>NW_022103920.1:18245692-18258513 GCF_000313985.2 Echinops telfairi
CACAGTCATAATATTCCTTAGAAGTAAGTATGGCAAGACTTTGTCTGGTGCACTTTGAGTATGTGATCAGGAAGGACATCACGCTTGGCAAAATAAAGAGTCAATGAGAAAGAGGAAAGGCCTCCACATGCTGGGTTGACCCGATGGCTGCCGCCATGGGCTCAAACATGACAGTGATTGGGAGGAGGATGCCAGGCTGGGTGGTGCTTTGTGTTGTTGGACATAAAAGTCTCTGTGAGTCAGAACTGACTAAAGGCACCTAACCACAGTGGTGTGAAAATAATTCCGTTTCAAGTACTAGTTAGTGATTTTACGACTTGTGGAAATGACTGTGCTGAGAGGAGACGTGATACTTACGATGTAACCAGATTAAACCACTGGCTGTACAATATCGGATATATGTACAAATGATGTCACCAGTGCTGTTCAAATTGAGATCACTGTTTACAAACTGACCTTCAAAGGGAAATTGACAATACAAGCAGTGTGATTTTTGCCATTACAGTTGAAATCTATGGCAAGTCGGTATTTTTTCTTAGAGGCTCTGCTGCCTTAAAAAAAAAATGCATGAGAAAGTTCATTGGCTTGAATGTCAAAGAAATTCATGAATCCATTCATATATGTGTTTTCAAAGGAGTAGCTCATAGGAACACACTTTATAGATTCAAAGATGGCAGTGATGTTCACGAGTAGAAAGAGGGCTAGGGAATTGAAGATGAACTGAGTCATCTCTCAGACTGAGCATGCAGCTCAGTCTTGGGGGAGAGGATGCAAGGACGACTTAACCTTCAGGCCCAGCCACTAGGCAGAGCAAGCATGAAGGCAGTAGTGGTAAACCCTTTCCTGTGAGCTTAGCTCAGTGGTTGTTCTGGTGAGCTCCATTTGTTCTAACCACAGGTATCAGAGGGAATGGAGTGAACCATTTTGATCAAGTTTTTATTAAGGGGATTGGTTAAAATTGGAAAATGTTTACTGAGCTCGTAAGAGACACAGTCTCCATAAATCAATTAAGATACAAGATGTCTACTTTCATGACTGTCTCCATTTGAACATAATATAACTGTAGCTTCTACTCAGGTTAGGAACAATCAGAAGTGCAGCCGTTACGTTTGTGTCTGTTGAAATGCCATGCAATATTTTTTTGGGGGGGGGGGTTGTTTCTGATAAACTTGAAGAGAAAGATATTTTATGAACTCAATTCCTGATGTGATAGTCTTTGCTTTGCTCCTCACAAGAGCTAGCTGTTGACATAATATGACCCATATCACTAATGGTTATACGAACGACCAGGCGCTCAGTGGGGAAAAGATGAGGCTTTCTGTTCCCATAAAGAGTTAGACTAGCATCTCAAAACGATAGGGTCGCTCTGAGTCAGAATCCACTTGATGGCATTGAGTTTGGTGTTTGGGATGTTTGATGTCGACTGAGTCACTAAACTAACCCCAGCATCCCTTTCCTCGGCTGTAATACCTACCTTCCACACAGCAGGGCTGGTTGGGGGCAGTAAATGCGCATTGTATTGTCAAGTGTACAGTCCATGCCAAGAACAGCATTCTGAGCAGGCAAGGTCGTGTTGGTGTAGGATAAACACTGTAATTAAAATTCATCTTTTCCAGATGGACAGTGTTATTGCTACTGCTAGCCCCCAAGGGGGCAAGGAGTGGCCGGGATGCAGGGACATAGGTCGAGGAACAGAAGAGGGGGATGTCAGGAAGAAAGCTACTCGGTTTGTAGGCGGATCCACTGAGTCCACGAAAGGCTGGTGGTTCAAAGCCACCCAGGGCCTCCTCCCAAGAAAGGCACGGTGACCTGCTTTGGAAAGAGCAGCCAGAGGAAAAAGCCCTGGAGCCCAGTCTACTCGGCCGCTTAGGAGACGTCATGGATTGGAATGGACGTGGCTGGGCTGCAGTTGTCATTGTGTGCGTGTGTGTGTGTTTGGTTCAGGGTCAACACAGAGTCATCTGTAGGACCTGAGCAGATGAGCAAGAGGGCTGCAAAAATGGGCGACCCCGCCACTGACTGGGGAGAGGGCTCAGGTCGTGTCTGCCCAGCCAAAGGGTGTGTGAGTGGAAGCAGCCCTCCCTGCGCTCCACCAAGCCTTTGGGCGCTTAGGGGCGGGGGCTTTCCCGGAGCCTCCAGGGACTCCCAAGCACAGGCAGACTGTGAGCCACCCCTGTAACAGGTACCCATCCTGCACCTGCTGGGTCAGAGGCAGGCTGAAAAGGGCCTGTTGAGCCGTGTACAGCATCTGGGGCAGAGCCAGCATGAACCTGCCTGACCCTGAGAGGTGGCCTGTGATAAGGGGAGGGAAGGAGAAGAAGAGCACAGAGGGTGATGGAGAGAGAGGGAACATTTTTGTTGGCTGGTCAATTCTAACTCGCTCTGTGTCAGCGTGTAACTCTTCCCCCCGGGCCTTCATGGCCGTGTCTTTTGAAGATCGATCACCAGGCCTTTCTTCTAAGCTATCTCTGGGTGGGGTTTGAACGGCCAACCTTGTGGTTAGTTTTCACGTGTCCAACCCTATGTACCACCAGCCAGGGGCTCCCTGACACACACCAGGGATGCCACAACACTGACAGGACCCGGATGAGTGTGCACAATCTGCATGATGTGAACATTGGGAGCAAGCTTTACTTCAGACAAATGAGAATCTTGTTAAGAGTTCTTTACACATGGTGATGGTCTAAGTGAGGAAAAAAGGGAATGGAAATCAATGATAAATTAAGCAAAGGGTATTAACTTCCAAAAGACAAGCCCTTTAAACGCCTCTCAAAATTCTGCATTTGCTTGTTTTACAAAATGCTTTGATCAATGAAATGCAGTAGGTGAGGTGTTTCACACTTAGCAGTTCTTTCTCCAAAGCCTATTTAGAATGAATCAGAACAGCTTTTACTCCCCCACCCCACGCCCCATCTCCTAAGCTTAACCTTTTTATATAGAGAAAGGATTCCTGTTATCTTCATTTAAGCAAGGCTAAGATCAATTGCATTTCTGAGAGATGTACACTTTGTCCTTTAGCCACAAGACCATGCCCAGAACTGTCCTGATGAAAATGAGGAAAGGGAAGTGTTTGATGTGTGAATCTTTGCAAGAGCCGAACCGGCTCCAATTCTGGGAGTCAGTTCTGTTGCGAGGTCCGGGCCCGCCGTGATGAGGGAGAGAGGCATGTCGTGGAGGGGAAAGGTCTTTCTGCTGAATTGTAAGTGTTGCTAATCCACTTGGGAAGGGGCTCAGGAAGACCTCTCTATTCACACAGTGAGTGGAGGCTTCAGGAAAAGAATGGATGTAGGGCACTGTTTTCAAAACAGGACTAGATTGTGTTTTAGGACTTTTAAACTTGGAAATGACAGTCCAATGCCATTCACAGATGTGAATTCAATTCTGGTTTTATATGGAGCTGAAAGCGAGCATCAAAGAGAATTCTTCAGGACCCAGAGCAAAGTCAAATCCTATTTAAAGTTCCATTCTTTCCTTAGGTCTGCCCCCAATACGTGTTGATGATTGCCTTGGCGTCTACCCCCATACCCATCCTCTCTGAATCAATCGCTTCATGACCTATCAGACCACAGGGTCCATTTCCCTTCTAAGAAGAGTGTGGTTCTTGAGTCACCTAACCTTATTAGTTTACTAGTATTTCTCATTCTGATCCTTATGAAAATGTGTCTAATTTGGGGTCTCTAAAGCGATTTTTTCCATCTTCCACATGTCTACAGAAGCCAGTATATGCATCTGAATTACTTTAAACGGGGAGTGTGTGAATGTTTGCTTTTGTTGAGGAAGAAGCCGGCATGGACTAGCCTGGCTCCATGGGATTCGTCTTGAGCTCATTGAGACATCATCTGACTCTGGAGACAGAGGGCGATGCATCTTTGCAGCAGATTTTCCCCCTCGCCATCAGTCTCCAGGATGTTGTCAGAGGAGAAAAATTGGAAGATTGATCGGTGTCCTTTTTCTCAGGCATTGATTTACTTGGGTTTCGGGCTGGTTGATGGATGTGTAGGACTAAGCACCATGGAATACGTGTGTGAGAAGAAAAAACAAAGAGGTCAATCTTAAACATAGTAAGTACTGTTTGAAGGCACGCTGGGTTAAATGTTGAGTTTCTAACTGCAAGGTCAGCAGTTCAAACCCACTGTCTACTCTATGGCAGTAGGATGAGGCTATTGGCACCCCCATAAAGATGGACAGTTTCAGAAATGTTCTATTGGGTTGCTGGAGTCCGAATCTCACTAGATGGTAATGGGTTTGGTGGAGGGAGGTCTGATGCTTACAGACATCCTCCCTGAAGGCAATCAGTCACAGACTAAGGTAGGCCCTGTTCCCAGCTGCTGGGGACAATGGGCTAAGGCTTGCTACCATTAGCTTGGTTCCTGTAGGTGGGGTTTCCACCCTACTGATAATGGTTCCTATGGAGATCCAGAGAACAGATCAAACCTGCTCAGTGACATCAAGTTAAGCTGCCATCCTGAATCTAGGATCCGCCCATCTTGTCACATTTATACCCCTAGTCCCTCCTCTTCCTATTGCGTGTATATCCCTAGATTGTTCCCCTCTCATTGCTGTATAACCTTTAGTGCAACCCCTTCCTGTGACATATGTCTTTACCTGTAATTAGTGGGCTTGCACTCCCCCAAAGGTATATAGGCCTGGGTTAGCAATAGAGAGCCCCCTCTCTCTCGGCTCCTCCCTTGACCTCTCCTAGGTTCCCCCTCTCCTCTCCTGTCCTCACTCCCCTGTTCCCTTTCCTCTCCCCCTCTCTCCACGTGGACTACCAAGCAGGGCTGAGGTGAGCATGCTACCATGAAATGTGTCTGACTCCATTATTTGAATATCTCTTTTATCTCTCATGCGCTCGATGACTTTAATGTAATCTTTATATATCTCAACTGTACAATTGTGCTCACTGAACCTGTGATTAATGGTGGGGGCTGACCACCCACCTCCAACCACAGGGTTTGGTGGTAAGATTTCCATGCACATTACCTTTTTATTAAAAAAATAATAAGCCTCTATAATAATCTCACTTTTCAGATGAAGAATCGAAGTTTAGAAAGGCTAGTTCATGTATTTAATGTCACACAGCGAATGAGTGCTGGGCTGATTTTTACCGAGGTGTATCTGACGTCAGAACCCAGACCCGATGACTTGTGATCAAATTCACCCCCCACTGCCGTCGAGTCAATTCTGACTCATAACAAACCCTATAGGACAGGGTAGAGACTGCTCCCGTGGGATTCACACCCAGGGTCGAATTAAATTCAAGATATTTGAACCAGACATTTTTCTAGGAGCCAAGAACAATGCAGAGACCACTGGGAATGTAGTTCCTGAGCAAAAAGAGCCCTGTCTGCAAATAATACGGTTCTTACTTTTTAAACAAGCTTTCTGAGCAGAATTTCAGCTTTTCCTGGAAGATAAGCTCTCCTCTCTAAGACTAGTCCCAGGAGAAGGACATCGATTTTGGTCATGTAGAGGGCCAGCCAAAGACGTGAAGGCCCTCAAGGAAATACATTGACACCGTGGCTGCTACAATGGGCTCAAGAATAGGAACAATGGTGAGGCTGGTCCAGGACCAGACAGTATTTTGTGCTGTGGTGCATAGGATTGCCATGGATCAGAACCATCTCCATGTAACCTAACAACAGTCTAGGAGATCATCCCCTTTACAGGAATTCTCTGATCCTTTCCAGTTGCCATAGTTGGCTCTGACTCATGGCAACCCTGTGTATCCACAGAACTGCACTCCAATGGCTATTTTCCCAAAAGTTCACCACGACTTTCTTCTGAGGCTCTGGGCACTTGTAACCTTCTCCAACCTTTGCCTTAGCAGCTGAGCGCGTTAACAGCCTGCACCCTCCAAAGAATCTTCGGATCTTTAGGATCTTTAGATCTCGGAAAGTCAACCTGTTCCCTCCCCCAAATTCCACCCCCTTTCTTTGGGCTGGTGCAGCATGTAATGAAGACACGACTTTCTATGACGTTTCCAGCCCACGACGGTGATGCCATTTCTCAGGTATGGCTGTGTGTGTCTTTCAGTCAATTCTGATCCATAGTGATTGATAGCACGTATTCCAGAAAGATCTCTTTGGCCCGCCCCCTGGCAGAGCCCTTTCCATCTCTGATCTGGTCGACTACAGGAGTTTTGCCTCCCGTCTCCAGCACTACCCTCGGCAGTCTGCCCTTCCTGCCTCTTTTCATGGTTGCGTTTTTCTCTTTATTAAAGATCACACCAAGCCCATTCTTAAAGCTCACTGCCTCCCCAAGACCTTTGGAAATAGTGATAACAGCCTCCAATCTCTGCTTCAAAGTCTTTTTTTCCCAGTGTTACTCTTATATGGTCGCTGACCTCGTCTCCTTTTATCTTCCAACTTTCTTCTTCCATCTGCCCATATTAAATCACAACATGTACCAGAGGCTGGCGAGGGAGTCAATAAAGCACACTCTGGCTCTCAGTGTATTCTCCAGCTGGACCTGCCTTGCAGTTTCAATAGCATCAGGCAACCCCACTGAATGCATTTCTCTCTGAAATAAACCTGGTTGAGTGGTTAGTACTTGGCTTATCCATACTTAGGATATGGAGAAAATCAAGAAGGGAGGGGAAAAAGCCCTTAACACAAGAGACACGTGTTCTTATCCATGAATCTTTTTATTTAAAGGAAGGAATATGAAGCAGACTCTTTTACACTAGGTTTTCTACTTTCCTGCTGATGATGGCGGTGTTATCTTTTTAAAAAATGTCTTGCAAACCTATTGATAACACAGCATTTGCCAGCTCAACGTCTTTTGCATGTATAATTCAGTGATGCCAATTCCATCAAGCGGGCCATGCGGCCACCATGAATCACTGTTGTGGTTAGGTGCCATCAAGTCAGTTCTGACTCAGAGCTGCCTTCTGTTCAACAGAACGAGACGCCACCTGGTCCTACTGGGCCCGTCTATCTTGTTGAGGGCCTTCTTTGTGCCGCTCTTGTACTTGACCGAGAATGATGTCCTTTTCCAGGGATTGGTTTCTCCTGACAACCTGTCCAACGCACGTGAGAGGAAGTCTCGACATCCTTGCTCCATCACCAATAGCTGTTGCCATCTAAACAACAACAACAAAATCAATTATTGCATTGTTCTGCTTCCTGAAGTCGGACTTTGGTGCCTGCCAGATAGATACAAGCATGTGTCCACCTCGGTGCAGCGGTTAACCTTTTGGGCATGTGGAAACTTTAACATGTGTTCACCCTCAGTGTCTTCATGCCTGGGGTCCTGACTCTGAGAGAGAGGCATGTCCTCAGCTAGAAGCTCTTCTGTTTCGTAGATCAGTTTTCTTCTTCCACATCTGTCTTGATGATTCATTTTCATAGCAATAGTAGGCTGTGTCCAGGGCAAAGAATCCCATTATGAGAAAAAAGCAAAGATAAACTTCACACATTTAATTAGACTGGAGAATAAACTTTACTCCTACTGTAGTCCATCATGAATTCCAGGAAGATTCGTTTTACCTCTTCGCAAGTCCTTGATCCCTTCTTACCATATGATTTGCTTTTTTCCATTCTTGACCCCTGTAAGGCTAATCTGTTTGAGAGTCTTCATTAATAACTAAACCATTAGAAAGTCAGGAAGGATTCAAACTGTGGCCTCTTTGTTTATAGTTTAGGAGGCTAGCTGGTGTACTGGGTTACTCCTCGAGCTGCGAAACAATATCAGCAGTTCAAACCCACCAGCCACTCTGTGGGGGACAGAGGAGGCAGTCTGTCCCTGTAAAGATTCGAAGCCTATGGAGTGGTTCTCCTCTGCCCCATAATGTTGCTGTAAGTCGGAGTTCACTTGATGGCAGTAGGTTTGGTCTTCTGGATTTGGATTATATTTTGAGGTTACGATCCTCCTTTATGAAAAACACCTAGAATGCGCAAGTGTATATGCAAAACCCCACTGGTGTCGTTTCCGACTCACGGTGGCCCTGTATGACGGGGAACTATCCCACAGGGGTTAAGGCCGGTCGTCTTCATGAACAGACTGCTTCATCTGTCTCCCAAGGAGTGGGTGATGGGTTTGACCTAATGACTTCCCGGTTAGCGGCCAAGTGCTTCGTCTCTGAGGGCTCTTATTTCTAGGCAAGTCTAACACCCGCTGTCCTTGAGTTGATTCCGACTCATGGTGACCCTGTAGAACAGAGCAGAACCGCTCCACAGGGTTCCCACGCTGTGATCTTCATGGAAGCAAACAGCTGCGTCTCGCTCCAGAGGATCAAGTTGGTGGGTTTCAACTACTTGAACCTTTTGGTTACTAGCCTAATGCTTAACCATTGCACCACCAGAATTTCTTTAGACAAGTATGTAGAGGCCTATATAATAGTGGCTACAAGGGTGGGCAAAGGAGGGGGAAAGGAGGAACCATTGCTTCGGGGACACTGAGCTTCTGTTAATAGTGATAAGTACTAGACCAGCCCTTTCAACCTCACAGTTATACGTCTTTCTCTTAGCACACGGCCACAGTGGAGACCCTCAAACCTATCTCCTCCTTCTCTCAAAGAAGCAAATGATGGCCTGATCTTACAGGGCTCACTACTTCCACATGGAGCATTTCTGTTCCCCTGGATTGGAAATGCCCTCTTAGGCAGTTGAAAATATGCCCAAATGGACTGACTTTGGTCCTCTTGCCCAGCAGCTCACCACGTACAGGGGCAAAGGCTGCCGTTGAATGTTCTTCTTGGTGCTCAACTTCTTTGTGATACTTTGCCTTTCTGAAAAAGGTGTTTTAATGACAAATGTCATGTAGTGGCTAGAACAGAGTTCCTGTTAACCATTTAGAAAATCCCCTAGAACTGTGGTTCTCAATCTCCTTATGCTGCAGCCCTTTAATACAGTTCCTTATGTTGTCATGACTCCCCACCATAACATTATTTTCGTTGCTACTTCATCACTGTCATTTTGCTATTGTTATGAATCGGGTGACCCCTGTGAAAGGGTCGTTCAACCCCCTAGGTTGAGAACCACCGCCCTAGAACCAACCAGTAGTGCTCATGAAGTTGATGGGCCTTGCCAGGATCTTCTCTTGTTAGGGAATTTGGAATAAGGAATAAGGGATAGTTCCCCATCATACAGGGTCACAATGAGTCAGAAATGACACCAGTGGGGTTTTGTGAATTTGGGGTTTACAAGCAGCCCTGTAAAGAACCACATGTTCTTTAGAGGTTATATAATTAAACTGCAACATCATGGCAGGGGGGGGGGCAGGAGGGGGACCATGATGACAGCGACAAATGGTTTTATTTTCGTTAAAATGTTGGAATCTGGAGTTGATGTGACTGAAGGGAGAAGGAAGCCCATTGGGATTTGTTACCAGGAAGGTAGGTTTGAATTGACAACAATAATTAATCTCGTGTGGGCAGAGAAAGCCGAAGAACTCATCTGTGTCTGTGGCACACCTTCACATACCTGTGTGCATTAGTGATGGAGACATCAGTCTCCTACGTTGATCTTGGCACTTGGGGAGGAGAGTCTCGTCCTTGGAAGGTTAGTCATTTTTTTCTGTCCTTCTACTCAGCAGCTTGGATGCATTGAGAGTGATGCAGACCACTGCCGTTGAGAACTGCCCTGCTGTTCCGGTCTTTGCATCCAGCCAAGAGGAAAAGTGTTATTTCCCAGGCTTTGTGCTGGTGTTGATGGGTTCTTGGGAGGCTGCTTGAGGAAATGAAGGTGGAAGAAGTAGATAGGACACTTCTAAGAGAAAGGCTTAAATACGGACTATTATCCAGGCACAGGTAATCTTGGAAAGGGATTGTACACGAGGCTTTGGACCGAAATATTTGACTAGAGGTCACTGTCAAGTCTCTTTGCGAAGCTCTAGTTATAAGCATGTTCTTAATTTACATACATACCTTTTTCTCATTATGGTTTGGGCTTATCTCGCTTGTTTCACTCCAGTTCTTTCCCACTTATTCTGAATTGGAATGAAAAACGGAATGTATAAAACATTGCAAGAACATTTCTGTAAGCTTTCTTCTGTCCAGTCTGACAGCAATGATTATTAAGGGATTATGGGAAAATATTATAGTCTAGTTTAAGGATTCTCAATTGATTCAGACTGTCCCCCCAGCTCCCATCTACCTTATTTAGCAAAGACAATTGCTATCTTTCTGATAAAAGTCAAACTTTTATTAGCGACTTGTTTACTCTGGCAATGACTATTCCTTCGATGCAAATCCCAAACCAAACCTTTTTCTGTGGCGTCGACCCTGACACGCAGCAAACCAGTAGGACAGCGTAGACCTGCCCCGTAGAGCCTTCACAGGCATAAGCCTCTATTGAAGCAGACTGGGGAGTGACTGGGAGGCTCAACCCCCACACACACCTTTCCGTTAGTAGCTGAGTGCTACTAACTGTTGTGCCCCCAGAGCTTTTCACAGACACATCGCAATATTAAATTTATATTAATAATAAAGATAGTCCAAAAGACCCCCAAACTCCTAGCAACCCTTTAGGAGAGGGTAAAAATAGCCTTTTTGGATTTCTGAGACTATAATTCTTTATGGAAGTAGAAAGCCTCATCTTTCTCCTGAGGAGCGGTTGGTTATTCCAGACTTCTGACCCAGTGGTTATTAGCCCCACTCAGCAACACTACACCACCAGGGCTCCAATAATAATAATAATAATAATAATAATAATAATAATAATATAATAATAATAATAATTTAGTAGGTATTCAGTCGATACCAGGTACTGTGCTAAGCACTGCATGGATTATTTTATTTCCTCCTCACATTTCTATGAGGAGAGGCATGTTAGTATTCATCTATTTTACAAAGGGGAAAACGGAGATTTTGTTGTTAGTTGCCATCAAGTCGGTTCTGACTCACAGAGACCCTGTAACAGAATGGACCACTGTCTGGTCATGGGCCATTATCACCACGATGGAGCCCATTGCTGTAGCTGCTATGCCAGCCTGTCTCCTTGCGAGTCCTCATCTTCTCCACTGACCCTCTCCTTTGGTGAGTGTAGGTGTCCTTCTTCAGGGACCGGTCTCTGCTGACGCCATGTCTGAAGTGTGTGAGACACATGTTTCCCTGTCCTTGCTCCCGAGGAGCATTCGGGCTGCACTTCCGAGGGAGATTTGTTCGTTTCTCTGGCAGGTGATGTAGAGACGTTGAATGCGTTAGGAAGTGGTGACTTTCTACAGAGCTCAGGCCTGGCCGTGACATTGGAGCATGAGTTACCTATTTCTCAGAAAGGGGCTCGGGTTGTTAAGAAAAATAGGGGCCATCCAGTTGCATTTGAATTTCAGTACAACCAGTCCTTTTTATTTTAGAGTAAGTACATCCCACGCAGGACACAGGACATGGACAGCCTATGTTTTTATGTCCTAGATCTAGCCACTCCATGCACACTGGAGAATGCCGCTCATGTTTGAGCTGGGACGTTTCGTGGAGGTCGCTGATGGGCTCACACATAGGGATCATTGTGAGGGTGGCGCGGGACCAGGTAGTGTTCCCTTCAGTTGTGCAGTGGGTCGCGATGGGCAGGTACTGACTGGATGGCCCCTAACACCAACAGTACCGGCGACTGCATACAGCTGAGGAGGGTCTCAGAATCTTAAAGCCTTGTTTCTGCGAGTGGCAGCCAAGGGAATCCAGCACCTGGCTAACCTGCCTTGGTTCCTCAACAGGTTTCCCTGGCTACCAAATCTGCTGGCCCTGGATTTATCTTCGGGTGCTCATCCCCCCGCAACTTGTCCGTAAAGCATATCTTTGACCAGTAACAATGGGAGGCAGGGGGTGGAGAAGTCTCTGTGAAATTCCTGGCAGCTCCTGTGTGGCTATGAGGCCAGAGGCCATATGCTTACCATATTACATTTCATTCAGTTGAAACAAGAGGCCCAGATACAATGACTTAAATTAAATAACTGCTTGTCTTCATCTAGTTTCTTTTAGACCCTGGCCGGTGGCGGGGGCAGGCTGGGGTTGTCCAATGGAATGGCTGCGAGTGCTATCAGAGAATGAGTAAATAGGAATGTGTTTTATAAAGTAGGGTAGTCATCCTTTTAGCAGGTCATAAATTAAAATGTTGTATAATCCACTGGAGTTCAATATCGGGTCATTTTCCTCAAAGAAGAGAGAGGTATTAATTAGTCCGTAGCTGGGAGGCTTCATTATGTATGCTTCATCCCCTTTGCTGTTGTAACAAACAGTTCCCAGGCACTCGGGGCCTGACTGATTAACTTGCATAGCCTCCTCTTGATAGCTCCCTTCCTGACAGTCACTGTTAAATAGGGAGGATGGAGTAGCTACAGGGGAAATAAAACCGACAAGAACCAGACAAGCACAGCCCTAAAAGCAGGCTCTCTTACTGATGGGCGGAAGGCAACAGAGGCAATCCCTTGGCAGACCAGAGTGAAAGGCACTGCCCAGGTTGTCCATCCTAGCGAAGGGGTTCTACGAGGTTGAGAAATCCAATGGGCTCCAGGCTTGTAAACAGCTAAGAGATGACGAAAAGCTTTATGCCCCCAGCCCCCTTTCCACCAATATTTGGAAAATGCCTCACAGCTGAAAACAGAAAATGATGATTGATTATAGTGGAAGAAGAAAAATCCCTGAAATGGGCTGAATACAAGGGACAGAGTTGTCTAGATACTCTTTAGTGTTAACTATCCAAGAGACGATTTTAAATCCAATTCCAATTTTCACATCATCATGGTTTATTTTTTCCAAATCTGGTCATTTGCTTCAAATGAGTGTTTGTCTTCATATCTGTTGGAATAGAGAAAGTACACCCCCCCCCCTTTTTTTTTCTTCTCCAAACTCATTTTTTTGGGAGCTAATACAACTATCATATCAT
>NW_022103920.1:18258637-18277658 GCF_000313985.2 Echinops telfairi
AGTCTCCTTGCTGCCTCTATAGGGCGATCAATCCTGGAAAGTACCATTTTTAAAAGCTCTTGATTTTTAACTACTTTCAGTTGTAGAGAAAACTTGCAAAATGGTACAAAGAGTTTCCATCTATCATTGCCCTATTTGATATCATGTTTAACCATTGTGAAATAATCAGAACCAATAACTAAAGACCTTATTGCAATTGATGAATGTTTCCATCGATGCCTTTTTGCCGTTGTGTTCCAGGATTCCAATGGCTGACAAAGGTGTTTGGGCCTGTTGACTGAAGTCACTGAGTCACTGAATCATCTCGAGGGGGTTCCTGCAAACATTCTGGACTGCCCCCGCCCTTCATGTATGAATACCAACTCACACATCTATTTCTTTGTCTCTCTGTATATGTACTTAAAGCCATGATGTTTCAGGGTTCATTTTTGTCTTCTCCCATTGTTTATGTAGAAGCTTTAGTGGCAGAGTGGGTCATGCGTTGGCCTACGAACCTCAAAAGTCAGCAGTGTGAACCCACCAATCCCTCAGCAGAAGAAAGAGGATGCTGTCTGTTCCCATAAAGAGGTGCAGTCTTGGAAACCCCAAAGCGTAGTCCTGCTTTGTCCTGTAGGGTCACGGTGAGTCAGAATTGACTCATTGGCAGTGGGTTGGGTTTGGTATTGTTTATCTATAACTTCTTCCTTTAATAGTGAGAAATCTGGCATTAGTTTTTATAATATATTTATGTCTTTGTTGAATTCTGGTGAAAACATAAAGTAACTTTAGAGTTGCTAATTTATACCCCCGGGAGCAATACTTGAAAAGCCAACTGTTGTAGGGCTTTTGTACACTTGTCTTTTTCTCTGGCCTGACAGTAACGTGTCAAGTTGCTGTTTTTCACTGTCACTTAGGTTAGTCTTACTTTTGTTTTTAATTCCTTAACTCTCCGTGTGGTTTGGTGATTCATCGTCATCCCATTACTGAGGGGTTGGTTCTGACTTACAGTGAGCCCATAAGACAGAATAGAATTTTCTATAGGGTTTCCAAGGCTGTAATCCTTACAGAAGCAGACTGCTAGTCCCATCTTCCTCCCATGGAGTGGCAGGTGGGTTTGAACCATCAACCTTTCAGTTATCAGCCAAACATTTAATCCTTGTGCAACCAGGACACCTTCCATGTTTAATAGTCAGGTTCATATGTTAATTTTTTAAATTTTAGTTTGGTACCCCCTTTAGCCCTCATCCTCATACATTTTAGTTGTTGAATGTGGGTGTGTGAAGGATGTGTGCTTCTCAACTGTGGTTCTAGGAACTGGCTTATACCAAAAGATGTCTTAAGAGTAGACATCTAATATCCATGCCCCCTTCTGTCCACTCCTTTCATACTCATCTCCTATAGGTAATAAGCTAGGCTATTTTATTATAGCTAACCGTTTATTTCCTCTGCACCAATGCAGTTAGTTGTGTATCTTCTTAGAATCAGTTTTTTTACACGATGAGAGTACACCAGGTTCTTCCTTAACCTTTTAGTGGCTGTGCTGTGCTCCATTGTGGCAGTGGATGACAAAGTCTTACAGAAGAACGACTATCTTCCAACGGGATCTGGAAGATCAGCGTGATGACAGGCAGGGTCGAGAATAGAAAACCTTGACAACAACTTAAAGTTATGCAAACTGGACGGAGCTGGGGAGCTACTATTCGTCGTTCTTTTTCTTGCAAAGTGGCGGTTGCATGTAGTATCAGTCCAGGGTGGCGGGAAGCTGAAGGACATACACTGTCAATTCCCTGGCTTAGCATTTTGGTGGAATCATCTTTACATATGACCATGACTGTGCTGTGGATTCAGCTCTGGGCTGCTAACCTCGAGTCCGTGATTCAAACCAGCTGCCTTGTGGGAGAAAGTGGAGGCTATACGCTCCCATAAAGCTTTAGTGGCTCAAAATCCTACATGGGACTGCTGTGAGTGGGAATCAACTCATGATCAGAAAGTATGACTTGGTTTTCTTTTCATCACTGATAAAGAACGGTCTCTACCCATAGTGGGTTTGGATCCTTGTCCTGGTTCACTTACTACTGATGTGATTGGGGGCAGGTTGTTAACCATTCTACTGCCTCAGTTGCCCTGAATAAGAACTTCACAGAGTTACAGACAAGTTATAGGCCATGTGTAGAATGGCATAGTTGTTAACAAGGATGAGGAAGATCTAATTACAACATGCAATCTGTATGGAACCTGGTCAGCCAAAAACTAGGGGCGATCATTATTTTCATGTTGCCAATTGTTCTTAGAAGTTGTGCCAATTTATTCTGTAAGCAGAAGGCTTGGATGATTCCAAACACAATTGCCAACGTTTAGTATAATATATACACTTTTTAAAAACAAATTTATTATTTATTATTATTTCAAAGAAATGAAAAGACACACAGACACAGAGAGAGAGCGTAAAAAGAAAATGAAAATTTTCCCAATTCTACTAACCATAAAATCAATGCTATGATTTTAGCATAAATTCTTCTAAAGCAGTGGTTCTCAACCTTAATGCCGCGACCCTTCAATATAGTTCCTCATGTTGGTTCCAACCATAAAATTATTTTCATTGTTACTTCATCACTGTCATTTTGCTACTGTTATGACTTGGGCAACCCCTGTGGAAGGGATGTTCGACCCCCAAAGGGGTTATAACCCACAGGTCGAGAACTGCTGCTCTAGATAATTTTATGCCTATGTGCAGTATGTGCCTTTTGACAAGATGTGCACAATTAAACATAACTGCTCTCACACCCTCCCTCCCTATGCTGTTTATTTAGACCTGTGTGCTGAAGAGGTTCCCACAGCATTCGTTGTCTACCAGCTGGAGCCCTGGTGGCAGAGTGGTTATCTGTTGAACTACTAGTTGCAAGGTCAGCAGTTTGAAACCACCTATCGCTCCACTGGCAAAAGATGGGGCTTTTTACTCCCACAAAGAGTTATAGTCTTGGAAACCCACAGTGACAGTTCTAATCTGGCCTATAGTTTGTTTTCGAGATGGAATCGGCTCATTGGCAGTGCATTTGGTTTGGTTCTCTTACCCTGCCTGCCAGTGCTGTTTATTTAAACATGTGTGCTGCAGATTTTCCCACAGCACTGGTGTCCTGCCAACAGGTCCACCAGATCATTTGTCTTTTTGCATATGGAGCTTGGTGAATGCAATGTGAAATAACGAACCAGGAAACCAAGTAACTGGAGTGTTTGAATTGCCTGGGTCCTTAACCAACTATATTGTTTTTCTAACTGCATGATTTTATCAAGGCCTGACCTAATAATTATTAAGTTAGAATCAAGCAATCAATCCCTCACCTTTTAACTTACTTTCCATAATGTTTCTCTTCAGTGGTTGTGCAAAGTGGGGGGATTTGCTTCCACACCAGGCTCCACGGCTTTGATCTGAAGTGTTGGCCAGAAGCCTCCAGGCCTCTTCCCAGGCTGCAGTTCTAAAGGAAGCATCGCCTTCATGACCATGGTTTTTAAGAGGCTGTAAGTGAAGAGCCATAGTTTTGAAGAAGGCTTTGGGGAGCAGCCTCCCCGACTCTGATAAACTTCTCCTCTGCTTCCTTACTCCTTCCTGCCCTTCCTTGTTTTTCGGGCGCTCCGTGTAATAAGCATTGCTCATCTCTTCATATTGCCCTGATCTTAGAAGGTGCTGGAACATCTGATTCTTATTGGCACTTAGCCTAAATCTGCTTCAAATGGATGTAGGAAATGGCGCTATAGGCAAAGTAGAGGCCCTTGAGATGTAATTTATTGTCCTTAGTGCATCTTGTCCTGGGAGGATAGGGATGGGGTGCAGCGGAGACTGCTTCTGGGACCCTCTCCCGTGTTCCAAGCTTCTTTAGGAGTGGGGCTGGTGCTTGATTGCATGACAATACATGATGATAATAGCTCTTGATGACTGTTTACCGTGGACCAGGTTTGGCTTCAAGAGTTTCCCATAGGACAGCACTGCATCAAATACATCAGTGATAGGCCATTGAGGTAGTTCCGACCCATAGTGACTCAACGCACAACAGACAAAACATTGTCTGGTCCTGCGTCATCCTCACAATTGTTCCTGTGTCTGAGCCTATTGTTGTAGCCACTGTGTCAATCCACCTTGTTGAGGGCTTTCCTCTTTTTCGCTGCCCCTCCACTTTACCTCGTATAAGGAACTGGTCTTTCCTGATAACGTGTCCAGCGGATGTACGACAAAGTCTCGCTATCCTTACCTCTAAAATGCACTCTGGTCAGACTCTATCAGTGTTATCAATGGGTGTTATTGTTATCTCTGTGTTACAGTGGACGACCCTGATGCTTGCAGACATGAAGCAACACTGTCAAAGTCACGGAGCTGTTAGGAAAGCACCGGCTGGTTTTAATCTAGGATCCTTGGCTGCTTTACTATCTTAGCATCAGCTGTGAGTGGGCCTTTGAGGAATCTCCAGGATCTCCTGTGATCATTCTTTTAGGACCAGCACAGCCTTAAATTGGTAAGCCAGTTTCATGAGCAGCAGATTGTTCTGGTACTAAGCTGGGTCCACTAAGCATCCTGGGCACCTCCACTGCCTTTCCCGCCGCACTGAGTCTTGCTGGGCACATGGCATGCCTAGGGTACAGGGGATCACATCTAGTCAAGACTACTGGGAAAAGTTGTCGAGATGGAGCAGATTCCTGCCTTTCTCCGCCCCTTTCATATCAGGCTTTTTCTTTCAGTCATGTGACCTGAGTGTTCTCACCTCCTCTTCTTCAGAGACATGCTCATTGATGGAAGCAAGGAGGATCGTGCCGTTTACCCCTCCACGGTATTGTAGCATCTCCTTCTTTGTTTAGTGAACATTTGTTTCCTTGTCATTATCTGTTCTCGTCTATTCCCTCCAACGTGTCTTCTGACATTCTCAACCTGCATCCTGCACTCAAGCCAAACCAGATGCTTAACAGTTTCCCCAGTACACGAAGGACCTTCAGATCTATGTTCTCGTCTTTTCCTCCCATTCCCTGTAGGTCTTACCTGTGGCTGTGAAGTTGATTCTGACTCACAACACTCTACAGGACAGAGTAGAACTTCCTCAGAAGATTACCCAGGCTCTACGTCTTTTCGGAAGTAGACTGCCACAAGAGGGAGGGTCGAACTGGTGACCTTTTGGTTAGAAGCCAATTGCTTAACCACTGTGCCACCAGAACGCCTTCTGTTTGCCTTTCTAAGTGCTTCTTTATCAAAATACAACTTAATGATCTCCTCTGTGAGGTTCTTCTCATATCTTGAAGCAAAATTGAGGTATCCTTTTCTTGGGGTTTCCATTCCTTTGCCCTAGCGAAGGTCCCCTCATCTTTCACTGCCACGAGGTGGCAAGTTTAGTGAAGGCAAAGATAAGAACCATAAGTCTTACTATGCTTTACATTCCCAGTACCTAGCAGAGTGCCCGGGAAGTTGTACATCTTGCTTGAATGAATTAATGGATGGACTGGGAATCAGAGAACACATTTAGAATTCACTCTGTCTAGCAAGAGGCTATGGGGGTGCCAACAGTTGATCCTCTTGGTACTGACTGAAAGGTGGTCCTTTGAGGGCACCCTGAGGTGCCTCGGAAGAAAGACTTGGCGATCTGCTTCTGAAACAATCAGCCATTGGAAGCCCGATGGAGCACAGCCCCACTCTGACACCTGTGGGGTCATCATGAGACTGAATGGACTCAGTGGCGCCTGGTCCGTGGGATCTGGACGGTGTTTAGTAAATCATCTCCCTTTCCTGGGCCTCAGTTTCCCCACCTGTGAGATGACAATGTTCATTGTAACCTCTAACTCTTCTTCCATTCGGACCGTTGATGACGTGGCCGGTTTAGCAGTGCGGCGTGAAGGAGCTTCTGATGGGAATTACTTTTGAGCTTGATTTTGGCTAAAATGTTCATTTCAGTCCAATTTCTCCAATGAAGTGATCTGGACAGAAAGAACACCAGAACCTATGGGGACTGAAATGGAATGAAAGGTTGCTTCTATGATCGGAAGGCTGTGGGGCTTGTTTCTCTGTTCCTAGGATCTTGGATTGCTCAAATTGGGAGGAAGAAACTCAGAGACAAGTCACCCACCCTCCTTACCTGACTGGGGAAAGAGTTTGAGTAACTTCACTGCAGAGTTTGAGTAACTTCACTGAAAGTCACAGTACTAGTTGACAACGACATGTGGCCTCTGCCTTCTCTGGTTTGTACCTTTCTTCTACACTCAGCACTCATGGATGTAATCAGATCAAGATCCTGAAAGATGTGCAAGGAACAAAGTATCAATGTCACTTTCCATGTTTCTATATCACAGACCAGAGCCGACTTAACCAGAAATTAGCCATCTTTGATTTTTTTTAAATTAAATATTCAGAATGATTTAGACCTTACTGCCAAAAGATGAAGTTGTTAATTGTCAAAAAAAACTTGTCCTCGGGTCTATTCTGACTCATAGTGACCCTATAGATGGTTTCCAAATCCTTATGGGAGCAGACAGCCTCATTTTCCTCCCAAGGAGCTGTTGCCTATTTAAACCACGGACTTTTGGGTTGGCATCCAGCACCTAACCTACACTGCTATTAGGATGAAGATATAGACATGTGAAAATTGCTCACTTTTAGGGTGTATGCATCTACTTTTACTGGATATGTACAAATCTCCCACCGAAGGGTTGGTATTAACTTCCTTGCTGCATAACAGTATATCAGAGTACCTTTGCAGCTTACTCCACAGTTACTGTCAGTCTTCTAAACATTTATCAACCTCCTGGATGAGAAATGACATCATGTTATTAGTCATTTTACCCATCTCCACTTAATACATGCATCTTTCCGTGTATATATATTGGCCTTTGGGATCTCCTTTCAGTAGAATATCAATACCTATCCCCTATTCATTTTTTCTACGGGGTAGCTTGGCATTTTATGATTGATTTTTGTCAGTCTTTTATTCTTGATACTAATTCCCAGTGTCTTATTTACATTCACTTATCCTCTTTCCGTCTATGCGTTGCTTTTTAAACTTGTTATTGTTATTTTATTCTTTTTGGCTCCTGAGGGCATGTAAGGTTTGGCTACATTTTCCTATTTTTCTGGAACAGTTTGGCTTTTATATGGCTAATGGTAACTCATATCTCCATGTCTTTTTACTACTGCTGGGCGTCTTAGTAGTTTATGTCAATTAAGGTTTTCACTAAGCTTTGTTTCAGCCTTTGTGGTCTGGGGTGCAGACTTTGTAAATCTCTCTTTACAACCTGGCCAGTCCTTATGGGCCAGGCACTCAGTTCTAGCTCTCTGCTTGGCGGAGACCTAAGGCCAGGATTCTGGGTCCGGCTTCTGGACTCAACTTTCAAGAATGATCCATTTGGGGAGTGTTGCAGCCTTAGCTCCTGTTCCAGCTCACATCTCTTGACTTTAATGTATGGCTCTTGAGAATTTCCTTTATAAAAGTTCAGATTACATTCAAGTGTGTATTTCATTATTTTTAATAAATCAAAATGCCAATACTCTTTCATATTTATTCTTTAAAATCCAAGATTAAAAACTTGGGTTAACATTTTGAGTCTTGTAAATACTTAATGTCATGTATCACTCAAATAGTTTTGCCCAAAAGAAAAAATCCAAATTCATTGCTATTGAGTTGATTCCAACCTCATAGCAACCATATAGGGGATAGTGGGATGGGGTTTATCAGACTGTTGCCAAATCTCTCTCCTATGGTTCAGACATGAGTTATCATCAACTGCTGATCTTTCAGTTAACAATTGAGCACTTCACCACTGCACCACCAGGGCTCCTAGAACAATCACTGCCCAGAATGGGCCCTGGGCTCCACGTATCTCTCCTCTCGCCTTCTCTCTCTCCATCTCCCCTACCCGCTCCTCCCCTAATCTCCCCTCTCCTACCTTCCGCTCTACTTGTAGCTTTCCCACAATTATTCCAACTGCATTTTATTCAAATTCCTTTGCATCTACACTCAAAGGAAGGTCTGCTTCAGTCCACTCAGTCTAGTTGCCTGAGCGCCCTGTATTGTTAGGTGCCATCAAGTCATATTAAACCATTTCCTGCTCACAGCAATTCTACAGACAACAGAACAAAACACTACCCCCGTTCTCACCGTCATTGTCAGGTTTGAGCCCATTGTTGTACCCACCAGGGCAATCCATTTAATTGAGGTTCATCCTCTTTTTCACTTCCTACTCCCCACAACCCCCCACCACTTGCATACTTTATCAAGTGTTATGTCCTCTTCCAGGGACTGGTCTCTCCTTATATGTTCAGAGTATGTGAGACAAAGTCTTGCCATTCTTTCATGTAAGCAACATTCTGCCTATACTTCTTCCAAAGCCGTTGTTTTCCATTTGAAAGTTCTCTTCAATATTCTTCTCAATCGTCCGAACTCAAATGCACCCATTCTCCTTCAGTCTTCTTTACTCAATATCCAACTTTCAGATGTATAGGAAGTGGTTGAAAATATCATTGCTTGGATCAAGTGCACCTTAATCCTTAAAGTAACATCCTTGCTTTTCAACACTTTAAAAGGTCTCGTGCAGCAGATTTACCCAATGTAATGCATTATTTGATCTCTTGACTGATGCTTCCATGAGCAATGATTGTGGATTTAGGCAAAACTAAATCCTTGATAACTTCACTCTTTTCCTCATTTATCATGATGTTATCCAGTTGTGAGGATTTTGTTTACATGGAGTTGTAATCCATATTACAAGCTGTAGTCCTCGATCTTCATTATCAAATGCTCCAAGTCCTCCTCACCTTCAGCAAGTAAGATTGTGTCCTCTGGTGAGAGGCTACAACCCTGACACGCACCTTTCCTGATTTGAAACTGCGCAGTAGTCAACTCTCTTCAAATAACTGCCTCTTGATCCACGGACAGGTTTTGCATGCGCATCATGAAAGGTTCTGGAATTCCCCTTCTTCTCAAGGTTATCCGCAGTTTGTTATAATCCACACAGCCTTAGTACAGCCAATAAGACAAAAGCAAACCTTTTCCTGGTAGTCTCTGCTTTCAGCCTAGATCCATCTGACATCACAATGATAGCTCTTGTTCTGTGTGCTCTTCTGAGTCCAGCCTGAACCTCTGGCAGCTCCCTGTCAATATACTGCTGCAACCATTTCTGGAAGACCTACAGCAAAGTTTACTTGCATGTGATAATAATGATATTGCTCTGTAATGTGAGCATTCTATTGGGTCACTTTTCTTTGGAATGTGTACAATGATGGATCTCTTCCAGTCAGTTGGCCGGGCAGCTAACTTCCAAGTTTCTTAAATGAGAGAGTGTTTCCAGTGTTTCATCTGCTTGTTGAAACATTTCAGTTGGTCTTCCATCAATTCCTGGAATATTGTTTTTAGCTAATGCCTTCAGTGCAGCTTGGCCTTCTTTTAGTACCATTGGTTCTTGCTCATCTGCTACTTCTTGAAATGGTTTACTGTTTGTTACAGTGATTGTGTATCCATTCCATATTCTTCGGATGCTATATGCATTTTTTAGTATTTTTCCCCAAAAATTTTCAGTGACACAACTAAAGCTTGATTTTTTCCCTCTTTGGTTCTTTCACTTAAGATCTGTTGGAAAAGCATGATTTTCCATTTTGGTTTTCAAACTCCAGGTCTGGCACATTTCCTTCTTATTCTTTTGTCTTCTTGAGCTGCTCTTAGAAATTTTCTGCTCAACCGTTTGACTGATCATCGAGGCCTCCCTTGGCATTAGCTACTCTCCAATTAGAACAGATTCCAGAGTCTCTCTGGTGTCCACTTTGATCTTTTCTTTCTTTCTTATTTAATTTTTAACACTTTTATTGGCATATAATTCATATATCATACAATTTAATAGTCAATCATATTGAAAAGAGTTGTACAATCATCACCACAATCAAACTTAGAATATTTTCTTCTTTCTTATATTCATTGTTATTAGTTTCCCATTTCCTCCCCACCTCCCCCAGAAAACATTAATCCAGTTTTTGTGTCTATGGGTATACCTAGCCTGGATTTCAGATAAAGAAAAACATACCAAGAAAACAAAATAAAATAGAGGAAAACCTCAATTGAAAATAAATCAGAAAATATTAAAAACTAGACAACAAATTAAAGTGGGTTCAAAGGGAGATTAAACGATAAAGTGTTGGGTTTTAACCTAATTGCATCTGCAATCGCCCACTTTCCACTGCCCTCTGAATGATAGCGAAGCTGTGAACATCCCTGGTCTGTGATCAGAGGGAATTCACCAGAGGCTTAACCCACGTGCATTTCCCTTTGTCTTAACAAAACAAAACAAAACTGAAACAACTTTAAAATGGGTCAAAAGGGAGATCAAAGGATATATTTTAACCTAACTACATCTGTGATCATTGATTTTAAACAGTCTCTATCTGATAATAGGGCTGTTCACATCCCTCACTTAGGGTGAGAGGAGAGTTAGCAGAGGCTTAATCCATCCAGGTGGGGACCCTGCAAATGGGTCTGGGGGCTTCCACTGTCTTCTAGAGTCTTCTGTAGACTGAGCGTTCACAAGTTAATCTCTGCTACCCTCACCTTCTTTGCATTTGGATCTTGTTATCTACAACCCTGGATGACACAGGCTGATGTGCTTTTCCATGTAGACTTGGTTGACCTCACTTAGATGACTCTTGGCATAAAGACAAGTCTTTAAGACGCTTTACACTATTTTTTCTGATAGCCGGACACCATCTAGTTTCTTCCCCACAGGTTGCTATAGCATCCATATCTTCAGTGATCTCTTCGTGAGGGCAAGCATCAAGTAGGGCCATGTCAGAAGAACTATTTGTTTTTAGATTGGGACTAGAATTAAGTGTGAGCCCCAAATCCCCTCATATATCTAATCATATACATGTATCTGCTTTGCTTCAATGACATCGTTAATTTTTTATGTTAGAGAACATCATCAATCATCCACCTTGGGCAAAAAGCAATTCTATTGATAATTTCATTAATTTAGTCAATGGTACAGAAAAGGAAATTATGCAAGTATACCTAGCTACAAAGTGCAATACGTGGATTGTTGACGTATACAGATTAAACTTTTAAGTGACTGGACAGTTTTTACACATACAATGGGGGTTGGTGATAGGGCAAAACTTTCAATAACTTTAATCCACAAAAGCAGAACCATGCCTATAAGATAAATACTTGTCATCATAAAGCAAGGAGGGTGTTAATATAGTAGTCTGGTCCACCATTCATTCGCTCTCTCAAAGCAAGAGATCTGAACCAAAGTCCAAGGATCATCCGTTCTATCCTTGGGATAACAGTCATCTGCTTCTTACACGAATGAGTTTCATCCTTAAGTCCAACAGCTACCGGTGAGATTGAGGTACAGCTTACTTCACTGAGTGGTGTTTCCACCTTGAGTCCTTCTGGTACAGCCCATAAGGGATGTGTGTCTTGAAAGAACAGAGTTTAAAGTCCCAGTAGTCTATAGCACCTGGCCTCGGGCACCAGGGGTAGAAACTAGGTCAAAAGGGTCCAATTAGGATGCTGACGCTGGGCATATTCTCCCCTTGGATTCTATATAAATATTGTTAGTTTTTTGCTTTTTGTTTTTTGCCTCATGGGAGGTTTCTCTCCTCATTTACCCTCCAACAGAAATACAATTGCCCTCTCAGAGACATACAGCCCGCCCCTCCCCCGCAATCCTGACTTGAATTTCCAGTACCGTTGGCTTATCACTCAGGGAAGAATGTGTGTCGATTTGGTCTTTCTTGTCTTTTTAATGACATTTTACTTTCTTCATGTAGGATGCGCTTGATGTCGTCCCACAGCTCACCAGGTCTCTGTCATTCATGTTCATCGCAGTACATCTGTTTGGAGATGTTCTCCAAATTCAGGTGGGATGGACTTAAGGTTGTATTTGGGCTCTGGTTGACTCATTTTTATTTTCTTCTGCTTCAACTTGAACTTACATATCAGCAATCGAATCGTCTGTTCCACAGTTTGGCCCCTAGCCTGGTTTTAGCAGAGGATGTTGAGTTTAACAATCATTTCTTCTCACCGATGTAGTCAACTTGATTTCTGTGTACTGGGTCATAGAAGTCTACATATATTGTTGCTGCTTGTATTACTGGAAAAAAAGCATCTTTGTAATAAAGAAGTTGTTAGTCCTGAAAAATTCTATCATAAGATTTCCAGCTTCATTTTGGTCATCAAGAACATATTTTCCAACTACTGCTCCTTCCATTTTGCTTCCAACTTTTGCATTCCATTGGCCAATATGAATGCCTCTCCATGGCATCTTTGATCAATTTCAGATTCAAGACCTTGGTAGAATTCTTCCATGTCTTCATCACTAGCTTTAGTGGTTGATGCATGAAATTTAATAATAGTGCTATTGACTGGATTTTCTTTTTGTTGATAAGTATTAGCCTAACTCAGACAGCATTGTATTTCAAGATAGATCTTATTATTTTTTTGACCAAGAAAATGGCACTATACCTCTAGAAGCAATTATTTCCAGCATAGTAAACCATATGATTGTCTGATTCAAAATGGCCGATACAGTCCATTTCAGCTCACTAATGCCTAGGATATCGATCTTGATGCGGTCAATTTCATTTCTGATGCCTTCCAATTTCCCTAGATTCCTAGAGAGCCCTATCATCCACGTCCATGATTGCTGTGGCCATTGCTCAGGTCTTTTGGGGACACTTGAGAACCTCGGGTTTATTTGTATGCTAATAGTGTTTCACCCTGGAGTGCATCAGTTGACCTATCCAGAAAGATAGCGTTCAGTAAAGGAAGTACTCCTGTGCGGGTTCTGCTCAGGCAGTTCATCTTTAAACCTCACTAGGGAAATGAGATTTTCATTTTCAGAAAGAAAACTATTAAGGCCGCGCCTCCCTTAGACAAATGGGAGGCTCTTTTGGCAAATAGTTGACAAATACCTAAATCGATCCCTGTCTGCATGTCAGTTGGTCTGTGAGCTACTGAATTCATGGCTGACTTGCCCCCATTTGCAGCTTGTGTTCTGTGAACATGACTCGGCAGGCTTAATGGTAGCTGACTCGCTGTCATTAACACCCAGTGTCAACTGGAAAGAGGGGAAAAATGGATAAAGTCTCACCTTGAATTATCCCAAGAGCTATCCTTCCTTGTTGACCCCAAAGTCTGGGGCTGTGCTTTAATGCATTTGGGGGTGGAAAAGATGGCCTAAAGATCGACTTACTTCTATAGGAAATGACCTGTAAGCCTGGGCTAGTCCCTGGCACGGATCATTGGTACCGTTCTGATTTTACTATTGCCATGGGCAGCTGAGGCTGGTTACCCACGCGCTCCCTTGCCTCTTGCCATTTCCCTGCCTGCTGCCAGCGCTCAGTCTTTACCACCGGCTGCAGCTGCTTCTCCCTGCCAAAGGCCGCAAAATCCGGGCGCTGCCCTAGCTGCTGCCCTCCCAGCTGCCCGCTCTGAGGAGCAGAGGTGGGGACAACAGACTCAACCCCTTCGCGTGGATGAGACTGAGCTTTGGCCTCTCCTTCTCAGTGTTGGAGCCAAATCTGATTTCGGTATGCGGTTCTGGGAAATGTAGTGGCTCCCTTCTAGCCCCTTTAGCTGCCAGGGTTTCAAAGGTCCAGGATTCTTAGTCACCCTCTAATTTGAGAAGCTCTAGGAGCCTTGGTGGTGCATTTGTTTAAGTATTCTGCTGCTGATGGAAAGGTTAGCACTTTGAACCCACCCAGCAGATCTACGGGAGAAAGACCTAGTGTTCTCCTTCTATAAAGATTACTCTCAAGAAAACCTGTGGGGGCTGTTCTACCCCGTCACATGGAGTTACTGTGAGTTAATACTGAGGCCATGGTCCCCACCAACTGCAGAGCGTTACTACTCCAAATGGGGCTCAAGACCCAGAAGCATTGCTGGAAGCTTAGTAGAAATATACCACCTCAGGTCCCCCCAGACATCTCGACTCCATAACTGCATTTTAGTAAGGTCCCCAAGCACGTCTTAGGCCCTGTGTCACTGGTCTGAATTTCGACTCCATCTGGGGTAGCTACATAAAGCAAGGCCCTCTTATACTTAGTCTCTGCACCTCACAAGATGTCTGGAGATAGTCTCCCTCACATCCTACCTAAATTGAGGATGCTCTCGCTGTCTGGAGACCAGTGTTCATTCTCAGGCTGTGTAATTGATGGAAATAGGGTTCTCAACCAGGTGTGTTGGCAAAAGAGAAGATGGCAGGAATTGTGTTCACTGTGCCTGCTTCTGACCTTGATCACAATTCAAGTCTCCTTTGCCTAAAAAAAAGTTAGATTCCCCAGCTTGCCCCAGAACATGCCCATCCCTCTTCTGGTCCCTCACTCGTTCCACCTTCCTTGCTCATGAGAGCACAATCCCACAGGCCTCAGGCATCTTGCTGTGGAGCTGGGCAGGTGAGGCCCAGGACCTTGGCCTGATTAGCACTGACCTACCAGCCCAGCATGGTATTGTGAGCGCCCAGCTCAGGTAATGAGTGCTTGAGCCCCCAACTGCTTCCAATTAGAATGAGTTATTGGCAATATGGCTTCAGCCCCAAGCGACTTCTGCAGTTTGAAATGGGAAGATGGTATCCATAAAGGAGGACAAACAGCCGCGTGGATGGAAAAAAATAAGAGATGTAGGGCTGCTTAGCGTGATCGCAGAGGGACGACTTCATGATCGGCTCATTTGCTGTTTTAAAAATAGAGTTGTAATGTGGCAGTGATGGACCTTCACACTATCATCTTGGACTGGAAATGTGCGTGTTGGAGAGTTGTTTGTCCATGTAATCAACCCATCCATAAAGTAGTTGTTCAATGGAAACATCTTTAAAAAGGCAGAGACAGCCACTCCCCAAGGTCACTCCCCCGAGAAGCCACTTTCCCAAGTTCAATCCCCAGATGAAATTTTAGAACGTCCAATAGTTTTGACCAAGCCCCATTCCACTGCCATTGAGTGTAGTTTGGAACACTACATCCAGCACTGTAAGCCTTCATGGGAACAGACAGCCTCATCTTTCTCCTTCTGAGCAACTGATGGGTTTGACCCACCTACCTTGTCATCAGCTGCCCAGTCTCTGACCCATGGCTCCACTATGGCTTCTTAATGGCTCATCCTCTCAAATGTTTACTCCAACCCAGTTATAGGAAAGTAGTGCAGAAAGATATGACCTTAGTGCATTTTAATTAGAAACCAGATTTCAGTTTTTATTTCTCTCGTATATTTGGAAACAAGTCTCGGTGCCCTACCTGTTTTGTTGGAAGGACTTGCCAACAGATTGCTTAAAAAGAAGAATTGCCTCTGGGGAGGTAGATTTACGTTTTTAATGCCGATTTGTAAATTTGTAAATCCACCAAGCTTTGGGGTTTATGGTGTCTGCGGCCACTACAGCATTAAAATGTGATCTTGTTTGCTGGGTTTTCTTTTCCTGGAATTGAAAATGAACGATTTAAATAATCACCTGAGCTCATCCTGTTGATGCTGCAGATTTAAATAAATGTAAATGAGGGCCATTCCTGGAAAGGACTTTAATTTGTTTGCTTTGCTTTTAGCTGGAGTCCACTTCAAATAGAGTCAGAACTGTTGCTACTCAGGTTGAACAGACTCACTGGATAGCTGACATGGGGTTTTGGCCAGTAAAGAGCCCTAGTGGCGCATTGGGTAAAGTGCTGGGCTGCTAAACAGAAAGATTAGCACATCAAACCCACCAACCACCCTGAGGAGAAAAACATAGTGGTTTGCTTCCTAAAGAGGATGGTCTTGAAGCCCCCTGGGGCAGTTCTGCCCTGCCCCTTAGAGTTGCTATGCCTTAGAATTGACTTGAAGGCAAAGATTTGGGTTTTTTGGTTGTTTGTTTATGGCTTGTGGTAGGAAGGCTCCATAGATGGAGAAATCATGGAATCCGTTCTTAAAGAGCTTTGCTGTTGAATAGTGGAGACATTCCATTTGAGTATAAGACTGAAAGCCACTGTTGCAAGAGATCTAAGAAATGTTGGGATGCTAACTTCAGGGTCAGCAGTTAAAATCCACCAGTTCCTCCTTGGGGAGAAAGATGAGGCTACCTATTCCTCTAAAGATTTACAACCTCAGAAAGCATAAATAGGGTTGCTATGAGCCAGCATTGAGTGGCTGTTCAGAACAGGAAAGGGGGCTGAAAGGGTAAGAGGTTAGGGGACGCTTCAGCAGAGGAAGATACCAAGGGACTGAGCCTGAATGGACAGCTTGAATGTGAAGGTGGAGCATCTTTCTATTTAAATATCTGCTGTGGATAGGATGAACTGAAATGCATAAAACTCTATGCTTCCTATCATTGCCTTTGTTTCAAGGTAGATGCATACCAATAGCCCGACACCAGCAAGCCAATAATGATCAGGAGTAATACTGTCATCTGCAGTGATTATGTGATGAGCCCTGGCTTCAGGCTGTTCATTTGGGACACCCAGACAAACAGCAAACAATCCAACTGGAGAAAGTCGAGTGTGCCCTCTGACGAAAAGAAAGGACAAAGACAAATGGACCCCAAATGAAAATCATAGACGACAGCCAAACCCTGATGGGAGAATGACAGCCTAGCCAGGTGTTTCAGTTTGCTGAAGCTTTCTATGAGAAATCCCACAAGTGGGTGGATTCAAAGAACAAGCCCGAACCTCTGGTGCGCAGTTCAAAAGTGCAAATGTAGACATTGACTCGAGGGTGGTGTTCTTCCTTGTGGGTCCCCAGCGCTTCCTTGGCATCCTCCACCCGTGTGTCTCTGTGTCTGGTCCTCTACTTTTATAATTTTGAAGTGATGTCATGCCTTTGGATCGTGGCTTTGGGGACGTTTGTGGACCACACCATGAATTCCAAGAACAATGACCAAATCTGCCTTGTATGGTCATGTAGAGGGACAGCAAAAAAGCAGACGACCCTCAGTAAGAGGGATCAACACAATAACTTGAACAATAGGCTCAACCAGCATTGAGAGTCAGAAGCAGCATCAGATTGGTCAGCGTTTCCTCTGTGGTATGCAGACGGTCACTGTGCCTGAGCACTGATTGATGGCTCACAGCACCAGCAACAGAAATGGTTAGACTTGGGACCTGCTTTACTCTAATATACTGTCATTCGTGTATCAAATGAAAACTCTTAAAAAAATAGCATCGCACCCACAAGTACTTTACAATTAGAATACAATTTTTTTGGGGGTGGGATATAATCCGATTTTTAACACAAAGCATACAAGAGTGCCTAAATTAGTCCATCCAACACTTCCATTGGTTTAATTTCTTTGTTTGTTTAGTGAGGAGCAGGGTCTCCCCATGTTGACAGGGTGACAACAGAGATGATGGGTTCTGCCACCACTAAGCAGTGTGACCCGGGCCTCTCCACTTGCCTGGGGCCTTTGACCAGAAGAGCAGCAGTCCTGGCCATTTCATGAAGCTCTCACCAGATGCAGCCTCTAGGGTTCTACAGGCTTGGCATCAGGGGCTAGGAGCAGATAAGCCACTCAGCAAGTGGCAACACAGCTGAGAAAATTCTGCTTAGAAATTGGGTCAGACTCCGGTGGTGACTGTAATCCGAAACCTGCCAGAGGAAACACTATAAACATATTCGCATGGGAAAAATTGATTGTTTTAAAAATAAAAATGAGACAGAGGATTCAAAGAAACAATGCTAAATATCTTCTGGCCTGATAGGAATGGGATGAGGAACGGGAATGTTAGACGGGGGAGGAAAGCTTCTATTTTAAACCTGAGAAGAGAAGGCTTGTTTTCCCTTCAGTTCCAGGCATGTTGATTTCGCTTCTGGTTCATCGCCATGTTATAAGGGAAGGAGAAGAGCCCCATTCCACTCCATGTGTTGGGTTAGCCAATGATGCTAATTATTCCAATCAGCGGCCCAAAGCTACCATTTCTTAATTTTAGCTTTGTGAAGTCATGATGTCTTAGAAGATGCTGGGTGACACGCACTGGGCAGCTCCATTGGATACGATGTGACACTCATCAGAAACCTGGTGTGGATAGAATCTCCTGTGTGCCATTTACCTTCACAGCAGGGAAAATGGTATTCCCTTAAGGATCTAATCTTTGCCCAACAGACTTGCAAAAAGACGATTTGGCATTGATGGATTGGGAGAGAACTCTGTTGGGTGGTCAGTGTGGCCCATTACCAGGATGGGAGCTGATGAAAGCATCTGCCCTATGGCCAGTAGGTCTTGAACTCATGTGAGCATGCCATTGTCACAGGATGAGGACAGTATTTTGCCACTGTGTGCAGCAGTAACCACACCAGTAATGAAACTCCATTGTCTGAATGTTGACTGTGTGTGAGGCACAGCAGCAAGCACCTTTCATGTATTATTTCACTTAGGACTCAGTAATCCGTGAGGAAATATTGTTGTTCTCATGTTATAAAAAAGGAAACCTACTTCCTCAAAGGTCTGGGCAATTGTTCAGAATCACCCAACTAGGGCATGATGGGATCGCTGGGTGTTGCAAGGGGTTTACAAACTTGGCTGCTAACTGGAAGTTTGGAGGTCTGAGTTCATCCAGAGGTGCCTCTGGAGAAAGAGGTGACAGCCCTTTTATGAAAGGTCATAATTGAAAATCCTGCAAAAGCTAGTTCTACTCTGACACACATGGGATTGTCACGAGTTGGATTTGATTGGATGGCCACTGGTAGTGGTGACAGCATGCGTTAGTCTGGGCACTTTAGAGAAATAAATCCACAGAAACTCATGTATAAGAGAGAGTTTTATATAAGGATTAAGTGCACATCAAGAAAACATCCCAACCCCAGTGTTGCCCAAGCCCACAAGTCCAACCCATATGTCTGACACCAATTCACAAAGTCCTCCTCCATCTCACAAAACACACACAATGAGGCCGACTGCAGGAGGAAAGCCGAATCAGTGAATGTGTAAGCATCTCAGTGCTGGCAGGGTCTCCACACCACTGCTCTGGCACCCAGGGCTGTATCAGGGTAGGTCCATGTGGCTTCTCCTCAGGGATGCAGGAAGTGAGCCTTGCCAGCTGAAGCAGGGAACTTGCTAAGGCAGCTGCACCCAGGTC
>NW_022103920.1:18279500-18282359 GCF_000313985.2 Echinops telfairi
AGTAGCTGTCACATGCTCTCAGGTAGGAATGGCTTAAGGTCATCCTTGTTAGCTTTTCTTGGTCGCTTCTGGTCCTCTTCTTAGGGTGTAACTCTCTTGTCCATTGTCCTTAGTGGCTCTTCTCTGAGGTGGCCAATTTGTTTTGAGCGTGGGGGAATGTTCTTTCTTTACTTAGTGCCCACCGTTTGCAGCCTAATTTCTACTGGGACAGGTTTGCAAGGCTGCGATTTGGTTTCATGACTGAATAGTCACTGGCTTCATTAGGCAGCTTTTGGTTGTCCTAGGCAATGCGATTGCCTTAAATACTCCAGTCCATTTGCTTCAAGTCTGTTTCATATGAAAGTACCATTTGGCTGTAGTTCTTAAGCTTGCAGACTCATCTTTTTTTTTATTTATCAGCCCTCCCTCGAGAGCAGACCATCCATTCTACTCTCTCTTCCTTCAGTTTAAGGGCTTCTGCCTTGAGGCCATTGGAAGTAACAGGCTTGGATAGGAAAAGTGCATCGAAAGTCATCAGTGTCTTAGTAACTGGACTGGCTCCCAGCATGTGGGCCAGGAGAGCACTCAAAAGGAGGTTCTGGAAATAGGCTTTGGGTGACAAACGTATCTTGGGCTGCTTGGGGAGCAGACCAGTTGAACTTTCTAACAGTGATCATATTGTTGGGACTGGATTCTGTTTCCATCTTAACTTGTCAATGTGTTGCAAGTCTTGCCAGGAGAGACAACTCGGTCCACTCTTTCCATTCCTCACCAGCTCTCTGTGCATCATCTAGTGGCTTTTCCAACTTACATCAAGAAAGGGTTCAGGAGTATTGAGCAATGGTCCCCAGTAACCTGGGTGGTGCAAATGCTGTGGCCTTGGCTACTAAGTGAAAGGTTGGCAGATCCAAGAAAGGCCTGGAGGTCTACTGTTGGAAAATCCCAATCATTGAAAACTGCGATGGAGCACAGTTCTACTGGGACCCACAGGAGGCCACCACACATCAGAACGGACTCGATGACAGCGGATGTGGTTGGGTTGTAGAAGGGATCACCACCTTCCCAGCCTACAAAATCGATGTCCTCACCACCTCCTCTTGATGACTAAGCCAATGGCAGATGCATTCAGGTTTGCTATGGCAATGCCTCACTGCTAAGTGGCCACTTCTGTATTAGTAAAACTCTCTCTCTCTCTCAAAAAAAATCAAACTCACTGCCTTTGGGTTCACATTGACTCATAGCCATCCTATAGGACAGGGTAGAACTGCACCTGTGAGTTTGCAAGGCTGTAATTGCTTATAAGAGTAGAAAACCCTGTCTTTCTCCTGCAGAAAGGCTGGGAGTTTTGAACTGCATACCTCGTGAATCACAACCCAACACAGAAGCACAACGCCACCAAGACTCCTTCTAGATTAGTAAAGAGGCCCTTAAATCGAGTCTCTCTAACAAGATACTTATCGATTTCTTTTTGTCTACTCTCCTTGAGGTGTGCAAGCTGACCTAGACAGCTTGGATTTTGACTTTCCAGTATTCACTAGAGACCAGGCTCCTTCTGTCTGTTGCTCTACGAAGTCCCAAGAGGTGGTTCTCAGGTGTTACGCTAAAACTGGATAACACTGCTTCCCCTCCCAACTGCAGGAGGCAGGTGCAGGAGATAAAATGGGGGGGGAGGGAGAACCAATTTGCTCATAAAAATGGGCCCTCCCACTCACAGTTCATTGGCCAAAACCTCCTCCTTGACTCCCAGGCAAAGACTTGGAGACAAAGGCTGCTGGGCAGAGGGATGGGGTACAATATAAATGCTTGCTGGGCAGCCAGGTACCTAAGTGAAACTCAAGAGGCTCAATAATAAAAGAAAGAAGGAAGAGTAGAAACTGGGGTCACGTGGCCATCTCTCCCACAATTCCACTGACTAATTATAAAGTAAGGTTCACTGTTGCAAAACTTCTGGCCCACTCTTAACATCCTCCCTCCTTCACGCGGTGCCTATCCATCATAGAATGTGATAGGACCGAAAAGCGTCCTCTTGATCCTCTTGTCGTTCACCTCTCTTCCCGTGTTGTTACAGAGGTGGGGAATTGCGTTTGAAGATAAAATACCGGAGGACGAGTGATCAACTGCTTTAAGTTCAAATGTTCATCATCTGTGGCATTCCTTTCAGCCAACCACATTGTCATTCCATCATAGAGACTTGTGCAGCACGTCTGGGAACGTCTGGTTATCGCTAATGCGGTGTGGTTGAGACAGTCCGCATCACTTCTTTATATTGGCACCGCTAGCAGCCCAGGCAGAGCAATTCAGGGGGGTACCACCAGCCCCTGAGTTGGAGGTCTGAACGCACCCAGTGGCACAGTGGGGGGAAAGCACAGTCATAAGCTTTTGAAAGGTGGTCTTCCTTGAAAACCAGTTAGTACTGCTTTGTACACGTGGGTTGTCCCACGTTGAAATGGATGTGACATTAACTAGCATCAGCTTGCAAGTCCTCTGGGATCAAGAAGCAAAACTCCTAGAAGCTCCCAGCTCTGAATCTCCTCTGCCCCCCAAAGCACTGCCCCTGTAGGCAAAACTGATTTTTAGGTTTATATTAACAAACATAGTTTGTTTAAGATGAGAGAAGGAAAGCCTAGAAGCACCGTTATTCTGGAAAAAATGAGGACACTGGAAAATATAGTTTGGAAGTAATGCGTGTGTGTTGTTTTCTGGTGTAGCAAATTCTTCTGGACACCTATAAGCAATTTATTCTTTATGCTGGATCCCACTCTGTTATCATTTTCAACACATATGCAACTGTCAAAATTCATATCTGAGTGTGTGTCTGAGAGAGAGAGAGAGAGAGAGAGAGAGAGAGAGAGAGAGAGAGAGAGAGAGAGAGAGAGAGAG
>NW_022103920.1:18282459-18303666 GCF_000313985.2 Echinops telfairi
AGAGAGAGAGAAGAAAGAGCTAGTTACTGGTTGTTTTCCATCCCCTACCCCCAAAGATCTGAAAATGTTCTTAACCCCCAGTCCCTGTGGCTGGGATCTCATTTGGAGACAGGGTCTTTTCAGTTGTAATTAGGTACGTCCCTGTGAGGTCAGGCTAGGTGGACCTGCTTCCTTACAAGAAGAAAGAGACACAGCGCCAGCCCCAGGAGCAGGGAGAAAATAGGCAGATTGGAGTTCTATTGCCACAAACCAAGGGAGGCCTGGCGCTACCGGAAGAGCTGGAAGCTACAAAAAGGACTTTTTTTAGAATGTTCTGAGAGAGCATGGCCTGGCCAATGTTTTGAGTTTGGATTCTCAGCCTGCGGACCGTTTCTGTTGTTTTCAGCCACGTGGTTTGTGGTGCTGTATCCTACCCCCCACCCCCCCGGAAACGCAGGCAGGTGGGGACAAGTCTGGAGTCATCTTTCTGATTTCATCAGAGGTACGGAGACGGGGAGAGGTGTCTGAGCATCTGCTCAGGAGGCCTCTAGCCTTCTGCCGGGCGGATGAATGGACTCAGGAGCTCCACTTCTGATGCTTGGCTCCTGTCCCCAACTCCTCTAACCCTACCCCAACCTTGACGCTTATGGGTTTTGGCCGCTACTTTCCTTTTTGGGCACTGAAGAGTCTCCCTTCTGGCAGGAAGTGGGGTTCCGAACTTCTGTCTCCCAGCATTGTCACTTATTTACTCTTTGAACCTCTGCTCTGGGGCTGGCCTGGCCTTTACCTTCCTTCACGCCTGGCCCTTGCTTTCTCTCGTCTGTCTGATTCTTCACCCCCAGAGGCTTCCCCTTCAGCCCAAAGCCCTGGGTAGCTAACATTGACCTCCAGAACACCTGTGTGTGTCTTTGTAGCCTTAGATTTTCTTTATGCAATGTATGCGAATCCTGCATTTTGTAGCACCGTGTATTCATTCTCTTTACGTAACACATGGTTTAAATGACCGCCCATTGAATTATTTCTCTCTCTTTGCCCCGAATCTTCAAATGGAATCTAATGTTCAGCAAAATTGACCATGCTGGCCCTGTGGCTTTGTGCTGTCTTTTTGCCTGAGGTCTGTGTGCCCGAGGAAGTCAGAAAGTAATGCTACAATACCTGCAGGCTCCTCTATGAAAGTCCTTGGTCGGTTTCTCGCTACTTCTCCCATCCGAGTCTAGGTACTTCTGAAGGCAGTGTTTTTTCATTGCTCTCATCCTGTCCCCCAAGCATTCCATGCTCTTTGATTGGCACAAAAATGGCCGGGTGGGCATTCCTGAGGTACGCCAATCATATTATTTTTAAATGTTCTTTTGAGTTGGGGAGTGGGATGCAAAAAAGAAGTGTAAAGGGGCAGGATAAGGGTGGAGGGTCGATAGGGTAAGGTGTCCCAAGAAGACACTCATAGGACGCTTCTTGCTACCCTCAAAGAATAAACAGTGCATTATTGTGATGGGGGAAGAAAAATCCTTGACACAACTTTCTCTGGCCTTCTCACCAGTGCAATTTTCAGCTTTCTTAAAGCTCCTTCGTAATCGGCCCTTGCGATTGTCCTGTGTTCTTCAAGAAAAATCTATCAAGATAACACCTTTGGAAACCCCAAATAGAGTTGCCAATAACCTCTTGACTTCTTCGATTTGAACTGAGTTGGCCCCACAGAGCACTTGTCTGATTGGCCTTCTCATGTGAAGGTACCCCAAAGAGAGTAAGACAAGGGTTTTATTGAGAGAACCTGAGTGCAGTTGCCAGCTGGTCATGTTTTGTTTGAAATAATCCTATGTCTGTATGAACTGGAGACTTAATAGCAAGGCTTTTTTGGACTATGACTCAGACGTGACTGGACAGTCAGTTTGATTTTGAGAATAGTAGTCAAAGAAATCAATCTCTGTGAAATTCATGTGCCTTGAAAGCCAAGGGCTTTCTCCTGCTGAGCTGCCTTCGAGGGGATCCCCAACTCTCGGAGACTGGCCTTGGCCATAATGAAATCAAACACTTCCAGGGCCAGCACCACCACCATAATTGGTTGCAAATTGGATTATTGTGATCCAATTTGTGATCCATTTTCAGAAGTAGATTGCCAGGCCTTTCTTCCCAGTCCTTATACTGCAGACTCCACAGAAAGCCAATTAACAACATTGCAGCATGTATGCCTACATCGACAGACAAGTAGCGGCTGCACAGGAAGTGCATTGGCTAGGAATCTAACCGGGACTTCTACATGGAAGGTGCGGAAACACCAAACACTCCCAGAGATTTCTTGCTCCAGTGCCTTCTAGTCAATTCTGACCCATAGTAACCCAAAAGGGCAGTGTAGAATGTACCATCGCATGCACAAGGCTGTAAACCTTTATGGAAATACATTGTCTCATTTTGCTCCTGTGGAGCAGATGGTGGGTTTGAACTACCAACCTTTCAGTTAGTAATCGAGGGTTTTAACCACTGAGCCATGAGGGCTCTTTATAGGTCACTTCCAAAAACTCACTGTTAGCGAGTTCATGTAGACTCATAGCGACCCTGTAGGCAGGGTAGACCTACCCCTGTGAATTTCTGAGCCCATCACTGTTTATGGAAGTACAAAGCCCGTCTCTTTCCCATGGAGCAGCTGCTGGTTTCAAACTGCTGATCTTTGGGATCACAGCCCAACTCAGAACCACTGTAGACCTACAAACCTCAGCACAGTCATCTGTCTTCTCACCAGTTCTAGTCCCTGCTCAGGCCTCGTTTGATCTTTGGGAATGTGTACAACTTCTTGCCTGATCTCAGCGGTAGCTCCTCAAATCCTGAAATTGCTATCAATGATCCTCAGGAGTTATCAAGTACTATTTAGTAGTCCTTTGACATTAATATCTCCAGTCATTTGAAGGCCCATTTTGCTCATTTGCCCTTCAAATCATTACTATCACTATTTTCTCTTAGAAATTGCCAATCTATCCATTTTTAACTCTGTGGTTTAACCTCTGTGTATAGCATTATTGAAATCAATGTGGTCAAGTCATCAGCATGCTGTAAAAACCCATCACTAAATCTTCTTTATGAATGATTTACAGTGGGGATGAGTAATTACATTTTGTGGCCAAAAATACTCCTGATAAATGTTAAGAGTTAGAAGGATACACCTTTCTTTGGTCTTTTCTTACATATGTGTTGGCATAACATTTTAATACTTGTCTTGTAATTAAAAACTATTTTAAATAACATCATTGAGAGTTCCAAGGAATTTGTCTCATCTCTGTATATTTTGTTGCTTAAGTTAAGAGGATTCCCCGTTATATGTAAGTGTGACAACCATGAGCACGTATACAGGACACATAAAAGTTTGTCTTTCTAACCTTGAGGACAAGGAGAGAGGACAAACAGTACGGTCCTCATCTCGAGGTTTATTAGATTCTAGCTCATCGTGACCCCATGTACAACAGAGAAAAACAAAGACAGTCCTGCCCCATCCTCACAATTGTTGCTATATTTGAGCCTGTTGCAGCCACAGTATCAATCCCTCTCATTGAGGGATTTCCTTTTTTTCTCTGACTTTCCATTTCTCTAAACATGATGTCCATTTCCAGAAACTGGTCCTCCTGAAATCATGTCCAAAGTACATACGAAGAAGTCTTAACATCCTCACATCTAAGGAACATTCTGGTTGGACTCCAAGACAGATTGTTTGTTCTTTGAGCCCTCTGTAGTACTTTGAATCTTCTTCTCCAGCACCATAACTCCCAGCATACCTTATTCCTCAGAGTGACCTTGTTGCTCTTTAACACTTTATCAAACTTCTTACAAAGAAAATGTGACCAATGCTATACGTTGTTTGATTTCTTGACCGCTGCTTCCAGTAGTGTTGATTGTGGGTTCACGTTAAGTGAAATCCTTTACAATTTCAATCTTTTCTCCATTTTTCATGATGTTATTATTGGCCAACAGTGAGGACTTTATTTTCTTTACATTTAGTTGCAATCCATACTGAAGGCTGCAGTGTTTTCATTTTCATCAGCAAGTGCTTCAGGTCCTCCTCCCTTTCAATAAGCAATGCTGTGCCCTCTTCTGAGTTGTCGAAGCTGTCCATCAATGCCGATGTCCTGATCTCCTTCATGTCATCCAGCTTCTCAGCGTATTCACTCTGCGTACAGACTGAATGCGAATGGTGAAAAGATACAACCCCGACACACAGCTTTCCTGATTTTAAACCGTGCAGTATTCCCTTGTTCTGCCTGTCTATCTCTTGATCCATGGAAACGTTTTGCATGAGCACAATTAAGTGTTGTGGAATTCCTGTTCTTCTCAATGTCGTCCATAGTTCGTTATGATCTGCACAGTTGAATGCCGTTGTATAGGGAAAAACACAAGTAAACCTCTTTCTGCCATTGTCTGTTTTCCGCCAACATCTATCTGAATCCAGTTTGAATTTCTGGAATCTCCTGGCCAATGTGCTGCAAGTTTTAAAATTATCTTCAGCAAAATTTGATTTGGATGTGATATCAGTGATATTGTTTGATAATTCCCACATTCTCTTGGGTCACCTTTCTTTGAATGGGGACCAATATGGACTTCTTCCTGTTAATGGGCCAGGGAGCTGTCTTCCAAATTTGGGGGCATAAACTAGTGAGTGTTTCTAGTGAAACATCAATTTGTTGAGACATATGACTTAGTATTCCACCCATTCCTCACTCAAATCAAAGCTCACTGTCACAAAGTCAATTCCAACTCATAGCAAACTTCTATCAGACAAAGTAGAAGCACCCCTTTGGGTTTCTGAGCTGTAAATCTTTCTGGGAGCAGACAGCCTCATTGTCGTGTTGGGTTGGGACTTCAGATCTTGTGGTTAAGAGCACACTGGATTTCACCACTTGGGCTCCTTGTTGGATGCTAACCCTTCAATGCAGCTGAGACTTCTTCCTTCAATAACATGGGTTCTTGATTAAAAAAATTTTTTTTTTGCTATAATGAATCTATGTATTCCTTCCATCTTCCTTTGATGTTTCCTGAACTGTTGGATATTTTCCCGATGGAATCCTTCAGTATTTCATCTCGAGGAGTGGATTTTTTCTTCAGCTTGAGGAATGTTGAGCATGTTCTTTCCTTTTAGTTTTCTAACTCCAAGTCTTTGCATATTTCGTCATAATTTTTAATTTTGTCTTCCCAAGTTGCCCTTGGAAATTTCTTTTTCATTCCTTTTACTTCATGATTTCGTTGAGAGTTAGCATTGCATAAATTTGGAGTGATTGTGTTTCCATTTACAATTTCTTATGCTCTTCCTAGATCCCAAACACTGTACCACATCCACCCATGGTATTGGGGGTGAAGCAGATGAAGGTGCTATGTCATGCATCAGTGGGTTAATCTAACAATTGCTGAGTATTTCTAACATTCCAGACAATATTGTACATCCTCTGTATGTCCTAACTCGTTCATATTTATGGTAGCATTATGAGGTACAGAATATAATTATAGCTAACAAATGTTGGAAACAAGATTTGGCCCTAAAGTTATCTCTGCAGTATGTAGTTTTGATTCTTATACTATCTTACTCTTTATTTTAAATCATTTTATTGGGGACTCATACAACTCTTATCACAATCCATCCATCCATCCATTGTGTCAAGCACATTTGCGCATTTGTTGCCATCATCATTCTCAAAACATTTTCTTTCTACTTGAGCCCTTGATCTCAGCTCCTCATTTTCCCCCTCCCTCATGAACCCTTGATAATTTATAAGCTATTATTATTTTTTCATGCCTTACACTGTCCGATGTCTCCTTTCACCCACTTTTCTGTTGTTCATCCCCCAGGGAGGGGGTTATATATAGATCATTGTGATTGGTTCCCCCTTTCTCTCCCACCTTCCCCTTCCCCTCCTGGTATCGTTAATCTCATTATTGGTCCTGAGGGGTTTATCTGTCCTGGATTCCCTGCCTACACCATCTTCTTAAATGATTAACTTATTGAAAGAGATCTATAGTTCTCTAGAAAAACACAACCAGTTAGATTAATCAGCCAATAGAGAAGTTTAGGCTTCAATACTATCAAAAACTCAAAACTGAGCACCATCAAGGTGATACCAATTCTGAGCAACTCTATAGGACAGGGTGGATCTGCCTTTGAGTTTCTGAGACTGTAATTCTTCGGGAGTAGAAAGCCCATTTTTTCCAGTAGAGCAATTGGTGGTTTTGATTAGCTGACTCTGAGGATCATAGTCCAACACACAACCACTATACCACCAGGGCTCCTTCTATATGTGTACAGTATATGTTATCTATACCTAACCGTCTATGGTTGGGAGAAAATGAGGGTAATTTACTTCAAAGAATTGGTTCGTGTAATTGTGAGGAATTCCTAAGATCACAATCCAAAGAGCAGACAATATTTGAAGACTCCTGTGTCTACAGGATTTGGGAGGTGGAGTGGGGCTCAGGGGAAGGGTGGATACATCTCTAATTGTAGGTCAGATGGAAACCTAAAACTCTTTTTAGCTTGCACCCCAAACTCTATAGGCCAGGTGTCAAGAGGAGTGGAAAGTAACTGTGCTACGGAAGATACCTCTTTATGGTCTAGAGCAGTGGTTCTCAACCTGTGGGTCGTGATCCTTTTGAGATCAAAGGACCTTTACACAGGGGTCACCTAAGACCATCAGAAAACACTTATGTATTTCCGATGGTCTTAAGAACCAAGACACAGCTCCTCTATCCATCTCCAGGTGGGTTGGCCCACAAGCAGATATGCCCACATGTGAGTATCCGGCATGAAGACTGTTACTCATGCTACACCATACTTCAAGACCAAATTTCATTTATTTGTAATTAGAAATAAATATTTCACAATATATAATTACATATTGTTTTTGTGATGGATCACTATGCTTTAATTATGTTCCATTTGTAACCGTTTAAAACACATCCTGCATATCAGATATTTACATTATGATTTATAACAGTAGCAAAATTACAGTTATGAAGTAGCAATGAAAATAATTTTATGGTTGGGGGTCACCACAACATGAAGAACTGTATTGAGGGTCGTGGCATGAGGAAGGTTGAGAACCACTGGTCTAGAGGAGAACAACTTTATTTTTGTTCTTAATACCTTCAAACTAATGATTGAGATTCAGGCCAATTGCTTTGGTTTAGACCGATTGATTTAGTCACATGTAATTATAATAACAACCAGACTAATGTTTTACTAAACAACTGGACATCATAATCTAGTTCAAGTTGACATATAAAATCAGTCACCACAGGGTCCTAACGCATGAGGGTCCGTAGAAAAATGTGAAGGATGGTTAGCAGTCTGAGAAGAAGGGAGACTGAGTCTAGTGAAAACTTGATGTGATTAGCTCTATCTCCCCTGGCTGGATCACCTTCCTCTGATCATTCTTCTCTATTCTCTGAACTCTGTCCAGGGGGCGCTGCTTGCCTCCACTATTCTTCTCAGAGATGTGAGTTTATCCACGTATTTAGAAGCTTTGAAGCACTTCCCATTTAGAACTTTTTTCTGGAGAAAATAGAGAGGAGTATGTTTCTGCTGGGGGCCAGTTTTCCATGTCAACTGTCTTTGGTATCCCTGTGTGCAGTCCATCCATATCCCATTCCATTCCACCTGTTAGCCTCATCTTTGTAACCTTGAGAAGACGAGTCTTTCTAAGATGCCAGGGGACCTAACTCCTCATAGAAAGAAACATTTGCTTTCCATCATGATCGAGTGATCCTCATTCTGATTCTAAACCTCTCCTGGTGCTTCAGCTGCCAGGATTCTCGCAGACGTCTAGATCTACTATTTGATTACTATCTGACTGCCTCGCCCTGCGTCCTTGAATAGTGACATCAGCTTTCAGTCAAACATTTGCGGGACCCACTGTGGTCCCTCCTTCTTGCGTACCTCAATCTGAATGGCACCGAGCTTTTTATCAGACAGTCCTTTTGAATGGCTGACCTTTCTTCTTGCTATCACTGGATAACCTTCACCTCTGCCTAGGTACTGGGCATTGCCCTTCTTCTACTACTTAATCCGTGTAATCTTACTTCTTTTATAAAGTCTTCTGTGATGAACTTAACTCACTAGACTTTATTCCAAATCTCCAAGACATTTCCCCCATTTATATACATGATGCTGTTGGAACTCAAAATCACATTTCTATATGCAGGCCTTTCTTTTTCCCTGGCTACATCGCACACTCCTGGAGGATTCGAACTGTGCCTTTCCTTTGTAATTCTTCCACAGAACGTTATGTTTATCTAACAATGAATGCTCTAAACAGTTTCTTACATAGCTACTACTGGGTGAGTTCTTGATTCTCCCTCCGCTGGTTCACTCTGTGTGGTGCCACCTTCAAATTTGGTTTGTCAGATAAAAGCACACCCTTTATTTGGTGTGCACTCCGCCAGAAGAACACACACACTTGTCATGCAAGAAAGACAGTTAAAATCCTCCTTAGAAATGAGGATAGCAAGATTTCATCTCACACACTTGGATGTTATCACAAGAGACCAGTCCCTGGAGAAGGACACCGTGCTTGGTAAAGAGTCAGTAACAATGAGGAAACGCATAAACAAGATGGATTGACAGAGTGACTGCAACAATGGTCTCAAATGTAACAACAACAACCGAGGATGGCGAGACTTCGTCTCATGTACTTTGGACACTTTATGTGCAGTGGCTAGTCTCTGGAGAAGGGCTTCATGCTTATTAGAGCATGGGCAAGGGAACAAAGAGAGAGAGAGACAAAGAGAGAGCTCTCTTAATAAGATGTAGGGACCGCACCACTGCGCTAAAATAGAACAACAGTGGTGAGGATGATGCAAGACCAGGTGGTGTTTCACATTGTTGCTGACCGTGGGGACCGTTTGAGCCAGAACGGACCCAAAGTTACAGAAGAGCAACAAGGATACAAAGCTTGCTCGCTGATTCATTTTCTTCCTTTTCAGCTAGTAGTTTGTCATTGAGGCGTGTGAACTTTTACATGCTTGGGATTTTCACTGCCCTTAAAGTCCAAAGGCTGTAATGAACAGAGCAGAATCATGAGAGAAGACTTACAACAAAGCCAAATCAAACAAACGAGCCAACGCGACACCAGGCAAACCCCAAAGTGCTTTCAGAGATGCGGAGGGAACTGGAAAACTCCTTTATAGCCATCTGTTGGAGATCCTACAGAGAGCCCTCCACTGGGGGCCAGCAGGGTAACCCTAGATAACTCCTAAGCATTGGCGAGATGCTATTTTAAACTTTAGAAGAGAAACGAAAGATCCGGAGGAAAAGAAATTGTATGAATTGTTATAAGAGTCCCTAATAAAATTATTAAAAGAAAAGACATTGTAGTAGAGTGTGTTTAAAAACGCGGCCAATGGGAGTTGTTGTGAGAAGGTCAATAGTAATTTTCTATAGAGTTAGATTCTAAGTGCTGTGTGATCCTTTCAAAGCAGCCGTGATAAATTATTAAGCAGCTGTAATGTATTACACGCATCAGGGAATAAGGTATTGCAGCAAGAGTTGGTGTCTCTGGGCTGGCTGAAGCACGTGCCTCGCTAGTGGGCAAGCTTGTCTGGGGGAATCAATGACTTTATTAGGAGCTCGGATGGTTGCAAGAGATTGGGGATTTTTGTTCCCCTTTCCTTTCCCTTCTTCATGAGCTGCTTACCTTTTCAAGCGGAACATGAAGACTCGGGAAGAAATAGTTACAGTCCTCAGATCTTCTGCCAGAGACGGCCGCCGTCGGAAAAGAGCAGGATCATCCCCCGTGTCTTCCAAGGGTGCAACATCAAAGACAGTGTTTGGTTGCTTCCCTTGGAAGCAAATGCTCCATGAACTCTGGGTAAATACCCATTTTGGATTCTTGACTTTCCCCTCTCTATGGCTGCCATGAAATGCTCTTCCACTATTGCGTGTTCACCCGGTGACAGACCACGTTGTCCTTGGATGCTAGCATAATGTGATAGAGAATAATTCCCACTAAGCCTGCACCAGCATGTCTCAGGTGAGGATTAATTCATAAAGGCTCCAGAGAGTGCCAATGTTCAGAACACCTTCATCGCCTGAGTGTTTTCTCCTACTCTTGAAGCACATCATTGAATTTGCTTTTGGAGGAGAGGAGAGAATGGCTTCACATTGTCCTTCCTCGCAATTATAGGCACTCTTGTCTTGGACTGTGGCTTGTTAGCTCTGTAACGCCCTGAACTTTCATTTATTTCACATGGCTTCTGAAAAGGATTTTTTTAATTATCATTCTCTATATTAAATAATGCCCTTTCTTCTTAGGTATTCTAAATTTCACCTCCATCCCAAAAGTTCAGCATCAGCTCTGCTTATAGACAAGTGATTTTGCTGCCCTTGAGAGCTTGCCTTAAAAACTTTAAAAGCTTTCTCTCCATCAGGAGCAGGGAGTTAGGGATGCAGCCAGCTGACTGGGAAGGAGAGAGGAGGGGCTCTGGGTAAGCTGCATGGACACAGAGGCTGGAGGTCTGGGCAATGCAGAACAATGATTGGGGTGGGATGGGGCGGGGGAGGGGTGTCAGAGACAGCACAGGATAACCAGAGCATTTAAGGATAACCAGAGATGGAAAGTGCTCACCATTTGCAAGTTCAAATGTTAGGGACCTTCAAGAATTTTGACAATGAATGTAATTCACAGTGCTTTGCTCCCATGAAGACATTTGCTATGGATGCTGATAGGGAGCATCCACTCAAAAACTTAATGACAGTTTGTAACCAGTCAGCAAAGGTGCTTTGGGGATGCCACGGGGGAAGTGTGGGATCATGATAGTTGCGGGGAGGAAGCCTTTAAGAACTAGAGGAAGGTTGTGAGTTTCATTATTGCTACCCTGAACCCTGAGTGACTCATCTCCTCCCCACTACCCCTCTGCAAGGGATGTCCCGTTGTGTGCAGGTGGGCATTGGGTCCCCATCACGTGCTACCCTCATTCACGATGATATGATTCCCCACCCCACCCCCACCTCCTGCTTTTGGCGCTTGAAATCTGGTCCCATCGGCCCTTCATGAGCACACATGTTGGTGTGCTGCTTCCATGTGGTCTTTGTTGCTTCTGGGCTAGATGGCCGCTTGTTTATTTTCAAGCCTTTAAGTCCCCAGACGCTATATGTCTCGATAGCCGGGCACCATCAGCCTTCTTCACCACATTTCCTTATGCACACATTCGTCTTCAGCGTTTATATGGGGAAGGTGATCACGCCATGATGTTTTTTGCTCTTTACGAAGTAAAAGATGTTTTAATCTTTTACTTCGTGCTTATAGGATACTCATAACATGATACTGCTTACCTTCAGCCCTCTTACTCCTTAATGCCTTCACTTTAAACACAACCATCTGCTGCTTCTGGTTTCTCTTTTCTTGCTTGGGCTTATGTTTCAACACTGAGTATGTGTGACGACAACTGTAGAGCCTGTTACACAGGCCAACACTTTGCCTCTGGGCAGCCACCATCCAGCCTTGCTTCCTACAGACAGCCTTCCGTGACCTGCCAGGGGGCCTCTAGGAGATGGCAAGATTGGACCTGAGACTTGGCATTGCAATTGAATTCAGTTTCTCCTTAAAGGCATGGACACATGTTTTTGCATGTTTCCTTGATGTGTGTGCATGGACGTGTATATTTATTATCAGGCAGTACACTCGTATTTAACGAGGTGTCAACGATAGAGTCCAGTATTGAATTTAGTAAGTGGCTGGCATCCTATATTTTTCAGGCCATCAGCCACTTTAGCAGTACCTTAAGCATTGCACCCCACAGTGTGACCAGTCATATATCCGAGGGATTTCCTAGCAGCTCTCTCGTTTCTAAAGGTCACAAAACTCTGAGGGCCTGTTTTGGGAGACACTATTGTGTGGAAGATCTCAAGTAGAGGCTGAAGCTTATTTATTTGATTTAAAAGTTTAGTAACTTTTGTGAACTTCCGTTGTTTATCATATATGATAATAAAGCTAACATTTAGTATCTGTATACCCACTACTGTGGTATTGATTCCAGCTCCTAACAACTCAATACTACACGTGAGGACTGCTTCATAGGGTTTCTGAGACCGGACATCTGTACAGAAGAAGGCAACCTCCTCTCTCTCCCGAAGAGTGGTGGTGGGTGAACCACCGATCCCGGGGTTAGCAGCCCAATGCTTAACCCACAGCACTAGAAATATGCCTCGTAGGTATTACGTTAACAGTCAACATAGAATATTCGATGTTGACCAGACTGTGGTTGTGCAATAATCTGTTATCGATGGCAGTTGGCATTGGTACAAATTACGTGGAAAGCAATTTGGTACTTTGTAATGAAAGTTAGAAATATGTTCACCCCGCTTTTAGGAAGTTATATTAAGGATATCATTCAAAGGAGGAGAAGCGCTACTTATTACAGGGACGTGCATATCATAATCATATTTAGACGTGAAATATTGATAATGACCTAACTATCTGGGAGCAAGGAGAGACTCAGTAAAATTGGTTACATCAGTAAGTCTAGGGGCGATTGGCTAGCTAAGAAGATGCGCATGGACTATCAGCACCATACCAGAGATGTCGGTGCCAAGAAGGTCCAGCAATCCGCTTCCATAAAGGCGCAGCCTTGGCAGGCTCATGAGGCCGTTCTCCTCTGCCACACGGGGCCACTGTGAGTCAGACTCGACTTGAAGGCACCCCGAAGCAGCAGCTGCGCCCACGATGAATCCTCATCGGCCCCAGCGCCAGCGTTCTCTCAGAACAGTGTGGAAGAACACGAGAGAACAACAGTACATTAGCAACAGCTGGTAATTATGGATGTATGCGGATAAAGGTTGAAATGCTCCATTTGTTATTGCTAGCATATCAGGATTGCAGATTTTTTTTATTAGCGCCTTTTCATGGTGTTGAGCAGCAGTGCCCCAATCATATTTTTAACAGTTATAAAAGTGCAACAGGAAACAACAAAACTCTATTTGGGGGTTGGGCCTATATTGTTTAGTTCTTCAGACTTTCTGCAAGGTTGCTTGTTATTATCCTCCCGAATTTAGAAGCCTTCGATATTTAATAATAGAACACATGTGCACCGATTCTAGGACTGCATTCTGCTTTCTAAAAATTCATTCAGCTCCATTTTCCCACCAGTCCTCCCACACTAGTGGAGCTATTTCCCTCCCCGCAGCTTCATGCCCATGTTGCCAGAGAGCACCAGGCTAACGCCCAGGGCAGGTGCAAGCGTTCTTCACGCAACTGGGAGAGCCGTCTGTCGTGAGCTCTCAAAGTGATGGACCCAGTGCTGTTGGGGATTGTTCCTCAGGCTTTCTCACAATAAATGAACATCGAAGAGGAAAAGGCTCTTGCACTTGAGGTATCCTTGTTCCCTGGTGGCTTAGTGGGTGAGGAGTTGGGCTACTAACCACAAGGTCAGCTGTGCGAATCCACCAAATGCTCCAGGGAGAAAGAGGAAGCTTTCTGCTCCAGCGAAGACTCAGAGCCTCGGAAACCTGCAGGGTGGTTCTACTCTATCCTCTACGCTTGATAAGCACCAGAAAGGGCTCCATGGTAATAACGTTTTGGAGTTTCTTTTATGTCACACGCCACTGAAAGTCGTTCACAACCATCTGCCTTTTATCCTCTGGAAGCTGTAGCCTCTTCCTCTTCCTGCCCCGGTTGCCTTTGTTGCTTTTTAAATTTTTTTTATTTTTTTCTCACCTAAGCTATGAGCTTGCTGCCTGCATCCCGCAGGCTTCTTCCACTAGAGACTGATCACCCTGGCGTGTTGTAAAGTGGTATTGACTTGGCAATGGATATGGCCCTTAGAACAGGCATTGACCTTGCCCTCCCTCTTTCTTCTCATTAAACTCCCAACACCAGTTGTCAGCTCGGAGAGACTCCCAAGCCCATTAATTTCCTTTGCACAATGTGTTGTCCATTCAGAACTTGGTAAGTACCGGATGCTTATTGACACCATTTACGAAGATTGATGAACTTTAAAAAGAAAGACAAAACTACAGCACCCGATGCCATCTCAACAGAACACAGTACAAAACCCATGGGGGAAGAAAGATAGTATCACCTTTGTAAGGGTCAACTCAAGGTGGTGGGTGAGAAAAATCTGTTAAAAAAAAGAGACAACGTGACAACCCGGTTTTACATAAGTCACTGTATCTGGGACAGCCAGGAGACCCAGAGAGATTGTACTACCAGATCCCTGTTGTACAGTGACATCATGTAGGAAGAGAACTTCCCAATCTCTGAAGTACATAGTTGTTCCCCATTTTATGCCCAAGTTGAGTTACAAAATCCATGAGACTTCAAATGCATATTTATCATTTGGTATTAAAGTGAAGAGAACGTGGCACTTTCGTTCCCTCACCCCTTTGTCTTGAACCACCAGCTTTAGTTTCCATTCCCAGGTGGATCCAGGTGAGGCATCTATTGGGAGTTTGTCTGAGTGATGGATATGGATCGTTTCTGTCATGGCAGCCAAGTGATGACATCTCTGGAAAGGGTTTTTGAAGCTTCGTGATGGAACAGCAGGTTAGCTCTGATCGGACCGAGCAGAAAACCCGCTGTGTGAAACCCTGGCGACATGGGTCGTTGTGCTGTTCTTATTAATGCTTATTTCAGTCAACATCCATTGTGGTCCGGTTTTTGTTCCTGGGAAGATTCAGCAAGCACCTGCCACGCCCACAACAACAAAAATTCCACGTAAGATAAGGCAGACACCGTGTCAAGAGGCAGAAAAATTTTGCAGAGAACCCCAATCCCTGGAGCCTCTTCCCTGACAGGCTTAATATCTTGTTGGCATCTGTAAGCTCTCTTAGTTTTTCCCATTTCCACCTTTACTTCAAAGTAAAAGCAGAAACTGCACACCTGGATTGTTTCCAGGGACACGTAGTCACTGAAGAAGAGGGGTGGCCACCTACCCGTTCTTCTCATTGTGAATCTTGATTCGTTGTTATTTGTGTTGTTAGTTGCCATTGGGGCTGGCATCTAGGGACCCTGTCGCCTGTGGAGCAAAATCATGCGGCTCGTGCGGCATGCCCAGAGCTGGTGCTTTGCTTTGAGCCCCTTGCTGCGGCCACCTTGTCAGGCCATCTCATGGAGCGATGCCTCTCTTGGTTGAATCTCTCCTTTAACAGCAGGCTGCCCTTCCTCAGGGACTGGTCCCTCCTGAGAAGATGGCTAGGGCATCATTAATGCTGTTAACGGGCCTTCTGTCCTTCCAAGATAGATTTGTTTATTCTTTTTTCAGTCTATGGTATATTTAATATTCTTCACCCACACCATAATTCCAAGGCATCAGTTTTCTTGTTTTTCTTATTAACTGTCCAAATGTCAAATGTATATGAGGTAATTGAAAATAGCATGGCTTGGGGCAGGGTCACCTCTGTCCTCTGGTGACATTGTTATTTTGTGATGTACTAGAACAAATGTTTTCAACCTCTCTAGCTATTTCTTCTGTCATTTGTCTCTTATTTCTTAATAAAATGCTTATTCTGCTCTTGCTTGATTTTTTTTTGTTTCTTCATCTATTATATTCATACTAAGGAAGACATTGTCTTAACGTGTACTCTACTTCCTACAGTGGACAGGTTGCACATGGGACACACACACACACACACACACACACACACACACACACACTTTCCTCTAATCTTCCCAGAAGGAATACGGGCTAAATGGGAATTTGGGCTAAACTATTAGTCAATGTTTAGATTATCATGACTGTGCATATGATATTCCAAGAAAGCCAGATAGTGTATTCTAATGACATTTCTTATACAGCATTTCATTTGTCTTATTGTTGCTGTTCTGACTCATTACAACCCCATGTCGAGCAATGAGGCACTGCTGGCTCTGAACCATTCCTGCACATGCTGCTCTGTGTGAGCCCACTGCTACAGCCCCTGCATCAATCCATCTTGTTGGGGTCTTCTTCTCTCTTGTTGGTCCTCTCTTCTACCAAGCATGCTGTCTTTCTCCATGGACTATCCCCTTGTGATAAGTCCAAAGTACTTGAAATCTCCCCATTCTCACTTCTAAGGAGCTTTCTGATTATCCTTCTGAGACAAATACGTACCTTCTTCTAGCATTCCATAATACTTTTAATATTCTTCATCAACTCCTTCATTTCAAACTGTCAATTCTTTTCATGTTTTCCTTGTTCAGGGTCCAGCTTTCACGTGCATAGGAAACAATGAAAACATGTGACTTTGGACACCCTGCTGACATCCTTGCTCTTTAATATTTTAAAGAGGCCTCGTGCAGAAGAAATGCCCAATGCAATATGTTGTTTGACTTCTTGACTGTTGCTTCTTTGAGTTTTCATTGTGGATCCAAATAAAATTAAATCCTTGGAATCTTCAGTCTTTTTTTTCATTTATCATGATGCCTTATTGGTCTAGTTGTTTTTCTTGGAATTAATAAATATTTTCTTTGTTGTTAGTTTGGATATAGAATTAGGAACGCTGGTGACATAGTGGTTATACGTTGGGCTGCTAACCATAAGGTCATCAGTTCAAAATCACTAGCCTCTCTGTGGGCGAAAGATGAGGTTTTCTACTCTCCTAAAGAGTTACGTTCTCAGAAACCCACTGGGGGGAGATCTGCCCAGTCCTGTAGGGTCGCTGTGAGTTGGAATCTACTCAATGGCCATGAGTTTGGATTTGGTCTGGTGAGGATTGCTGATTCTTGCTTAGATGATGAAAATTGTATGTCCTCACAAATCCGTCTATCAACATTTGTCCTTTGCTTTCTTGGAGGTACTTTTGTAGTCTCCCATCTTTGTGCTCTCAGCAGGACTAGATGATCCACAGACCACGTGCCCCTCTCAGAACTCTCACCTGTGCTCATCATCACTCTGAAAAACACTTGCTGTTGTGTTGGAATACCTGCTACTTGCATTTTGCATCTGCCTCTGGTTTGTGTGATCCTTTCTTTGGTATATCCCTTTCAGGAGCTTCCAAAAAAGGGTACACGGAAGATGCACGTTTGGGTGTGTGGAGGGGGTGGGATGTCTGCACTTCACGTATTTATACTACTCACAAATTTGATTTCTAATTTGGCTGCCTTTAGGCTCATCTAGATTAAACATCAGCTTCCCTAATAATTTGAAGATATGACCCCATTTTCTTTTGAGTAGCGGTAGCATGGTTTCTTGGGTGGTGCCAATGGTAAAGTGCTTGATTGCTAACCTAAAGTTTGCTAGTTCGCCGCAGAGCTTCCTGGTAGTTTGCTTCCAAAGGTTCCAGTCTTGAAGACCCGGTGGAGCAGTTCTGTGCTGCAAGCGAAGTCACCAGAGTTGGAATGGTCTTGATGATGACGAACAACAACAAGCAATATAGCTTTTGAGAACTTGGGAGCCGTGCCAAGTCCTAATATTTTCCAATAATCATCTCATCCTCGAGTGCTTTACCATTGTATGCTGTGCGTGGTCTTTCCCCTCCTCTCCATCCTGCTGTCTTTGTCTGTGGCATTCGAGAAGTGTTTGCCACTCTGAAGCTCACTCTCTTCAGTCCGTAGAAACGTTCCCCTTTCTTGGTAATGCTTTTGCTGTTAGTTACCATCCGGGTGCCTTGTCTTAGAGAATGGAAAGCATCCTGACCCTGAGCCATCCCAGGAGGTGTTGGTGACCACACCGATTTGATCCACTGGACTTTCACTGGATAATGTTCTGGAGTCTTAGTCTGTTCTTAGTCTGGAGGCCACACTGAGACCTGTTCAGCATGACAGAAACACACAAGTTTCCACTGACGTCCATTTGGTGGCCGCCCATGAAGTGCAGTGCTCACTACTGCTGCCTGGAAGGCAAAAATTCTAACACTATACCTCCAATGTTCTTCCTCTTCTTTTCTCCTTTCGGGATTCCAAGATATGAATATCTAGCCTTCTGGTCGAATCATTTCATTTCTGATCGTTTCCCATTTTGTTCTACTTTCTGGCTTTCTTACCTACTTATCTGATCATATCTCTCTGGTCTTTTATTTATTTACAATATCAAGGAGGATTTTCTTGATAGGTTATTAATCTTCTTCCAACTGGCTTCTGCTTCTGCCTTGTTTCTGTATGTTCTGAGTTCATCTGCCATATTTGGTCTGACTGCTGACTTTTAGAATAGGAGTTGTTTTCAAATGTGAGGCATTTAGAAAGGTGTTGGCACACTCTTTGGAAGTTCTGGAAGTGTGAGCAAGGCTCATTGACAGGCAATCCTTTAGTGGGGCTAGATATACAGGTTCTTATAGTTAGATGTCTCATTTAGTTGGGAAACATCCAACTATAAATACAGCAAAGCATGTGTAAGTTGGAAGCTGTGGAAAGCATTAAGACATAAAGTGGTAAGACTTTCCCTTGTCAATAGGATAAACCTTAAGAGATGCAAAATATTGTAGTCTTTGAGCTCCTGGTCTCACAGGTTTCCCTGTATCAATATGTAATTATCATTGTATGTTAGGCAGGGCTCTCTAGAGAAACAAAACCAGGCCATTTATGTTTTTAGATATATGAGGATAGGTTTATACAGTGAGAAGGAATACAACAGCTAATTGGTCCACACAGCAGTACTGAATGCTCAGTTCAACTCACTTTCATGGAAGTTAATATACTGGAAGTTTTTCAACTCATGTGGGCTGCCGGGTCCAAGGTCAAGGAAACAGACAATGGAGCCCTCCCTTGGGCAAGGCAGGCAGAGTCTGCAGGCAGGTAGAGTCTGCCGGACTGCAGCAACCATCAGGGTAGGTCAGTAGCTCAGGGGCTTAGCGAAGTGGCCAAGATGGGATTTTGAACTTAAAGCAATTCAAGGTGACAGGATCCACCAGCTCCAAGCTCAAGCAATGTATTCACCAGTAGCAGGGTGCAGCAGGTCTTGAAAGAGCCTCCAGCTCTAGCGACAAGATCCATGGGGTGGCCTGGCCCACAGGTAGTGTGGCACACAGGATGAAGCAGAGAACTAGCTAAAGCAGCAGCACACTGGCCCGATCATTAGAGAGCATGAGAGACGGGGGCTGGCCTTGCAGAGCAGTTTTATCTCTTTGCCCTCTAATCAAACTGCAACCTGATTAATCCCACATGTTCCTATTGGCCAGGTTGGCACAATAAACCTAACTATCACATATTGATTTGGGCAGTTTCATGAGAAAAAGCTCTTTCATCCTGAAGGTGGCGCAAGTTTGGCTGCAGCTTTCTGGGAGCTGAGCGAAGAAAACAGAGCCAGACTCTCTCTTCAGCAAACAGATTTTTTCTTTAGAGAACCTTGCTTGCTGATCTGTCTCTGGTGCCCTTGAGCTCATCCTCTGCTGAAAGTGACCCTACAGTCTTCTGAGCAGAGGGACTGGAGTCCCTTCCCCTGAAGGGACTCATAAAGATTCTCAACCCATTCTGTTTTGAGTCCTACCATTGGAGTGTTTGGTGCCTCTACTTCTGGGCTTTGTCTTGTTTCCATTGGCATCAGCCCCTTCCTGTTTCTTCGAGAGCCCTTTCACTGTGTTGTGTCTGCTCTGATCAGCCAATTTCACCCTAGTTAATATCTACTTTTAAGTTCTCAAAGTGGTTTTGGTATTTTTCTCCTGTTATTTGCTTTTCCATTCTCCTTACGATTGACAATTTATTTGGATATTTAGAGAAAGTAGAGTTAAATGGTTCTAATATGTTCATCATACTTAACCAGAGATAGGCCATACAACTGTCCTTTGCTTCTGTAGCTATTAGCAACTCTGCAGATATGGAGGAAGAAGTAATTGGAAGTGAGATTTATCCTGTTTTATGGCTCTTGAAGGGAGAGAAGTTGCAGGAAGAGGGTAGGAAAGAAAGGGAAGAGAAATAAAGTGGAATCAATCAGAAGCATATCAGAGGGAAAGTAAAATCTGAGAAAATGTTGGTTTTATTATGAGTGAAATGAAAGCCATTAATGGACAAATAAGAATGGAATGTCTATCGTCATCATACCTATACCAACCCACCGGTCCCATTTCACTTTGTTGGACTGACAGGAACTGCAGTGCTTCCATGAACTGACTCCAGACCCTTCCTGAGCTCAGACACTAGTTTCAGGATTAGTTCTTTTAAACTTATCTAGGCACGCTCTGATTTCTGAAACCACGACGCATCATTTTGAATCAGCCACAAATTGCATGTGCACATATCATCTAGTTCCTTTGTAAGCTAACAAATGGATTTTTGGGGTACTTTATGTGATGTGAGGAATGGTAGGAATTATAAAATTCACATGTTAGGGATGGTAAAATCCACAGTTCTCATGGAAGGCAGCAAAGGAAGTATGTGCTTAAACACAGAAAGTGTTGCAAGTTCAGGGAATCGCAAGCTCATGGTGTAGAGAGGCCTCTTTTTATGGATGAGTCAAGTGATAGCCAGAGAGTGTAGGTGACTCAGCCAGGGTCCCAAGGGAACACAGAGCATGGAGGAATGAGAGAACTCCTTCAAATCATGAGGGAGCTTGTTATAATGTTGGACCTGGTGCTTCTGTTATAACAATTGCATCACGCATTCCTTCCCACAAGTTAACTACATTTTATTTATAGCTGCCCAGGCACGATATCTGGTTCCGCTATCAGGCATTCATAAGGAGAATGAGTTCTATTTGGGAGCCACTGCATGAATAGAAACGGTATCAATGATATCACAGAAATTTCTGAGGTAGCAAGTTGTTATCCTTTGGTCGTTTGTGGTTCTGATAGATTTTCATCGTGGAGCTTGAGTGATGTTGGGGATCATTGAAAGTTTAATGTTCTTTCCTAAGAATCTTCTCCCACCTCCTTAGATAAATTCTACGTGCAATTTATGCAAAATATGATAACGCACCTGTTATATTTCCTGTGGCACTGAGGATGCGGAAGTTTCTTGGAGGCTGTGAAAGAGTGTTTGAGGGTGAATCCGAAATCTGGTTTGCAGATTTTCGAAATTTCAAATAAGAGGAATGATTTTAGAAATTCTCTCAAGTGCTGACTGTTCATGTTAGAATAAAACATCCATGTCGATGACTATTGGATTTGTCATCATAAAAATTACATACAGAAATCCTGGTTTCTGAAGAATTGATGTTTTGTTATTTCTCCTTCAAGTGACCGGTTTAATGGTTGGTACTCCACCCCCCACCCCCACCATCTTCCTTCTCCCTCAAGGTGAATTGTCTTTTTCTTAGTGTGGAAAGTGAAACTACATTTCCTAGCTTACACAAATGCAGGTGTTTGCAACATCGTATTTAAATTTTGATGACGATCACATTTTCACGGGGAATATTGTGCAA
>NW_022103920.1:18305837-18312215 GCF_000313985.2 Echinops telfairi
TTTCTGTGCATTGGCTGCTTTTAGCATGGGTATCGTTGTCAAGGCTTGGTGGGCCAAGATGTGCTCCACTCTCTGTCCCTCCCCCTTCATTTGCTCCTGTGTGCTCTGATCAGACATGTCCCTCTCCCTGAGCTGCAGTAAATTCTTCTGGGAGGGAGAGTTTTAGTGAATGAATTTCTGCCCAGACGGAACAGGACCAAAAAGAACTTTTTAAAAAAATGACTCAGCCCTGCTGGTTTAAAACACTGGAGTTAACATTTGTTTTATCGTCTCTTACCTATTGATGTTCTCTTTAATCATGTGTATCAAGAAGCTCTAATGACCAAGGAGAACATTATTTAGAGATCATAGCCAAGAATAATGAGTATATTTGACTATTAGAATTAGATGCGTGAGGCCTGGATTTGACACTTTAATAGCTATGTGATCTTGATGATAATTTCTTTAATCTAAGAAGTTTATGATGTTAGGTTGATTTTGATTTATAGTGATGTGACCAAATAGACCTGCCCCAGAGGGAATTCCAGGCTCTAAGGTTAATGGGAATGGATGGCCAGTCCTTTCACACATGGAACTTTTGGGTGGGTTCTAAACACCAGCTCTGCTGATAATAGCCCTGTGCTCCCCATTGGGCCCCCAGGGCTTCGCTGATGTCCACCCTACTGACATGATAAAATTGGGAGGTTTTATGTGTGAAATGAGACACTTGTAAAATATGATGAACTAGGATGTTGTTGTTCTTGTCAGGGGTCATTACTTTACCTCTTACTCATAAGTACCCTAAGAAGCCTGTAAAACACTGCCTGGTCCTGCACCAGCCTCACAGTTGTTAACTTTGTTTCAGCCTATTGTTGCAGCTAATGTGTCAATATATCTTCATGGCGTAGTTTCTGTGTGCCTTCCTGCTAACCTGGAGTAATACTATGAAGGGTCCTTGCATTTGCTTGAGAGGTGTTGAATTTCTAAATATTTTTTCAGGTTGATTTTGATTCTCTGAAGTCCACCTTTTGAATTGGCCACTGCTTTACGTTGGCTCCAGGGCAGCCCTAGCTTTGCAGGGTTACTTGCGGAAATAAATAATGATCTCTCCACTGTTAGTTCCTTATCCCGTAAGCTGAGAAAGTTGACCCTTTTTGACTGTCTGTCGGAAATCCTGCTCTGAAGAGAGACCCCTGACTGAAAGCTAATGCAGGGCAGAAAAGGAGTCATGCGTGGTTTAGTGGTCGAGTCCTCGATTTCCCACTGAAGCTTTAGTGAACAGCCTTCAGCAAAGCTTCCAAGCAAGATAGATGAGGAAGGAGGGGCTGGTGATATATTTTTATAAGTCAGCCGGTGAAAACCCAGGGCCTTTTTACCACCTACCATGGCGAGGGCACAGGCACCTGGCCGCATTTGGTTGCATTGTGCATGAGATCGCCTGAATCCAGAGGCGCCGAGAACAACGCACAGGTAGGCTAGCATAGTATGTGGATGTTGGCTGAAAGAACGCTCGTGCTTGCAAGCTCTGACAGCTGCTGCTGTTTTTGACTGCTGACAGTATCCTGTTTTCAGAAAGTATTTGGAAATGATTTGATGTTTTATTACCAGATAACATAGATGCAAAGATCTTCTGAATGATGATTTCAAGACGTGGGTAAGCTTATTTTCTCCTTACTGGACCCCTGTAGCAGGAGACTGGAGCTTTGTGTTCATTCACTTCTTCATCACACACCCACTGAGTGACCTGGGCTTCCGCTTCCCTGGACCCGAGATTCACTGCGATGAGGGCCCTGTGGTGCCAGCACCTGCAGGACTTGGTGTGTTGTCTGCTGTGTGCTCTGACAACATACCCCACATGCAGCAGGTGCTCCATGAATATTTGCTGAGCAATGGAGGAATTATGGGTGCTGTGGGTGTCCCACCACCAGCTTCATTGCTGTCATTCTGGAATGAGTTTCTGATTCTGCCACCTAGTTACTCATTTGACAATTGGCTTAGAATGCAATACCCATTTTTTTAAAGTCCAGAATAAGTAAAGGGAATTGAAGCAGTTATTTCTGTGTGTCTAATGGTGTCTTCAGCACAATGCTTTCCCCCAGGAATGGGCTGGGACATATGAAATGTTTCTTCTTTCAGCGAAGCTGAAAGTTCTGATTGGACATTTGAGCATTTAGAGGGAGTTCAGTTTTCTAGTTTTAGACTTTCCTGTCATATTGTTGGTCCCACTCTTGGGGAACCTACGATGGAAACAAACAAACAGCCAATCAAAACACAACAAAATAAAAATCTCCCAATATTCAAGCAAATGCAAATACATGCAATAAATCCATAGCACTTACTTAAGCCTAACCAGGTGTTCCTTCTCTTACTGCCCCTGAGCCCCACTTACTTGATTCCACCCTCTGCCCCCATCACATCCTGCTGTGTCCTGAGAATCCATTTTTGTCCCTGACCTGAGGAGACAACTTTGGTGGATGGTCTCATTTCTAACTTTTCAGTCTCCTCTATCCTTGGTTATGTTCCTCCTCTTCTTTCTTTTCTCACAGTATTTCTCTTTTTCTTCTCTTCTGTTTCCTATTCCCCACCTTATTTATTGTCTTTCATTATTTTCGTTCTTTTCTGTCTCTTGCTCCTGTGTCTGAATCAGACAGTTCTGCCTTGTAGCATTGAGCAAAGGCAACACAGCAGACGCTCAGCGCTGGCCTCGGTTGGGCTGCTGTCTCCACCCTGACCCTGGTGCCGCCACATGCCCCCTTCCCTGCTGATTGGCATCTCTGAGCTGTTACGCTGTGTACAATTGGGGAACACAATTTGATGTGTCAAAATGTTTTTATATGTGAATAGTGCTTGTTCTGAGTTACCTATTCTGTTTGGGCCTTTGAATCATTTACAGTAAACTTGTATTTTCTGAGGACCAGAATGATCATATCCCTTCACTACAACCCAACTGGAGGTTACCAACCTTTTTCCAATTTTTAGATGAGGGACAGAGGCATGGAGCACTCCATAAGATATCCGTTACCACATAACCAGCAAGGAGGAAAGCAAAGTTTGGAGCCAGTAGCAACAGATAAGTGCTCCACTGCTTATGGAAAGGTTGGTAGTTCAAACCCACTTGGTGGCTTTGTGGGAGGAGACCTGTAAGTTTGTGCTACGAAAAGTGTGGCTTAGAAAACCCTATGTGGCACGGTGACTCTGTCACATGAGATCCCTGAAATAGACTCGCTGGTCCACACAGGCAACAACTAGTCTGCCCTTAGAGCTAGAATTGGAGCCTCATTCTCTGTTGAGCCTCTGTTGAGACTTTTGGATCTGTGCTGAATAGTGTAAACACTGATCCTCAGAAGCCTCCCCAGTCCAATCGGCCTGCAGAGCATTTGAATCTCTGGGAATATGCAGTGGAGACAGACAAGAGAGGGATTCTGAGCTAGTCCCATTCTTAGGGGATTACCTCAAATAACCGCCTCTGAGGGGACATGTCTAGCAGTGGTCGTCAATTTGAGCCTAACTCACGCTCACCTGGTGTGTGGGAGAGCAGGATTATTCTCCAGAGGGTTGTTGATGTCTGGGTCACTGGGTGCAGTTCACCAAGGCTCTCTTTGGAGTTGCCTCGGGGTGGCACCTTTGGGTTAGTAGCAGGCACAGCCACTTTTTGTACCACCCAAGGACATGGGGGGGGGGTGACTTTTAGTGGGTGTCATTTCCAAGCCAGGAGTGTCATTGCACCATTGCCGTGCTTGGCCGAGTCCCTGCAGGATGAGTCTGTGTGGGAATAAAGTATGAACTCTTTGAAGAGTGAGGGAGAGAATGAACACAGATTTAAAGTGTGATTTCACTCTTCTAATCCTCATAGATAAAGATAACACATTTTCTTTGCAGTGATGTGTGAGATAAATCTCCTCTTTCTCAAGATGCACTTTAAACTGATGAACTGAGCACACTTCCTTCATGTTGTGCACTTTGCTGCTAAGTCCCAGTTGCACCCCACGTGAGGAGGTGAAAATATTGCTGCAAGAGGTGTGATGACACTTATTTGAACCTTGGAGTACATTTTACCCAACTGTCACTAAAGACCAATTGCATTAGGCTATATTACTGTTTTCCTTGTTTCCAGAAAGATTGAAAGGCATGCTGTCAGGGTATTAGAGTAGGGCATTCATTATCTTTATATATATATATATAAAAAATCTTTCTTACTTTTTGAATTCTGGTTGATTTTTTTGACTGTGTGCACTGGTATTGTCTGCAGACAATAAGAAATTGTTATCTGAAGTTCATAAGAAATAATTAGGATATAATGGTTGAGTGACTACATTACTTTTTAAAGTCAACAGGGACCGTTTTTTATAGGCAATCCAAATTCTTAACTAATGCTTTTAACCAATGTTAACCAATAACCTTGTTATTCTTCTTGAATAGTTTGTAAAATGGCAATTTTGTGTGATTATTTGTTTATGCACCCAAACTGAAGTCTGTCATGTAGCTCTAACAAGTTAAATAGCCAGAGATTTGCTTTGATTTACTTAGAAATTTGAGAAAAAAATGTGAACCAATTTGAGACACTGGTAATCATGATGTTTGTTTTGCTTTTGTTTTTTTAAAATCACATTTAATATTCTCGGCAGAGTCTTGTAAGTCATTTCATCCTCATCAGTTAATCCGCCTCGATTTCCATCACAGTTGGAGCTTGGTGCTGTGATGTTGTTTCTTATTTTATTTGCTTCCTTCTACATATTAATGGAGGGGTTTTTTTCTTAAGAAATAAGCAACAACTAAAAACACAGTTATTTCTCTTTTCAGCTGTTTTATTTTATTTTTAAAAGCCATCTTTATTGAAATCCCAAGGCGTTCTATGGTCTTAGTTCTCTTATCTGAGCTAGCTACAAAGTCAGTGTTTCGTTGTTTGTATAGATTGTTATTCTGGATGCAGTAAATCCTCCTTGCAGAGAATTTTTAATATTGGACAATAACCTTCTGCTGTCTGTCTGACTATGGAGCCCCGGTGGCTGGTTATGCGCTGGTCAGCAGTTTGAAACTACCAGCTGCTCCCCTGGAGAAAGAGGAAGCTTTCCACTCCTCTAAAGACACCCATAGGGGCAGTTCTACCCTGTCCTACAGGGTCACTATGAGTTGGAATTGACTCAATGGCAGTGAGGGTTTTTTGAGATCTCTTTGACCAATGTCCCAGGTTGGCTTAAACCGTTTGTGCTTGGTTCATAACTGAAAGACTGGCCCTGTGAATCTACCCAACCGCATCAAAAAGAAAGGTCTGTGATCTTCTATACAGATGACTGCCAAGAAAACTCTATGGAGCAATTCAAATCACTAACACGTTGGGTCACCATGAATTAGAGTTGACTCAAAGGCACTAGGTAATGACAACAATAACAACAACTATTTAACTTATATTGTTATTTCAGGGCACATTATTTCCCCAATGCTCTATACATTCCCAGCTCTCTTTGTGTTGCATTTCCCTCCATGGTCACCCTTCAGTGAGGGACTTGCTGCCCCAGCTGTGGCCAGCAGGGGGCCTATAGTTTTTAGCTCTGATCCCCTGGCATATTGGCCTTGTCTGCAAAGGGTTGTCTTGGGCAAGGTCAGACCACACCCAATGACTGGGTCACAGGGAAGTGTAAAGACCTGGTAGTCTTGGTTTAATGTGGGTCCATTTTGAAGGCCATTCTTGCCTTTGGTATCTGTGAAGCGGTCACTGGGATATGGCCAACTAGAGTCTTTTGGCCAGTCCCCTGTTTTTCTCTCCTTTCCGTTGGGTGGCTGCTGAGGACAAGTGTGCACTTGTAACTCCCTGAGTCCTTGCATGGAAGGTTGGCAGTTCAAGTGCACCCAGAGGTGTGTATTTGAAAAAAGAAAACAAAAAGCCATAATGATCTCTCCCGACACAGCTCTGAAACCCCTCTGGAACATAGTCCTGTTCTGAAGCACATGGAGTAAACATGATACCAACTGGTTAGATGCCTCTCAAAGCTTGCTCCTTGAGGATCCCAACCTACAATGGTCATATCTCATCACATTAGGTGCCAACCTCTTACTAATCCATATCAACATTCTCTTCCTCGGAATTCTTCATGACACATAGCTCTTACTGCTTTCCTGAAATCCGTTTTTAAATATATATATTTACGCATAGTACTTTGCTTTTCTCCTTGATTGAGAGTTCTCTGAAGGCAGACTTTTCTTATTTCTATTTTTCTATCCCACCAGCATCTACTACAAGGCTTGCATGAATTTACTCATCAGTGATAAATTTACCCAACTATGTACCAGATGAGATGATGAGTTCTGGGACTGTGGTGGCAGATGCTCCGCCCTCAAGGAGCTTCTGGTCTAGTGGGAGGAAAAGAAGTCATGAAGCAACACGACATTACAATCACTGTG
>NW_022103920.1:18312315-18315807 GCF_000313985.2 Echinops telfairi
ACCTCAGGACATGCTGCCTGAGGGCATCCACTTTCAGGATCAATTGCAAAGTTTTGAACTTGGAGAAGAAGTTTAAATCAGTCCTTTAATCCGTATGGCTTCTAAGTAGTTTAATTAAGTTCTTAATACTCAATAGAAGTACTGTATTTATATAGCCATCAATTAGATTTATAAGGGGCAACCTGCTGGGTTTTTAAATGAGTCTTTAAATTTCCTCCTTCCCACTCATTAATCATTGCTGCCACTAAACCATGAAGCAACGGGTGTGGACAATTATGGATGGGCAAGATTTTTTGGGGGGGAAAAAAAAAGGTTTAGGCATCATGTCCAATTTTAACCCTCTTGGTGGCTGTTGATATTTCTGTTTTCTTGATTTCTTCATCCAAAGGATGCTGGTCATTTCAAACTTAGAGTGCTGTGCTTCAGGACTAGGGATGGAGTTAGACTGGGGGAGAGCCATCATATGTGTTGGACTGCGCATAGCTCCCCAGCAAGCCATCTTTTTTTATTACTGTCAAATCGTCAAAGGGGGAAACAGTAGCATCTGCAAACATTGGAGCATGAAACCCTTCTGGGTTGCGACCCACCAAGTGAGACGGGAGTTAAAGCCTTCAGGCTGTTCCCAGAATTTAGATGCTAGGTGACATCTAGTCGCTTTCCACTAGTACCTATCTTATCCTTTACAGTAGAACCAAACACTGCCTGGTCCTGGCTCATCTTCTCCATCCTTGCCATGGCTGCGTCCATGGTTGCAGCCACTGTGCCACTCTATCTGATTGAGGGTCTTCCTGCCTCTCTACTTCGCCCAGAATAAAGTCCTTCTCCAGGAACGGGTCCCTCCTGATGACATGTCTAAATCCAGTGAGAGAACGTTTCAGTATCCTCATTTCTAAGGAGCACTGCGGCGGTACAGATGTGTTCGTGCTCCTGATCGTCGATGGTATATTCAATATTCTTTGCCCACATCATAATTCAAAGGCATTGGTCTGCTGGTTTTCCTTATTTACTAGCCAGCTTTCCCAAGTGTAGAAGGTGACTGGAAATCCCGTGACTCAGATCGGTTGCCCTGTAGTCCTCAGTCTTTGCTTTTTCATTAATATTTCTAAGAGGTCTTGTGCAGCAGATTTGTCCAGTGCAACACATCATTTGATTTCTTGACTGCTGCTGCCTCGGGCATTGATGGTGAAGCCAGGAAAAATAAAACCCATTGATAATTTCAATCTCTTCTCCCGTTTCCATGATGTTACTTATCACTCCCATTGTAAGATATTTGTTTTCTCTCTGTTGGAATGCTATCCAAATTCAAAGACTTCATGTCTTCTTCAACTCCAGCAAGCAAAGTTGTGCCATCTACCCATCATGGGTTGTTAACACATATCTCTTCCATGAGCTTCCAAAGCACTGAGCTGCCAACTTGTTTCTTGCACAACTGGGCACCCCTACAGAACAGGAAAGCCAGTGTCTCTCGAATTGTACATAATCAGTAATCATGCCTCCTGAGACAGAGAAAAAAATAGATGCCCTAGACAGATTCTTTGATGAAAGGCTACAAAGCATTACTCCTGCCTTCTTTGCAACTGATATCCCAACCCCCATTTCCTAGAGGTCTAAGTCAGAGTTTCTTTAAATATTCAAATGACCAAAAAAAATTCAAATGACCAATACTGAATATTATATGAAAAAGTTCTCTCTCTAAAGGCCTGGAAGCTTGACTGAATGTCACTGGATTTTTAAACTCCTAAGAGTATTTAACAACCCCTTCTGCTCATGAAAAGTCCTTCTGTGGTACGTGCTCTGCTGCTAGCCACAAGGTTTAAGGTTCAAGTCTACTCAGAGGCACTTTGGAACGGAAGTTCTCATAATGGGCTTCTGAAAGCTCAGCCCTTGAAAGTGCTGCCGAGCATCGTTCTCTTCTTGCAAAGTGTGCTCATTCTGAGTCAGAATCAACTCCATGGTTACTGGCCTGCTAGGTCAAGTCCTAGGTCTATTTGGGGTGGGGTGGTGGTGACTAGTTTATTTATTGCTATATTTCTTAGGATGGTGTCTTTCATTGGTGTCTACTTTTACACTCCCAACCTGAATACTTAGGTGCAAATTTCTTCATGTAAATCAATTCTAAGCCTGCTGAGGGCAGGTGATTTCTGCATGTTTGTCATTCCTGAAGCATGTAACCATGAGTAAGTGGGTCCACTGTCTGGCTCATTGATTGATGTGAAGATGTGAACATGGAAAGCATTTCAGGCCTAAGAAAAGAGTCCCGATCTTTTAACTCTAATCACTGGAGAAATCAGCGGAAATAGATGGATTTTTCTGTGCCTACTTAGAGGAAAATAGAAAACTGATCAGACTAACAAATGTAAAGAGACAAAGGCATACAATATTATACCATGAATTTGGACAATGTAGCTAGCGAACCGTTTTTACAAATAAAATGTTTAATAGCCGCTTAATGGAAGAATAAATCAGTGGGTTCATACTAAACCATATGCCCATCCTGCCTGTTTGTCTCATCTGAAATGGTCATAATAAAATTTCCCTGGCCTTTATTTCTTCTGGCTTTGGAGTGAGTGGTAGTCTCAGAATGCTAGTCAGGATATGACAAGCATTTAATTAGAGGCACAAGTAATTACAGCAATTTAATTAAAAGGGCAGTCATATTTTGAAACAGCTATTGTTCCCTGGAGAGGGTTACTGTTGGGTTGTTGTATTTCTGGAGTCACCAGAGTGTCTGGACGCACCGTAGTTAGTTTTTAAGACACACTTTCATCTTCACCTTACCGATAGACTTTGTCCCCAAAGATTTCTCCTCCAAATAGGCCATCACTTCCTCCCTGTCTCCTGCACTGGTTCCCTCTCCAAAACTGGTGGCTTTTTCAAAGTGTCATCCTTCCCCTTTCTCTGTCGTTGGTTGAAATGTTCTCTCTGAACGACCTCTTTAATCCCAGCATTTGAACAACCTATTACATCAGCACCTGACAAAATTGTAATTACCTTTCTCTCTTTTCTCCTTAGCTCCAGACCAGCTTTTTCAGTTTGCTTCACCCTGGGTCTGCTGAAGACAGCATGTCCTGATCCAGAATTATGCTTTTCTCCCCACACTTCTGCTTCTCTTTCTCTGTTTCCTACTTGTCTCAATACGTTACCTTAGAATACCACAGCAGGACTCACATAGGCTCAAATCTCAGACTCCTGCTTAGCTGATTTTCCACCGTCTCACTTACATCACACCAGAACCAAGCTCCGTAGTTCTGCCCCCATGATTTTGACTTCGCTCTGTCTGCTCCTCCCCAACATTGACATCATGACCTTCGTCAACATTCTCCCCTGCCTGTTTCAACAGCCTCCTAACTGGCTCTTAATGTCCTCTTTTTTTTTTTTAATGTTTTATTTTATTTTTAAAATCATTTTATTGGGTGCTCTGACAACTGTTATCACAATCCATACATACATCAATTGTGTAAAGCACATTTGTACATTCATTGCCCTCATCAT
>NW_022103920.1:18316688-18331512 GCF_000313985.2 Echinops telfairi
TCTGAGCTAGATGGCCACTTGTTTACCTTCAAGCTTTTAAGACCCCAGATGCTATATCTTTTGATAGCTGGGCACCATCAGCTTTCTTCACCACATTGGGGCTCACACAACTCTTATCACAATCCATCCATCGATTGTGTCAAGCACATTTGTTTTATGTCCTGTTTTTTCCACTTCAGGTTACCCTCTATATCAGACATTCTTAGGTGTTATTTTGTCCCAAGAGATATAAAGTTTATATGTGGATCCAGGTCTATGAGTGACTCAGCTGTTGAGGAAATATTGAGTGAGGAAGTTAAGTACTTTAATTAGTTACATTCATCCACAAGTCCTACAAAACCACACACTGTCTATTCCCTGGCTACTCTCATCTTCATTTCATATTCTCTTCTCCTCGTGCATTAATTCTGCTGCCTCTTCCCAAGCCTTTCTCATTGCTATTCTCTCCCATCCACTCTTCCTGATACCTCACCCCAATGGCAGGTCTTTTCTGAATACCGCTCATTCTAAAGGAAATGCCCCTGTTCTTCCTCACAGTAGGTGCTGCAGTGTGTAATTATAAATGTAGCTTTGTTTTATTGAATGTCCACCCACAATATGAACTTCTAAACTCCGTGAAGGCAGAGACCATTTTTACTTTATTCAGGTTGCATCCACTGCCCTCACGAACAACAAAACAACAACAGCAGTAAAACTAACTGCAAGTAATGGTAACAATCTGTGGGTTATGGGCAATTCCTTCTCCGGAAGTGCACATCGTGAGTGCCTTTTTACAGGGATAATTTTGAAAGTGCTTTTACATAGGGGAAATAAACTTCTAGGATTATAGCCCTCGTTTGCCATCTATTATTGCCGCACAAATTCAGTCTGAGCACAACCCACTGACTGGCTCCCGGAAGTTTCTTCTTTGTAGGACTGCCAGAGTGTTGGGTGCTATAGCACCAAATCCATCGTGCAGTTATTTGGATTATGGACTTTCGGTGGCTTTCCATTGTGTTCAGGATGAAGTCCAAGTTCTTTGGCATGTTTAACAAAATCATTCTCAAGCTGGGCCTGGCCTTTCTTTCCAAAATCATTTTCTGCCAGTCTCCCCCACATGCCATGATCAAGCAAGGTTATGTCAAGTCTTAGCCTCTCCCTGCAGCATTTCTACTGTGTCCCCACTAGATGTATAGTTGGCCTTAAAATCTGAACTCTCCAGGAACTTTAGCCACCTCCCCCCTCTTTGTGCTTCCACTGCATCCTATAGACCTTAACTCTAAAATTTATCACTGATTCGATGATAATTTATTGGGATTCTTGTTTCCCAGACAAGCTGGTGACTCCTGGGTTGTTAGACTGTGCATTCCCAGCCTCTGTCTCATTGCTGAAATGCAATGGCCACTGGTAATGGCTGGGTGACTGAGCACATTGTCAATTTTGGGGGAGTAAACATGTCTCTGCCTACTGAAGCGATGGAACAAATGATAACTGACTTCTTGGCTGATAGACAAACGCCTACTCAAACCATGCTGCGTTCGATGTCAATCCATGTTTGATTCGTAGACCTTCTTGTGACAGAGTTCAGCTGCTCCACGGGTTTTCTTGGCTGTAATCCTTATGAACATAGATCACCAGGTTGTTCTGCTGAGGAGCTACTGGGTAGATTTGCACTGGCAACTCTCCGGTTAGCAGCTGCCCCATGAATAAAATGGAAATCTATTGCCAACATCGCACTTGCTTATGCATCAGCTCACAGAGATCCCGTGTCTCCGTAATATCGTCCGTGAGCTGGAATAGCCTTGATGACAACTAGCAGCATCATGCTGGCTGATGCACCCCCTTGGTTTGAAAGCACTCAAAAGCCACAGTGATGGCTACTGTGGACTGGAACCGATCGATACTCAGGGAAATGCGCAGGACCGGGGAACATTTCCTGATGTTGTACATGGTTGCGGTGAGTCAGAGCTGACAACAAAAATATCAACCGAGAAATAGAAGGAGCAAAAGAATTTATTACTCCATAGGTGATGTCCCCGATAGGACATACCCACTCATTTTATTAATCCGGGAACAACTTCTGTTAAATAAACCCAAACAGCCATCCTTTGCTTCTCATCACTCATTGCTTTTCTTACCTACGGCCACAAAAATAGTGTTGAAATTTGTAAGAAACAAACAGCTTACTGTATGATGAAGTAATTGATGTCATTTACTTGTTGCACATCTTTGATATAATATAAATAGACATACTTATTTTTAATAGGTGAGAACAACAGATGTTTCCAGAAATATCCTGTCCCAAACCATGTGTTCGTATAGAAGAATTTAGCCTTCTTTGATTAAATAAAGGCCATTTCTGAATCACTTATTTTTGTTGTCTGTCACTCTGTTTTCAATAGGTGGTGTTTGTATTGCTCAGTCGCAGAAGATCCCACGTGAACCGAGACCTGGAGAATTTGAAAAAATCATCAAACGCCTGCTAGAAACACCTAATGCTCGGGCAGTGATTATGTTTGCCAATGAGGATGACATCAGGTGCTGATTAATTTTCTTTCTTCTGATCTGATTTGTGGCCTGAATCCTGACATTTTTCAGGTTTAATGTAAAACCTTGGGTGATTTCACAAACATTGGAAAATTCTCCTTCAACGACAGACTGCCTTCTGCAGCCCCCGGACACTACAGCTCTCTAGTGTCTCGGTCCGAAATGCCTGTCGAGTAAACCCAGGCATTGAAAGAGATGTGCGAACTAAGGGTGATAGGCTGGGTGATGTGAAGGTAGTTAAGGATGTGGCTCATTGACATTTGCTGGAGCTAAAATCTCCTGTAGAGTTCCTGGAGGATCTAAGACTCGGGTAGTTAGAATGTTTGGCTAATGTGTTAGCAGTAAACTACTGTATATAACTTGCTTGAAAAGTTTGAAATTATGGTGTCCTTGATACATGCATCATGCATTTTGTTTCTTTTTTATTCCTATAGGAGGATATTGGAAGCAGCAAAAAAATTAAACCAAAGTGGGCATTTTCTCTGGATCGGCTCAGACAGTTGGGGATCCAAAATTGCACCCGTCTACCAGCAGGAGGCGATTGCAGAAGGGGCTGTGACAATTTTGCCTAAAAGAGCATCCATTGATGGTAAGGAAGCATCAGAAGAACTACCTCAGTCAAAACCAGGGTATCCAAATATGATGGGTTGCACCCAAGGCAGGTGACACTGGTTAGACGTTTCGTTCTGATGGCAAAACGATCAGGACAGTGACGATGTAATCCAGCCTGTAAATTTTATTTATTTCTTTATTGTTTTAGGAAAAACCCCATTCGCTTTATTGTTTTAAGAAAGAGAACAGTTAGTCTTGGATATTTTGGTGATGTTACCAATTGCATCCCAGGTGGCCATATGTTCATGAGCCTGTCTGACGATCATGTCTTTGGGGCAAAAAAAAAAGAAAGCTTGATTGATACAAGTGAAGGCAGAATGTTTGACTGCTCTCCGGATGCATGGAATATACCGCAGGAGGAATTGCTGCATCCTGGCAAAGGCAGGTGCCTCCTGCGTCCCTTCTCCAGGGGTCTTGCTGGTGCCTGGAGTTTCCTATTCTTCCTTTAGAGCAGCGGCTCTCAACCTGTGGGTTGCAACCCTTTGGGGGTAGAACGACCCTTTCACAGGGATCACCTACAACCATCCCATCGGAAAACACATATTTCTGATGGCATTAGGAGGAGACACCGTTCCTCCATCCGTCTATAGGCAGGTCTGCCCACATGCAGATATGCTCACATACAAGTACCCGGTGGGAAGACTGTTACCCATGCTATATACCATGCTTCAAGACAAAATTTCATGTGTTTGTCATTCGAAATAAATATTTCACAATATATAATTACATATTGTTTTTGTGATTCATTGCTATGCTTTAATTATGTTCAATTTGTAACAATGAAAATACATCCTGCATATCAGTTATTTACATGATGATTCATAATAGTAGCAAAATGAGTTATGAAGTAGCAACGAAAATAATGTTATGGTTGGGGGGTCAACACAACATGAGGAACTGTATTAAAGGGTCGCGGCATGAGGAAGGTTGAGAACCACTGCTTTATAGTGAGGCCTTATCTCTAGGAGGTCTCCTGTCATTGAGGTTGTTCTAGAGGCAGGCTAACAATTCAGCCCAGGACCCTCCGAGGTTCAAGATTACATGATCACTGATGAGTATATTAAATTAACTGAGAAGGGAGAATATAGGACAGATACATTTTGAGGTGGGTAGAAGCCCACAAAAACCAGGAACTTTGATTCACATTAAGAGAGAGAGAGAGAGCAGAACTGGGAAAAATCTCATCTGGGCTCATGATATTTCGGATCCAGGATAAGATCATTGGTCAGTGCTGCAGGAGATGGAGGAGAAAGGGGCAAGTGTTGAGATGCCATCTACAAATGGCTCTGCTGCTACACAGTCCTTCTGGAGCTGCCTTGGCTTGTGCCACAAGGGAACTCGTACGAGTGGCTTTATTTCTGGACTGTGGCCCCTCTCCCATTTAGTATATGCTTTTTGGTTATTTATTTCATGAAGTGGTCATGACCCAGCAGGATGTACATTCCATGACTCTGCCATGGGTTTTGATCTTGAGAGGTTGTTAAAATGTTACTTTTCTTCTTCCCTGCAGGATTTGATCGATACTTTAGAAGCCGCACCCTTGCCAATAATCGAAGAAATGTGTGGTTCGCGGAATTTTGGGAGGAGAATTTTGGATGCAAGTTAGGATCGCATGGAAAAAGGAACAGCCATATAAAGAAATGCACAGGTAGCCACTTCAGTGCTTTCCTGATGGCTTTGTTGTGTCGTTCTTTGACAAATCAAGTGTTTCTAGGTAGACAAGGAGAAGGGCGCCTTACCAGCCTTTGTGCCTCTTGTTATCGATTCTCAGCAGGGAGGAATATACACAAGTCAAGCAACAACATCTGCTTTGTTCATTGGTTCTTAGCCTTGATCTTATAGATCTTTGAGTGGATCAACAAGTATTTGCCAAGCAGGCACTGCACGCAGCACTATCTGACAAACCTGTATTGAATATCTAATATGGGAAACGCATTTTTTTAGGTTTGATTTTATTAGCAACATGGTATTGCTCTCCAGGAAGTAAACTGTAGCAGGGGCCATAGCAAATTGCTATAAGGTAGTGTTTTCCAGCTATTTCATCGTATGGCCCCTAGAATGCGATCATGATTCATATCCTGTGTCGCTGTAACACCTATGGTCTTTTTGATGTTTTACTTTCATTCACTTGTGGTTAAAAATAACAATGAAGTTGAAGGTGCATTTTCCCAAAGGAATAAAACTGCCTTTGTGGAGCACTGAGTCCGTAGAAACATCTATAAAATTTATAAAAATGTACTTAAAATCAAATTGTTAATTCACTGAGGTCACTAGATACAATAGTAATATAAAATTATTTCCCTATATATGTAGATATGGGAGTCAGTCAAAAAGTGTTGCTAGGATTCCAGTTCATATACGCATGGGCTTGTTCCAAATGAAATGCATTTGAATGTGTCTCTGCGAGCAAGGGGTGGCTGCAGGCACGTTCTCCCAGTAATGCACTCGCTTTAGTCTCCCGAGGGTGCCTTCAAAGAGAATATCCTATCAAAGCGCCGGTCTCTTAGGTCTCTAGGCCAGTTGAATTCAGGGCAGAGAGGTCAGATCAGAAGGCTAGGGTGGCTATTTCAGGCTCTCCATGAGGGTAATCTTGATCAATTTTCTAGGAGGAGATAGGATGACCAGAGGCTTTGGGATGACTTTTAGGATGACCTGAAAGTTTGGAAGAACTTTTAAGAAAATTGAAAACTTCATTGCTTAGAAAAGGATCAGGAAAGTTACATCAAGGATTATTTTCCCATCGCAGTGGTGCACTTATTCTTTCTCCAAGTGTTACTGTCACACCAGAAGTTGGGTGGCCATATCTGACATCCTATGGCTTCTCTATTGCCAAGAGGCAGGGGTCAGACATGCCTCCACACTCCTTACTTGTCTCCCTATTCTGACACCAACCATTCCTCCTATGGCACTGTTTCTATGCTGGGCTCTTGTGTCCTGTCTCTGTGATCCAAGAAGCCAGCTTGTTGTCTGTCTCACAGTCTTATCATCTTGGTGCTGCTCCACTTGATCCATCCTGTAATCTCTGTGCCTAGTCTCTGATGCCTCTGATCTTGACCTCCACCACTAGATCGAGAGAGGTTTGGAATATGCTCTCCTGATGAGCCTGGACTTTCTCTCTCTCCCTCCTGGGTCAAAGACAACTCATCCTGACAGCCATGGGGGTGGTAATGAAAACTGACCAATACCCTCGATTAGTGTTACACACACCCTATTTGCATAATCTCTTCTAATCCTTTGGTGGGAGTTGCAGAGCCTTGGGTAGAAGAACCACATTAAGGAATTTCACTCCAGGGCAGCAAGGGCATAATAGAAAGCATTTCATTGAGAAACTTTACCCAATGCACATCCCTGACTTTCCCATCCCTTGAGGATGCCACTTCAGTAGAGTGTAAATCAAAGAGCACAGACCTCCTTGGGAAATGGCTAGAAACATGTTCTTCAGAAATGTTTAGGCCTGGATGTAGCATATGTCAAGAAATCAAGGGTTTCTATGATTTTATGACAATACTTTTGTACTATGTATGGTACATGTGGCGACTTCAAAATGTTTGTGGGGAAATTCTATTATCTTTCAATTTCATTTTTTCATGAACTTTTGGAAACTCCTTCGTGTGTGTGTGTGTGTGTGTGTGTGTGTGTGTGATCTTCAGGAGACACCAATTGTTAGAGAAGGACATCATGGTTGACAAAACAAATCAGCATAAAAGGAGATCTTTAATGAAGTCAATTGCATAATGGCTCCAATAGTAGGCTTCACCATACAGTGGTGGTGAGGATGGCTTAGGCTGGTCGGACAACACTTCATTCTGTTATACATAAGGACACTATTAATTGGCATTGTCTGAATGACACCTAACTGCAATATGTTAATGACTTCCAGGGGATTGCTTGATATCTGTTTCATAACAATTCTAAAAGCAAAATGCATAAGAAGATAAGGATTCATACATGAGTTTTAGTCATATGAAATTCAAAGAATACTTCTCTTGGTAGCATTAAAAATGAAATCATTGGGATAACTTTAGCAAATGATGCACAAATCCTCTATACTACAAGACTTGAATTTTATAACCATGTACTTCTGGCATTTGATATGCCTTTCTTTCAGTTCCTTTGGAAATAGCCATTTGAATAAAAGAAGTAATATGATAAATGCTAGATGAGAAATACCAACAGAATATGGTGATGTGGAAATAGGGGTCACATTGCTAAGGAATGTGACTTTACCTTATGGTGTGCCAGGCCCTGTTCCAGGTGCGGGGATCAGTGATGAGAGAGGAATTAGTTACCTGTGAGTCTGAGGATCTAGGCACTAAGCAAGGAGATGTGTAAATGAGAAGATGCTGCCCTAGGATGAGCAGAGTAATAGAGTACAAGCAACAGGGTGAATGTGAGTCTGACGGAACTGGGGAGCAGGGCTGTCATTAGATGGTCAGAGGAAGTGATGTTTGAGGGGAATGACAAGTGACATATGAGGTCATGTGAAGTTTTGAAGACAGTGCATGCCAGGGCTTAGGACAAGAATAAGCCTCTTGGGTTCATGGTATGGAAACAGAGTTCTGGGAGGGGGGCGGCTGGAGCATAGTGAATGGTGGGAGGGTGACGGTAGATGACGTGCTGGTAGATGGAGCAAAGTCAAGAAGGCCTTGAAGGTCTCTCTAGGAGTTCCCAAGTTGAGGATGTTGGGCTGTATCCCACCTGTAGACTTTGTCATCCAGGGATTTGGAGTGGATCGTTCTTTCGTGAAGAGTCCTCTGACAAAAGGGTAAGGAGGATTGGGATCCAAGGCAGAGAAAGGAGGCAGGCCAGTCAGGATGCGTACGGTCTTCCTAGCTCTGAGCACTTATGGCCTAAACCCAGCCCTGTGAGATGGGCATGGGATGCAGAGGATGGAAGCTCTCTGTAGGAGGCAGCGTTGAAATGCACAGGGAGTGGTTATCCTTCAAGGGATGGAAGATCTGAAAGTGAAATCTCTCCCTGGAAGGCCCAGGAAAGTGATGGTTTTAATTAGAGGGAGACATGGTAGATTTGGGTTTAAAGAACCCTGGGTGACATAGTGGGGTATATGGTGGACTGCTAATCTCGAGGTCAGCAGTTTGAAACCACCAGCCACTCCACAGGGGAAAGACACAGTTTGTGCTCCCATAAGGATTTACAGCCTCAGAAAGTCCTCTGTCCTAGGAGGTCGTCATGAGTCTGATTCCATGCGTTGGCAGTGAGTTTAGAACTGAACTTGAGTTTAGTTCTGAGATGGCCCCGGGTAACTCTTCACCAGGTGGGAACAGAAGGGTCTGCCTGCTCTCCTGCAGCAGAGAATTCAGCAGTGAGATGACAGGCTAGAAAGTCATAGGTGGAAACATGGAAGTTGAAAACAAGACAGAATTGTCAAGGAAGTCACCAGGAATGGTGATGGACAGCTCCAGGGAAGACCCAGGAAAGGAGGTAGAGAAGAGTGGCATTGGGGACAGCATGAGCGCTGTGCCTGTCTGCCTGGGAGACAGTCAGGGCTGAGCTTTAGTACTGCACACAGACCAGGCTGAGGGATAAAACGCGTGATGTTGCTGCTTTAGCTGCTATTGGGTCAGCGTCAACTCAAGGCAAATCTCCATGATCTTCGGTGTTTGAACCCATTGTTAAGGCTATTGTCTTAATCCATCTCATAGAGGGTGATTTAAGCTGAGTTTCTAGAGAAACAAAACCACTGACTCTGTGTGTGTGTGTGTGTGTGTGTGTGTGTGTGTGTGTGTGTGTGTATATATATAGAGAGAGAGAGATTGATCTTAAGGAAATGACTCAGACATAAATGCTGGCAAGTCCCAAGTCTGTGGGCCAGATACCATGCTTCTCCTGACTCAAGTAGCTGCAGAAGACGACACATTTAAAGTCAGCATGGCCAATGGCAGGCTGATGGCTCACAGGCTATGAAGGCTAACAAATTTTAAGAGTGGCAGGCAATATGGCAGACCAGTGGTTTCAGTCCAAAAAGAAATCCAAAATTATGAAGAGCTAGATGCGGGATCCAAATCAAGAAAGAAGCCAGAGAGCTTTGTTATACCCATCCCGAAGGAAATTCTCTTTTAACTGAAGTCCCTAGCAGCTCCCACTACAGCAGCGATTCTATCTGACCTCATCACTGGGCATGATGATAGCAGCCAGTACATAATTCTCAAACTACATCATAACTGCCAAACCACTGAGAATTCTGGTCCAGCCAAGTGGAAACAGTAGCTCATTCATCACAGAGGATTTCCTTCTGTTTGCTGCCCCTGCCAAATAGAATGTCTTTTTCTAGCAATTGGTCATTCTGAACGATGCACCCAAAGTAAGCAAGGAGAATTCTCGCCATCTTACTTCTAAGGAGCATTTCTGCTGACAAATTGTGATGCATTAAAACAGAACTATAGTCGGGTGAAGGAGAGGCAATAATGCATTTTTCATGCAACAATTTTTGCCAACAAAGAAACCACATATGATAGGAGACCTTGAGAAAGATGGAGAGAAACCCAGAAAATGTGTAACTACTTTCCAATTGGAAAACTCCAAACTTCCTGGAAGATTTGGGAAAGAGCATTTCTAGAGCGAAGAGGTGGGCTGTCTGGGCTAACAAGTCATGACGTGGAAGTGTGTGCGCAAAGCTGATTGGAGAGGAGGAAGCCCGTGAAGTAATGATAAGGAACAAGGAGGGCCGAGCTGATTGAAGGATTTGACAGTAGAGTGTGCCTGTGTGGTTTTATTCATCTATATTTTATACTATGCTTATTTCTCAGTTCTGAATGCTATTGTTTGGTCTGGTTGCTATTGAATAGCATTGACTGCTACTGTTGTTTACACTACGTCAGTAAAAATCTATCGGTTAGTGAAGTAGATGAGCTCAGCAATTTTATTTGGAAAATCCAAGTGCTAAGAAAACCGTCATAAACAAGTCACCTAACTTTAGCAGGGTTTTCAGCATAATCAGCTTTCGCAAACGCATATGTTCTGCCTCAGTTGATGTATGTAGACCATCCCCCGTTATCTGTTGGTGGAATTTCTAGCGGACACCTGTTTGGGCTGAAATGCTGAACTTGTTTGTGGGAGAATCCATACTCGATGGCATGTCTGCTTCAGATCCTTTTGATGTATTTGGGTATTGCTAAAATTGTCACTATCTGTCCAATTAGAACTATTTCTGGTGCAATACAAATGGTGTTTCCTCCATGCGCTGCGGCGAATGCACCCTTAGGGGACTGGGTTAATAAACAGATTTTCCTGCAGGTTCTGTTTGGTGCTACTGGAATAACGTGTCTCTGGGTAGAAATGTGTCCCTGAAAGAGACCAATGAAATGTGATTACTTGATTACTTAAAACTGGAGCATATGACTGGTTCCTGGAACTCGAGAGAAGGTAGCTCCGTCACTCGAATGACGGTTTTCATTTTTCTTTGAAGAGAACAGAAAAGATGATCCCGGCGTGCTCGTCAGATGTGCCTAGGATTAAACTGTACAAGCTATTCATGACTAGAGCTGTTTGGGGTTTGACAGTTATAGCTAGCCCCTTCTCCCTAATGAACTTGTACATATGTACATGTTTCAAATTTGGCCATAAGAAATTTTTGTTTTACATCCTTATGTAATACACCTGCAATATACACACGCACACCTTCAGAGCATCATTTAGAGTTGAGAATGGTTGAGGAACATTTTTCATTAGGTGATGCTAAAGTAAGTGTAATTATTTGCTTCCATGGGGGCAATGTTGGCAATGTATTTACAGGGATGTGGTCCCAGCAGGAGGAGCTTGACTTACCAAATTTCTGGAGATAGAACCTCTTCAAGCAGTGAAGAGCATTCTCTTCTTAAAATTAACTCGGCACAAACAGTTTTCTGAGAAGATTTTTCCCCCTCTGGAATCTCAGGAAAGCTTTCAAGAAAGATGTGCTATGACTTCGAACTTTGAAATGCTGGCCAGATTCCAAGTGAGGTAATTCCTACCATCCACTTAGCTATTTATGTGGTTCTTATTGTTGCTGTGAGCCACTGAGCTCTGAAAGCTACTACTATTTAATCCTACTTAAAATTCCCTTTGTCTTCTTGGGGAAGAATAAAGGATTCTTTTACACTTGTTAGCAGTAGTGACAGGTGTGCTTTCATAGACACTTGTCTGACCTCTGCCTCCCCCTTCATTCAACTCCCGTTTTTAACGCCTGCCCACTCCCCACCACAGAGACACCCACTGGCTCCCTGGAGAGCTGTGGACCTTCACCCATCGCCCTGGTCTGCACACATTTTCCACATACCCGTCTCTAGAGATCTACTCAGTCCTCTGCATCAACTCCATGCCTACCGTTCGTCACCACCTCATTTTTCTTTTTGCCTTTCTCTCCTCTGGTCCAGGATCAGTTGGGCATTACTCTCTCTCAGCCAGCTATCTCAGAGGTTAAGTGGCTTTCCTCAGTAGTCACCTTTGATATTTCAATGGAGGCCATTCTGATTGCTTGTGCTGCTAAGTGCCACTCTGCAGTGGCCAGTCTCCCTTTCAGTCTACATCAGTGGTTCCCTTTCATACAGTTCCTCATGTTGTGGTGACCCCCAGCCAGAACATTATTTTTGTTGCTGCTTCATCACTGTCATGTTGTGACTGTGATGAATTGGGCAACCCCTGTGAAAGGCTTGTTCGACCCCCAAAGGGGTCCCGACCCACAGCTTGAGAACTGCTGGTCTACAGGAGGCTTTGTCTTCATCCCTCCATCTTGAGTTGTATACAGGGTTGTTGTGAGTTTGTGACCGCCTGATGCACCACTGAACAGAAACTGCCTGATTCTGAGAATCATTGGTTTCGGGACATGGGATTGCACTCTGGGTTGTCTCTGGGAGGAGAGACAGACGACACTTAGGGAGTTTCAGCTTTACAGAGAGGCACAATTCATGGAGAAGAAGCATAATGGGAGTCTCAAATTGTGAGGTGTTGGGAAACACCCACAGTAGAAAACATCAAGGAAAGAAGACTTAGTGAGTGAGAAGTGTTCTGTTTTCAAGATGTTTGGGAAAGAAAGACAGCATGGAAGTAGTGGGACTCCTACTGTATGGTAGACCGACGATGCCCTGGATATGTAGGGGATTGAACTAGGTTTTATTGAACTTCGTTGGATTTTCATGGACAGTATTTGTTTGATCATCAGGCCTTTCTTCATAGTCCATTTTGGTCTGGAAGCACCTCTGAAACCTGCACGATCGTGACTTAGATGGGTGGTGCCTGTGCTGACCAGGTTATAGTGACCAGGTGTGGAACCTGAACCTCTGTCACGGGAGGAGACAATTCTGTGATTGAAACAACAAATGCCTAATGGATTTTGAAATGTTCTACCTTTACCAAAACAATATCCCCTGACCAACCCAATAAATCCAATGAGTGCCAAATCCCATCTTAAAACTTTCTTTTGCCTTGTTTAGTTATCCATCTTTCCTTCACTCATTCACCTATTTATTCCATTTTGGATAGCCCAGGCTGTGCCCAGCACTGTCCTATAGAGGTAGGGACAAACAATAGATTCTCCTTCTTGAATTGCCTAGAGGATTTTAATCCTCGGCTAGCAGATCTGGGCCTGGTTGCTTAGCCTGCCTACTGCTGACACTCAGATGCTAAATAGTTGTGAGCATATGCTACTCGAAATGGCCTATTGATTCTTATTTATGATGATAGAAATAGTGGTAATGAAAAAAGCGATGCATAAATATGTTTCTTCCCACAAACAAGCAATTCTTTCAGTGAACCAAATAGCAGCCTCAATGATTAGTTCCCTGAAAGGCCTGTCGGTTGATTTTCTCGAATCAAAGTAAATAGGTTACCTTTCAGGTGGAGGTATCTCTTAGCAGACATCTGTTTACTTTGCAAGACTTTGAAAGGTGGAAATGCTCCCAATGTACTCAGGTCAGGATGCTCCTTAGAAGCAAGGGTGCTGCGATTCCATCTCATGAACTTTGGACATGTGGGCTGGAAGGACCAGTGCCTAGACAAGGACTTCATGCTTGGTAAAGTCGCAGGTTAGCAAAAAGGAGGAAAGGTCTCAACAAGATGGATTGCTATAGTGGCTACGACAATGGGTTCTTTGTTTGTGAGGATAGTGTAAGACTGGGCAGGGTTTCATTCGGTTGCATATAGAGTCTCTGAGTTGGAACTAGCTCTGTGGCATCCAGCAGCATGATGGAGAGCCTGTGACTGACTGAGTTGGGACTTAACAATGGGGCTCGAGTTACACACTTCGATTTGGTGATTTGAAATGAAAGGCAACCGAGGTCATCTTCTTTGAGTTACAATGTGTTCTGCTAACCCGCTTTGTCCTTTGCTTAGACTAAAACTCTGTTAGGGAGAAGGTGTTTATATTAGCATCATAAAGTGGCCATTAGCCTATTTGCTCTTGCTCTTAGCAAGCAAACTAGAAGAACCCCTCAAAATGGCTTATGTATTTCCCTTAAGAGAGTCTATATTGAATTCCAATGGACACATCTCAAATGACAAGCCAGACATTGATTTCAGACGTATTTGATATCAGAATTTTAGAGGTGGGACGTAAAATAAGATAGTTCTCTCACTTTCCAGATGATGAAAATGGAACTCAGAGAAATTAAGTAATTTTCTGAAACAGCCCATAATTAGACTCTAGCCCAACTAGATATTGTCTCTTTAATTTGAATTTGCACTTGGCTTTTATCTCTTTTTCATTTTATTATTTACTATTTCATAATTTAGGACACGTAATTGAAAGATGTGTTGTTGTTTTGCTCTTGATACCTTATGTATCATCATATATCAAAAAGCACAAAAAGGGAAAAAAATAGCAGTTGTGCATTATGGAATTTCATAATCACCTGCTATAAGGTGATACAAAGTCATCATGTTGGTTGTTGTTGAATCCTGTAGGTTATATTCAATATTTTATGTTTTGCACATTGATTTTTAATAATAGATAGTATTTACAAGTGCATCTTGAGCAGTGCAAGACTTCTCATTTGGTTCTCTGCCCCCACCTCCTATCATTTATAAGATTAGACCTGGGATTAGATTAAGAAAATTACGAGGACCAGGGGAGAGGTCTGAGGGGCTGGCCCCAATCCCAACTACGTGGACACCTGCTCCTCCCCCAAGAATAATTTATTTCAGAGGACAGCACTGAAGCTGCAACTCAGGGAGAGGGACATGTCTGATCAGAGCACACAGGAGCAAATGAAGGGGGAGGAAGAGAGAGTGGAGCACACCTGGCCCACCAATCTTTGAGGATGATATTCCCGCTCAGAGCAGTCAATCCACAGAGAAGACCATATAGCTGGCCCCACTATGAGACACAACATCCCCCACTGACCCATAGCCCTACAGGGACAACACTGGAGACACGGTGATTAAATTGCACCCGATCTGATTCCACTACAACGAGGCAAAACACTAAGGGTGGGCAACAGAACAGCAAGGGGAACAGAGCAAAGAAGTCCCCAGGGAATACAAAAAAATAGACTTTGGGGCCAGGGATTGGCACCCCATCAGACTACCAGAGAACACTCCTAAAGGCCAACAAACACTTCTTGAACTAACTACAAGCCTTTCTTTTTTGTTGTTGTTGTGCTGTGGGTTTTTGTTTTGTTTTGGCCATTGGCTTTTTGTTGTTGTTGTTTTGTTTTCTTTTGTTGCTTGGTTTTGCTCTGTCTTGTTTTTGTGC
>NW_022103920.1:18332959-18336335 GCF_000313985.2 Echinops telfairi
GATGATCCCTTCAGGACCAGTGGTAAGAGTGGCCATACCAGGAGGGTGGAGGGAGGGTGGGGTACAGAGGGGGAACCAATTATAAGGATCTACACATAGCCTCCTCCCTGAGGAATGGACAACAGAAAAGCGGGTGAAGGGAGATGTCAGAGAGTGTAAGATATGACAAAATAATTATTTATAAATTATCAAAGGTTCATGAGGGAGGGGGGAGCAGGGAGGGAAGAGGAAAAATGAAGAGCTGTTGCCAGGGGCTTACATGGAGAGCAAATGTTTTGAGAATGATGAGGGCAATGAATGTACAAATGTGCTGTATACAACAGATGTATGTATAGATTGTGATAAGAGTTGTATGAGCCCCCAATAAAATGATTTTTAAAAATTTGCATCTAGAAAACCCTAAAAAAAATGAAAAGGAAAATACAAGGAGAAACTATTAGCTGTTTGCTTTTATAGCTCCGTGTCTAGCAGCACTGATTTGTAGCAATTCCCTTTGCTAAATGAAGGTGAGTTTACTCGTTTATCCATTCCCTTAAATTATAAAAGGCCTAAACATTTAGTTTGAAGTAGCTTGAGTAGCACTCTGGTGTTGAGCAATATTTATAGACACTCAATAGGCCCTGCATGGGCACACAAAGGAACCCTGGTTGTTGAGCGGTTACATATTGAGCTGGTGTCTGCAAGGTCATCTATTCGAAACCACTGGCCAATCCAAGGGAGAAAGATTGTGCTTTGTACTCCTTTAAACAGCTACAGTCTCAGAAACCCACAGGTCTTTTCTGATAACATGTCCAAAGAACGAGAGCTGATATCTCTCCATCTTCACGTCTGAAGAACATTTTGACTGTACTTCTCCCGAGACAGATTTGCTTGTTCTTCAGGTGTTCCGTGGTGTGTTTACGATCCTTAACCCACAATTCAGATGTGTCCATTGTTCTGCAGTCTTATATAGTCATTGTCCAGGTTTCACGTGAAAAGACCATGGTTTGCATCAGGCACTTCTTAGTCTTCAAAGTGTCATCTTTCCTTTTTACCATGTTAAAGTGAGCTCGTTTGCAGCAGATGTCCCAACCTGGAAAATATCAGGTGAGAATTTCTTCATCCAATTTAAAAATGTTTATTCATTTACACGTTTGTTTGCTTACTTTCTATCCTCATAAACTTACACTGTGTGAGGGCAGAGAGTTTGTGTAGTTCACGGCGTCACAGTGCCTAGAACGACATCTCTCCCAAATCGGCTTCCTGGGAATATTTGTTGAATGAGCCAATGCGTTGACTTCAGCTTCTTGGCGAGCTGCTTTCTGTAAGGCAGGTACATACATGTTGGTGAAGTAAATAGAAATGCTTCTTGCAGGACATGTAGTCTAATTGGGGATGAAAATAATTTAAACAAGTCCTTGAAATGAAATGTGTCCCATGGAAGGATGGAGACCCCAGATCAGGGAGACCTCCCGCCATCTGGGTGGCATTTAAGATGTGATTGAGAATAGCTTACGGCCATTGAGTCCCTTCCGACTCATAGCGACCCTATAGGACAAGTAGAACTTTCCTGAGGGTTTCCGAGTCTGTAACTCGATGGGAGTCCAAGGCTCCGTATTTCTTCCTGAAAGGGGCTGGTGGTTTTTAGCTGCTGGCCTTGAGTAAGGAGCCCAACGCGTAATCCACTACGTCACCAGGGCTTCCTGTGACGCAGAGGAGGAGCAGAATTTCCACAAGACGGAAAAGCCATGCGTGGGATTGCTCTTTCAAGCAGGGGAAAGCACAGAGAACTGCAGACAAAAGAGACTAATGTTCACACAACATGAGTGATTCGGGCTGCCTGTCTTGAGTAAGCTGGTTCACCAGAGGGGGATGCAGGTAGAGGGAACATACGTCTTGAATATCAATATTCATAAAGACAGAGTGGATCCATCAGACAAAACTTGTCCCCTGAGCAACAAGTGAAGAGGGATTTTATAGGCAAGGAAAGGAGGTTTGCAGAGAGAATCAAAGTGAATGGGAGAGCTGGGCATCTCCATGGAGGGGGGTCCTCTGGAGCCATCAACAGCCCTCTGTGGTCCAGTTTCAGTCAGGTCATGTAGCTCTCAGTGTGTTCTCTTTGTTGCTTGGGGCTGGTCCACCCTTTAGCTGCAGGTATTGTTTGGTGAGGTCTGGCCTTCAGTGGGAAGTGGGGACACGTCTCACTTCTAAGGGGAAACAGCAACCGCACGTCAGTTCTTCATCAGGGATGCTAACAGAGTTACAAGACGGAAACTACGGAGAGCCAAGTACACGAAACGCCAGTGTCCCCAGTGTCTGGGATGTGGGTGGACCTCGTGGCCCAGTGAGAAATGGAGCAAGTTCCATGTACCTGTGATGTGGAGAGTAGTACAGGGAGAGGAATGAGTGAGGGGGTGGGGGGTGGGGGCTAAGCAAAGGACAGATGTGTCTAATTTTATGTGCCTCATGATGGAGCTGAAATTTGTTTTGAAAGGCAATGAACAGGCACTAACCGGTTTTAAGCAGATCAGTGACATAATCGGATTTCCATTTTTGAAAGATTTTCTGGCTGTTGTGTGGAGAATATATTGATGAGGCATACCTCTGAAGGAAGGGAGACCAGTTCGCTATTACAGTAGTCTTTGCCCCTCTTACTAACCCCTCCTCCCACCCCCCCCAAGATGATACTGGCCTAGGCTATAATGACTGTGTTGGTCTAGGGATAATGAAAAGTGTATGGAAATAAGGGATGTTTTAAGGGACATATGATTGGACTGGAGCCCTGGTAATGTGGTCCGGCTGTTCACCTCATGTTTAGCTGTTCGAAACCACCAGCCACTCTGCTGGAGAAAGATGCAGCTATCTGTTCCCGTAAAGATGTCTAGCCTATGAAACCCACAGGGTCAGTCCTCTATGCTAAAAGCTCGCTATGAGTCAGCATTGACTCAGTGGCCATTTTGGATGATAGGACTGGGCCCAGTGATGGTTCAGTGGTGGAATTACCTCCTTCCATGTGGGGGACCCAGGTTTGATTCAGACATTTCATTCTGTTGGGCATCAGGTTACCAGGAGACCGAGGTTAATCTGACAGCAGCTAGCAACAGCAACAACACACAAGAGTTCATTAATTCAGTGAATGTGGAAAGAGAGGATGGGTTTGGACAACACTTTGATTTTTGGTTGAGACATTCAATCTTTAGTTGAGACAACATTTCTGACTGGGGAAGATGGTGGGCATGGATATGAATTCTGTGTGAGATATATGAATTCTGTGTGAGATATATGAATTCTGTGTGAGATACATGAATTCTGTGTGAGATAGATGAATTCTGTGTGAGATAGATGAATTCTGTGTGAGATAGATGAATTCTGTGTGAGATAGATGAATTCTGTGTGA
>NW_022103920.1:18336435-18356664 GCF_000313985.2 Echinops telfairi
ATTCTGTGTGAGATAGATGAATTCTGTGTGAGATAGATGAATTCTGTGTGAGATAGATGAATTCTGTGTGAGATAGATGAATTCTGTGTGAGATACATAAGATTAAGATGCCCAGGAGATGCAGTGCTGCAGAAGTCTGGGAAGTTGAGAAGTTGGGATTTACCTAGAAAGTGTGGAGACTCAGTTGAGATCGATTCAGAACATGTACAGAGAACTGATTGCCAAGGGCCTAAAACAGTGCCTGAGAGAATGTGCTGTAGAGAATGTGTAGAATCTGTCTGTAGAGAATGTGCTGGAGAAGAGAACACTGACCTTCCAGTTTCTCTAGGAATTATTCTCAGTGTCCTGGGCGGATCCCTGGGCCCATGGTCGTCGCCTGTAACTGATTCCCTGACTGCCTGCCCCACATCTCAGTTCTACTTGGTTAGCTTGAGTGAATCGTTGACCCAAACTGGACCCTCAGGGCTCTTACAGGGAGTATTTGAAACTGGAACTGGAAAAGGAACTTTGGACTCTATTGAGGTGGTGGTGGTGGTGGTGATGAGTCTCTGAGTTATGAGGAGCTTGTCAAATTCCTCAGTGTTGGAGAAATTGAGATAATGGGATTGTTGTGGAACCCCCTGTTGTGTCATGGTAAAGCGCTTGGTTGCTAACTGAAAGGCTGGGAGTTCAAAGCCATCGGATGGCTCTGAGTGAAGAAGAAAGACCGGGAAACATGCTCCTGTAAAGATTGCGGCCCAGGGAACGCATGGGGGAGCTCTGCTCTGTCACCACATGGGGTTGCTGTCCGAACCCCGAGTTCCTAACAACAACACTATGCAGACAGACAAGGAGGCCCCTCTGTGATCAATACTTTCACTGGGCTCCCCCTGCAGTAGGTGAGGAGGCGCAAGATACTTCTCATTAAGTTTCCCTCTTTGTGGAAAGTCACATCCTCTAGCAAGTTTAGTCCAAGAACTTACCCAAGAGAATGGGAGGCAAAGAAGTCCATAGAAATATTTGTACTGAATGTTCATAGCAATACTCTTCATACTAGGCAAAGAGTAGAAACATCCCAAATGATCTTTACCTAATAAGTGGGTAAAGAAACTATGGTACATTCAGACAATGGACTATTATTCAACCATTAAAAGAATGAAGCAGCCGATGCATGCATGCTACAACATGAATGAACCTTGAAAATATTATGCTATGTAAAAGAGCCCAACACAAAAACCACATGGTATATAAATCTATCAATATAGAATGTTCTGAATTGGCAGTTCTACTTGGCATTCATGCAGTTGACAATATTGCCATCAACTCGATGACAATGAACAACTACCAGTAATCACAAAGATAGCAACCTGGAGTCCATGTGATCATAATCCTTGTTTCACAAGACAGATAGTGAGAGATAATAAGAGATCATGCATACATCGTAATTGTTTGCTACATAAGGAGCGTGGCAGATGCTGCTGTTTATTTACCCATCAGTGAGTTGCCGTACTTCTAGGGGAGCTCTGTCCCATTGAACTTTCTATAATGAGGAAAACTTTCCATATGCGAGCTGTCCCATTAGCCTCATGGGACTATTGACAGCTTGGAATGTGGCTGCAAGTTACATTTGATATCATTTTAATTATTTGCACTTAGAATTCATTGGCCACATGGGCGTAGGCTGACAAACCTACAGGACAATTTTGTACTAGTGTTCACCTTCCCTCAAGCCACTCAACTCATTCTCATTGGTCTGGTCCAATTATGGTGATCTCATCATGCCAGCTGGCTTGAGGTAGAGATCTGGTGGACGGGAGAGTTTGGAGAGTCATCCAGAACCCAGCTGGGAGCAGAGGTTGTGGTTACTTTCTGGGCCACTTCGTGCAAGGTCAGCAGTTCAGAAATCACCTGATGGAACCCCCAGGGGCTTCCCACTCCCGTAGAGAGTTTTCGTCTTGGAAACTCACAGAGGCTGTCCTACTCTGTCCTTCAAAGCCCCTATGAGTGGGAATCGACTCATGGCAGTGAGTTTGCATTTTGGAGCTATTGTGAGGCCTACAGGCACATCACAACGGGACATAGAACGAGCCTTGGTCGCTGGTGAAATCTATGAACCACAGAATCAACCAGACGCAGGATTCCGCCCTTCCATTCTTGTTATCTGAGATAATAATAGATGCTCTCAATTATTAATTCATTTCAAACTGGCTTTTCCATTATTTGTAGCTGAAATCATCCTGAATAATGCAGTATATTACCGGGATGTGGAAGTAATCTGTTTAACATGACATGGATCTGCCTCATTTTAATAAGCTAGGAAGAAAAATTAAAACTCAAGTAAATTAAGAGGTGGATATTTGCAATACAGACAAATTATTTATATTGAAGAGCTTCATCACATTTCTAAATACTGACTTCCCCACCGATGAGTTTGAAATGTGATTCCGTTTACTCAAATTCAAAAGATACACAGCTTTTCAGCAACAGCTCCCTGAGACCAATTTCTAGGTACGCTGTGATAGTTGGTCAGTTGACTTCCCTCTGGACTCAACTTGACTTTGTACGAGGGTCAAATATTTCTCAACTGTTCCATGACAGAAAATTCTTCTCTGGCTTTTCAAATATTTTTGGAAGGGCTTTCTTTCTTACTCTTTATTTTTGTATGATTATTTTTTTTCTTCTTTCTATTTCATTTAGTTTTTAAATGTTTCTGTTAAGGTTCCTAGTTTGTCAAGCGCAGGAGTGGATGCATAGAGCTAATAACTAATGCAATGGCTTATCAGGGGCAGGGGAGGGTTAGGGGAATTGGGGAGCAAACAATGAATGCCGGGGGAGGGGAAGCATTAGAACTGATTGTAATGATGCATATACAACTAATTTAAAAAGCAATTTAGCTGTATGATGTGTGAATATCAAGAAATTTACTAAAAACAAACGAAACCCCCCCACCCACCCAAAGAAACCAGACTTGACCTATGGTTCCCGTGGGTCAAGGAGGAGTCTTTGCCCAGGAGGCATTGGGTTTCTGTTGATGGTGGTGGGAGAACTTGGAAAAGGATATAATAATTGTTGTCTGCATGAAGAGTAGAATCATTGGCTCTGAAGTGTGCATGTAGAAGTTGTTGGATTGTAGAATGTTCTGTTGTGTGTGTTTTTGCATGATTATAAAAACAATGCCTGGAAGTGAAACAAAAAAAGAAAGAAATGTTTTGGAAATGATGAGGCAACATATGTATAAATGTGCTTGATACAATTGATGTATGGATTGTTATAAAGCTGTAAGAACCCCCAATAAAATGGTTTCTTAAAATAAAGAGATAACAATTCACCTATGAGCTCCTTTCAACAACATGACCAGTTACTATTTTCCACATGGCAATGGTGTGCTGCTTACCATTTGGTCAGTCCCTCATTGAGCTAAGAGTTTTTCTCTGCAGTGTAGGTGAAAACCTGTTCAAAGTGCTTTCATGTTTAACAGCTAGATCATAAGACCTAAGAGGAGTTGGGTGTTCTTGTTATCTTTTGTGATTCTCTTAAAATTCTCAGGCCTTTGTTAGGCATTCAAACACACCTCCTAGCTGTATGCTCTTGGACAGGTAACATAACCTCTTAGACTTAGAGGTTTTTCTGAATGCTCAGTTTTTCAGGATGTGCGGCTGATTCTAAGTGATTGTGTGTAGTTTTCGTGAAGACCATTCCGTTTTCTCTGACTCCTCTTTGTGTTACCAAAATGCTCTAAGACCAAACCCTTGGGCTTCATGAATGTGAAACTTGAGGTGCTTTTAAAAGTAGTACCTGTTTCTTCACGAACCTCCCACTACACCCCGGTGATGGGCTGTCATGGGAGATGGGGATTGGTTAGGGGAGGAATCAGTCTTCTGGTTAGTAGGTGATATCTTTCCACCCATGAATCACTTTTCATTAAACCATCTACCCGTACATAACCTTTTAGCTGCAGCTTTATTTGTGCATCACTCTGGTCAAATGGCTCCCGTTATAGGTTTTCATTTGGGAGGATGATGAATAGCTTTCATTAAAGCCATTAAAAATGGTTTGAATTACCCTTTGGTTCATGGCTCACCAACACCAATGCTTTCCAAAGCCCTGCTCAACAGAGGCGGGACTCTATTCTAAGTCTGTCTCCTACCCCGTGTTCCTTTCAGAGAGAAAATGGGCCATGTTAAACCGATCTGTTGAAAGAGGGAGATTCAGTTCTTTGCCAAGAGAGATCCAAGACTCCCAACGATGCAGACTCAGCAGACCACAGTGAGATTATCCAAACGGGAGGCCGGGCTCAGGGATTGATCAGAATATGAGATAACAACATAAATTCAAATCTCTCTGGCTCAGAGGGAACCAGAAGATCTGAGGGAGGCCAGGGGATCTGGAGGTCCTGGTGGGCCAGGTTTTTGCTGCGCTTCCCTCCCAGACTGATGTCGACTGAGGACAGGGAGCATATGGAAACATTCTGGCTTTACTGATTCAGTCGAACTCTTGCAAGCGGCTTTTACTGGTGCAAAATGAGGGTTTCTCATTGCCTCTAAATAGGCTTATTAAGCAGCACACAGAAGGCTTTCAGCCCTGATCTTCTCTTTGTCCCTAGTTGAAGGAAGGCATAGGTCTGAAGCTAGCTGATAGCTGTGGAAGTGAAAGGTCTCAGCTGCCCAAGAGCAGGGAGCGGGCTGGCTGCCAGCCAGCGTTGTGCCCCCTGAGGAGTGTCACTAGTCTGAGCCACTGTTAGGAGACAGAAGCCCTCTTTTGTGTGTGTGTACCTGTGAATGAGAGTGTTGGTGTTGCTGATTCAGAGCCGAAGGAAGACAAATCACTCATCAGGGCTCCTGGATGAGGACTGCCTACCCATCCACCCACCCATCTTAACCCCCCCAACCCACCCCCGCCCCCCTTCCATCTTCCTTTACATTTTCATGCATGGCCAACATTCTGGGAATTCAGATCTTAGGCTTCCCAGAGGGCCTTCATTAATTGGTGTGAAGGTTGAATTCTGTAGTCTGGAAAAGTGTTTAGTTTTTCTCTTCTGCCTAGTGACAAAAATATGTCCTTGTTTCTGATTTCTTTGTGGGATCACTGTGGCATCTCAGAGAGTGACAGGGAATCCAGCGTCAGTGAAGGACCACGGGCTTCCACTAGGCCCCTGAGGGCCACGGGTTTGATTCGATGTTTAAATGACCTTCAGGACAGAAGCGTTTCAGTAGGGCAAACATTTTGTTCCTCTTAATTCCTCATAATTTTAGATGGTGTATTTTGTAGAGGGGTGCGGAGAGGGAGAGACTGTGATAGAGCAACATTTTTATCACCAGCTCCCCTCTCAGTGTCAGATACACCCACGTTCAAAGACATACCATGTCTTGTCACTGATACCTTCTCATCACTCAAGAGTGCCTTTGCTCCTCAAGCTTCACAACCTGAATGCTTCTCCCCGGACTGTTATTGAAGGCATGGCAAGTGTATTTCAAGGGACAGGGTGGTGGTGGGGTGGGAGAATTCTCTGCTTCTCTTAAGGACATCAGGAGCTTTGGGGGCGTGCTGGTTACATGTTGGGCTGCCATCTGGTAGGTTGGCAGTTTGAAACCACCAGCTACTCCCCGTGGGGAGGCTGGGGAAACAGGGCTTTCTCTTGCAGTGAACAGTTGTACTCTCAGAAACTCACAGGGGAGCTCTGTCCTGGAAGCTCTATGTGGTCGCTATGGGTTGGCATCAACTAGATGGCACCGAATATGCAGGAAACCCTGGTTTGATTCCTGGTTACTGCCCCTTGGGTACAGGCACCCTCTGTTTGTCCATGGAGCATTGCATGTGCTTGATGCTCAACAGGTTTTAACAGGGCTTCCAGACGAAGATGGACTAAGATGAGAGGCTTGCTGGCCTACTTCCCAAAACCACCCCAGCCGGTGAAAGCCCTGTGCATCCCAACAATCTGATCTATGCCAGGGCTGGGGAGCATTGCGTTCTGTTGTCCACGGATTCGTGGGCTGAGGTGGACTTGATGGCACTAACTATGAGACCAACCTAATGCAATAATAGATACACCCCAGGGAAATCTGTAGGCACATTGTTGTAGGTTTATGAATCAGTCTCCTTTTTCAAAGTTGGCTACCAGGTCTTAGGCACCTATCTCCGGTTGACTATGACTCAGGTCTCAAAAAAGCAGTTCTTCTTATTTTGGATTCAGCTGCATCTAATTTTCATCTCAGGCTGGACATTCCCTCTTGGATACATCAGGGAGGTGAGTGGGGTGTGTGTGCGCGCGCGCGTGTGTGTGTGTGTGTGTGTGTGTGTGTGTGTGTGATTTCTCAGCATGTCTGGTGTCATCCACGTCACCGGAGTGAGTCCACCTTCTCTGGATGCTTTTCCAGAACAAGGCTTCTCTGCCCCTTTTTGGTTCTTTGCTCTGGTTTGTGCATGCCTTGTCTTTCAGAGTAACCACTAGGTAAAGATCTGTAGGTTAACTTTACACTCTGTACACTGCTGTTGTCTGAGCAGGTAGCCTTACAGAATCTCTAGAAATTTAGGGATATGGCTATTACTTAACAAAGTTTCACTACATAGACACTTTGGCTAACCAAAATTTGACTCTGTAAGGTAAATATAAAGTATGATTCTTCCCCCCACAAACACATGTTTCAGTGACATTTCACTTATGTTGTCATGTTATTAATTTTTAGGCATTAATGAGTTTCTGAAGCCTGCTCAGAAATTAATGATGCCCATTTACCTTATGGATCATCTCATTGGCTCATTTCCTCTGGTTGCCTTCTTGGCATTACAGTTGGCATCATGAAAAATATCAGACACTCCCTTGCTGGAGCCATTGCCACTTTCGTGGTGATTATTACAAATATTTAGGGACTTGTACGTGATCTCTGGTGAACTGGTTTAGAAATTTTAATACAAAATGCACAGAAAGGAATGAAACAATGTGTACAAGTACTTAAGGTATTGAAGTGGGATGGGGGAGAAAAAAACACAGTACAGTATAAGTATATAAGTTAAGCTTAATATTTAAAAAAGGGGCCTGGAACCATCATTTGTGAGTTTTGGGACTTAATGGCTGTTGTGTTAATGGGTATAACATTAAGCATGTATTACTATCTGTGGAATAATGTAGGAAGATCAGTTATGTTTAGAGTTTGTATCAGTGCAGTGTCACCCGGTCATCAATGCCTCTCTGTTAAAATACACCTACTGCGACTTTCTGATAGAGTTTTAATAAACTTTGATAAAACAGAGCATCCTTTTACCTGCAGTTATACCTGCTTATGCGGAATGAGGTGGACATTACAACACTCTAGCTACTTACAAGACGCACCTTCACAAAATTGACCCTGTCTTGTAATCCATGAAGGATGAGAACATTTAGCTGTCCTGCCCCTTGCACTTCAGGAGCTTACCTTTCCAAGGAGAGAGAGTCTGTTGCTTTTGGATTCTGATAGGAATTTTCATTTATTGTTACAGATTTTGTTTCCTTTATTTTAATGTACGAAAGTCACATTTGAAGAGAGCTATAACACCCTCCTCATAGCTTGAAATCATTCCTTTAATTAGTAAATATATTTGGAGGTTTAGATAATAAATTAGATCAGATTTGTTGAATAAAGTCAACCAAATCTACGTTTTTGATTAAGGTTATTTTAAGTTCATTTTCTGCTTTTTATACTTACACGGCTCATACGTCCCTGTGATGGAAAACAACAATAGATTTGCTTGCTGGTATGATAAACCCAAGCTCCTTTTTCAACTCTAAGCCTGAGGTCCATCAAACATACTCAAGACAGAGAGGCTCGGGCGCTCCTTGGATGACTCTAAGAGACACAGGGAAAGTGGAGTAGGGGGTTGGGGCTTTGAGATGGCCTTGGGTTGGTTTTAATAATCTCTGTGTTTATACTCTGGGTTTGGATGGTGGCTAGGCTGGTGTTTCTCAGTTCTGCAGAATTCTGAGTAAATCCAGCTCTCCGCTTGATTTTTTATTAGATTCAAACTCAGTCTGTCACCGTAGGAATACTCTACTGGAGAGGGCAAATGCATTCCACCCTGACCCCTGCAAAGCCAACCTTGGTGTTTTAACATCACTTGAAGGTGTGGACCGAAGCTGAGCTCCTATCATTTGAAGCAGGGATTGGTTGATGGTGTGGAGCCATTGGCGCACAGCCCGTGATGCGCTAGCCTCACTCTCAGAATCTGCTCTGCGTGCTGATGTATTTAAGCGACTGCCCACAGGACAAGTTTTAGAGTGTCTAAAACCAGGTTGGGGAACCCTTTGTGCTGCCAAGAGCCATTTGGATATTTATAACGTTATTTATAATTTGCGGGCCATACTGGTCAGACATTTAATTGCCTCACCCCTCATGTGGTGGCTGGAGCTGCTCCTCTTTGGTGAGGCGTGTGCTGGTAGCTGGTATTGATGATTTTGCGGGCCTTTTGTGGTCCTTAGGTCAGATCTTTCCCACCCCTGAGCTTAAAGGACACGCCACTCTCCCAAATACTGCCTCGATCTACGTATCTTTGAGTGAGTTCCAGGAATAGGATGCCAAGCTCCCAACTTGGCCTACTTCTCTGGCGAGGCCAGGCCTCTCTACTTTATGTCCACTGCGCACCTACTTATTACGAACTTGTCAGCTTGTATAAAGTCATTTATGAGTGGCATGATTTGTTTGATGTCTAGCCTTTATTAAACCCTAAGCCCCCTGAAGACAAGAGGCATGGCTTCTTTTCCCACTCTTGTATCCACCATGTGTCCCATCAAGGTGGCAGTGAGTGGACATATGTTTGTTGAATAAATTACTGGACCTGAAAGTTATACTGAAGCAGGTGATGCATTCATTGGGTTCACACTACAGTTGGGGAGAGAGTTCTCTCCAACAGGACATGATCTCCTTTTTTTTCTCCCATGTTATTTCTAGTTGTTAAACTGATTTTGAGGTTTAGAGACTGAGCTTTGACTCAATATGTACATACATTCTTTCCTGAGCCATTATTTGTTAAATAATGTGCCCTGTTTTCTGTGTTTGAGGCAATGGATAAGGACCAAAGAACAAAACAAGGCAAGGAGACGACGAGAGATGTATGTAAGCTAGAAATAATCAGTTGTTGAGCTGTTTGAACCTTGTCTAGTCATGCAATTCCTAAATATACCTTCCCATATACCTTCCCAATTTTGTCAAAGGTATGTATAACCTGTCTGGCTGCTCATTGTGTGTGTGTGTGTGTGTGTGTGTGTGTGTTTGGCTTTCTTTGTTTAGTCATTGGTGAAGTATATCTAGTTCTTGGATGATAAAAATATTCCATGTCTTAATCATATATACCTCAATCATTTTGAATACAATATCAACAGATTGTTTACATTATATTGTTAGCCAGTTCACATGAGGTTGCTGATTTTAAATCCCAGGGAATTCAAAGGAAAAGTCAGTTTAGCACTTTGTAGGACCTAAGATAAGCAGATAAATCAGAAATACCATTGTTTTCCCTTGATCTTGTCTTGACAAACAACCTGGGTTGTTCTAGTCTCATTTCTTTTATTTTTTTCATTGAATTACATATAGCTCCAATCTTTTTGAAAACTTAATTGTTTCATTTCTCTATGGATGATTGATTTCTGTATATATCTGTTGATTTATACACCTATTTATTTGTCTATCCACCCATCCTTCCATCCATCTATTCATCTATTCATCCGTTCATCTACCCATATATCCATCCTTCTGTCTCTGAAACCCAAATTTTGATACACATCTAAGCAATAGATGAGTACTATGTCAACAATACAACTGGACATATTAGTTATTGATGGTTACAGGGACTGGTGTGTACCTGTGACTTGGATTTTTCAACTTTGCATGATATTGGCTGAGTCTTTTGTGTATCTGATGTTGAAGGCGCTTTTAAATACACACTTGGCTGTCTCAGCCAAATTTCACATGCAGCCTCATCCTTTCATTTATCTCTATTGCATAAAAGCATATTCTATATTTCTTGGCATCTAAAATCACAGCTTGTTTTTTCTTCTTCTTGAGAGTTGGAGAAAATACTGGAGAATATTTAACATGTGCCCTTTTTTATGGGAGTCCTGGTGATGTTGTGGTTACACTTGAGCCCCTAACCTCATGATCAGTAGTTTGAAATCACCAGCCACTCCTTGGCAGAAAGATGGGCTTTCTACTCCTGTAAAGAGTTAGAGTCTCAGAAACCCACTGGGGCAGTTCTACCCTGTCCTATAGGGTTACCATGAGTCAGAATCAACTTGATGGCAATGAGTTTGGTTTTGGATTTATCCTTTTTAATGATGAGAAACTGGTTATTAGTAGGGATCAGGAACACACCTAACAGTCAATGAAAGAAATCAGGATGACAAACCAGTTCTTTGACGTTCTTTTATATCGTCTCCTTATTTTAGGATGTATTGCTGTGCTACGTGATCTATGCATCTGCACCATTTAGGCATACTGACCTATTTGTCTTTCTGGTATCAAATTATTTTAAAAGCCTAGTTTATATTACTTTCTTCCTTTACGACTTGCATAGTCAAACACGAGACTTAATATTTTCTTAACATTTTATGAATGGATTGTCCAGTCTAGAAAAAACAAAAACCCAAAAACCAGGCCTAACTAAACACATGAAGGGAGCTTTGCATGATCTGTCTTATCTAAACACCTAAATTAGGTGTGTGATTGTTTGTACTGAAGCTTCTTTATATAGGTTCCTCTGGATGGACCCCAATCTGAAGTGATCCCCGAGTTATGATTCTATCCTTGATCAGAGAACATGTGTGCGTGAACTATACGCTTTTACGATCTGGTAACTGATTCATATCAGAAATTACTTCCTGATCTAATTGCCTTGTAGGCATAGCCTTTAGTGTTCTCTTCGACCTTTGAAGATTGCTCTGGGGCCTGGGGAAATCACAAAGCCTGAGGAGGTTGGCGAGTGTCTCAGTAATGAAGATTTTATTTATATGCTCAGGGAGAGTTGCATTTGCTCTGCAGGAGGCCTGAGGAGGAGGTCTTGATGACCCCAATATGGCCTCGATATTCAAACATCAGCGTCTCCTTTTGCAGACATTCCCTTGGAATTAAACTCAGTTGGTGGATCCTGTGCCCAGCCTAGACACTTGACCTTGTAAGAATAAAGCTACAGAGTTTGTTGTCACAGAGTTTGTTGTTTGATGTTATGGTTTAATTTGTGGTCAGTTGGCTTATATATTTATTTCCTTTAATGCTAACAGCAGGTCTTACTATAAAATCTCATGCCTTGCTAGTTTTCAGTTTTCACTTACTAACAATGAGGATAAAATTCTCTCTTGTTGCTTCTAAGCTTCTCTTTCTGACTTAGTCAAATTACCCTTGGGTTTACATGGGCTATCTTGCGTATTCTTATTCCTGCTCTTTTAAATATTCAGATGTTAGCATCTTATAATGAGAGGAAATTTTAAAAAGCAGAATACCTTATTTTTAGCATCCTGAAAGGTACTCAAATGACAACTAGACGATTTCTTCACTTCAGTTTGTCTTTTTCCTTTAAAACAAAATCAAGGAAGTTGAGTTAGTGACATAAAGCAAAAGATGCAAAAACCCTAAGCTATGAATTTCTGGGTCAATCCAAGCCTACATAGCATTTTTAAAAATGTCAGATGCAAAACTGGATGCAAACTGACAGGGGGAGAAAGAGAGGGGGAAAAAAAACTGGTTTTGTTCTTAGAGCCCCAAACCAAAAGCAAAATTAAAATTTGTCCTGACCCTTCTCCCTCGGGGCTGCGATGTCACTGCTGTCCAGGACACCGTCTGTCGCTGAGTGGAAGGAAGAGAAATGCCATCCAAGTCACTGTGCAAAATCAAATCATCTACCCGCCAAGCCCTGAAGATGTGTCACCATAGTTTTCAAGGCAAGGGCTTGGGGGTCGGGGTCAAGAGAGAAGTGGACAATAGAGACCACTGAGTACTCAACCATCCTGATCTTTGGCGACTCATTCTTTGATTATAAGATGTTTTGTGCAAGACCATACAGAGATGATCATAGCACGTCATTCATAACCATGTTTATCAGGTATTGAATGCCTACAGTTGCCAGGCATTTTGGACACAATTTTCCATTTAATGTTCAGAACAATTCTACAAAGTGAGCATGTTTCTGATATGGCAGAGAAGGAAGGGGAGCCTCTGAGTGGAGCTGCTTAAAGTAACCAAAAGAGGGGCTAACTCCACATGGATTCGTATGAGGTCATAGCTGCGCTTAAACGTCAGTGCACTGTCTTGGTCTTTTAGGCCAGGTTGACTAGAGAAACAAATCCTGAGTCACTCATATACATGTGTCAGAGAGAACTTTATATCAAGAAAGTAATTTTGCATCAATAAAACATCCCATCCCAGTCCAGATCAAGTCCATAAGTTCAAAATTAGCCCATAAGTCTTATATTAGCCCATGAATTCCTCTTCAGACGCATGCAGCACATGCAATGGGTGCCGAATGCAGGGAGATCACTAGCCAGTGGTTGGACGGTCCTGTGGATCCAATGGCAATGGACACATCTCCAGGGCTCTGGCTGCCATCAGCGTGGCTCCATGTGGCTTGCTAACAGGAATGTGAAGCAGAGACAGACGGTGTCCCACCTCCAGGAAGGAAGAGAAGCATCAGAAGGCCAGGTCCATAAGGAGGCATCAGGCCGTGACCTGATTGACAGGCGAGACTCCACCCCTTCATTCTTCATTATCAAGTTGACATGAAATTGAGTACCTACCACACTCAGGAGCTGCCACCATCTCGGCAGCGATGGCTGAGCTGGAGATGGTGTCATTTGTTCTCCATTTGCCATCTGCCCTGTTTCTCTGCCACGCTGTGCCCTGGGAGGTTGACCCCAGAGACTGACTGCATGACCTGGATTCCTCTTGTTCTTGCCTCGGGTTTGGCCAAGGGGAGAGTTACTAACAGGATATTGGTGGTAGGAGGAGGGAGCTATTGCTGCTGCTGTTGTTGTTATTAGATACCAATGAGTTGGTTGTGACATGTAGTGACCTTATGTGCAGGAAAAGGAAGCACTGCCTGGTTCTGCACCATCCCATCCTCATTGTTGTAACCACTGTGTGAATTCATCTTCCCAAGGACCTTCCTCTTTTTCCTGCTCCTCCACTTTCCCAAGCAAGATGTCCTTCTCTTCTCAGGGACCATGTAAGAAAAAACTCGTCATCCTTGCTTCTCAGGGTCTTGCTAGCCGTGCCTCTTCCAAGACAGATTGGTTTGTTCTTCCCACGGTCCATGGTACTTTCAGTATTCTCTGCCAGCACCATCACTCAAATGCATTGATTTTTCTCTGATCTTCCTTATTTTGTCTATATCTCTGTAACTAGCCCATTTAAGAAAGTCTGTTCCTTTGGCCCATCTTTGATGCAGTCCCTGGTAGGACTTAAGACTGATAGGGTGTGCCTAACTGCCATTGAGTTGCTTCCAACTAATAGTAACCTTCTCTATGAATGACACGCTAACCTGTCCTGGGCCATCTTCAGAATTATTGGTATGTTTGAGTCTGTTTGTGGTTCTTGTAATAGCCAGTCCCTCTCATTGAGTGTTTTCCTCATGATGGATCTACAGCCTGATCAAGAACCCTGGTGGCACAGTGGTTAAGTGCTTGGCTGCCTACCCAAAGGTCAGCAGTCGGCATCCACCTATCCCTCTGTGGGGGAAAGATGGGAGCATCAGCATCCTTCACATTTACAGTCGTAAAATTTCTGAGGGAGTTGGGGTGGTGGTGGTGAGGGAGCACTCCCTTATATTGGGTTGCTGTGGATCAGAACTAGATTTGGTTGGGGTTTGGTATCATACCCCCATGAGGAAATACAGCAAAAGTAATTTGAAAAACATGCTTGATAGCTCTAAATTGAGGAACATTGACATGCCAAACTGCTAAGTTATGAAAAGTACCTTATTTTTCACTGGGGATAGCTGGAGAATTTTGTAACCATTGGGGGATTTGTCCAGGCAAATTGTAAGAGGCTATGGTAGTGAGAGGTAGACTCTTAGGATCTGTTAACTACCAGACATTAGAGATGTGTGATACACTCCCGGACTTGATCTTTGGGAAAGCCTTTTCTTTTTTTCCCCAGCAGCAATTTGTAGAAACAGTAGAAGTGGAAACAAATATTGAAGGGACGGGAGCAGTGAAAAGGCTTTTTAAATAAGCCAGTGGTAAAATAATGGGAGGCAGGCTAGTCTTATGGTTGTAGACATGGAAAGTAAAGGACGAAACTAAGAAACATCCAGGGCTTTGAATTCCTTTATTGGGGTTCCGCTCCCTGCTGGTGATTTGAGTTTCCACCCCACATAAACTGCATCATAATCTACATCAGAATCCCCCAGGACCTTGTTAAACTGTTGTGGATTCCGATTCAGTCAGTGTGGGGTGAAAAGGCAATGGGTAGGACCCATTATGTGGGTTCTCAGTAGTGGGTAGAACCAGAATGAACTGGCTTGATGTCCTGGACTGAACGCTCCCAGGAGGCTTTGCTTTCAAGCACAGGCAGTGCTTTTGCTTTGCATTGGTGAGCGCTTTTCCTAGGCAGAGGAGCTCTATGCCTTGATGTGACATTAGATCAAATGGCACTAGTTAAGTTTGGAGCTGGGCAATATTTGGTTCTAGTGAACATCATTTCTTTGTCTGCCTCTTGAACTTTTACATGGAAGCACTTAACATCTTAAGAGACTACTCTCAGTTCAATATACTTATATAACAATATTTCAGATCCTTGGTTTTTTGTTTCCAGATGACCAGACTTCTCAGCTTGAAATCCAAGGGCATTATAGACTTCAAGCAAATTGCTTGTGCTTTAGACTGTTGAACTGGGGGAAAGTAATTCGTATGAAAGCCCCATCATTGCTGAAACATTCTCGTAGTCATGTCTTCCTCTGGAATGTTTATTCGAAGCCATTCTGTTTGGATGGGGAGTTAAATGAACGAATGCGTAGTTCCATTCACTCATGTGTCTCTTTAGTCATTTAAGACACAGTTTAGAGACTAGATGCCAGGCATGCTTGTGTTTTGCCCCGGGGGCTTTGCATTCATTATTCAGCCATTCAACCTTTGTGTCATTCATTGTGAAGATGCTCTGGAATGGGCATGACCTGGGTTTGAAACTGGCCGTTCATAATTATTGGCAGGGTTCGACTGAGCAATAATTATTTCAGACTGGCAGTCAGATTAGATGAACTGCATTTGGTAAAGCACCTGAACCATGAGTGAGAAATGGCATTCAAAACAGGTGAGTCTGGTCTTCCTTTATTCCCCCGCCCCACCACTCCCATGCACCAACCCTGTACATGCAGAAATCAGTACATGAGCTTCTGGGTGAAAGCAAGACAAATCAAAGTATGGTAGTCACCCCTAAGTGTAATTGCAGATACAAGATTTAAAAAGGAAACTCTGTAAATATATAAGAAAATTTACAGTAAAGAAAATACAATATAATTTTTGTATTCTTTTACTTAACCAATACTAGATACTAGATTAATTCTTTGGATCTCCCTTTTGTCAACAAATATCATCATGTCTGTGGTAATGTATTGCTTTGCCTTGAGAATGAAAGAATAATTATAGCCATAAAATATTTAAGACAATTCTGAAAAAATAAGAATAATAGAATTCATATTTTTCAAGCATTTCCCAAATGTGTTTTAAATGGCTTTCCTGAAGGAAAAGTGGGGGAACATGGGGGGAGGTACATGCAGATATAATTACAGTTAAACCCCACACATATTATTAGTGGATTTAAAAATAATCATGCATATTCATAGCTAAATAGCTAATTAACATTCCCAGAATTTTGTTTAATATAAGCAAGTTCTCCTAATGGGGTGAGGTCAAATACAATGTGATAAAGATCTCAATCTGTGGATATTGAAACAGTGCTGAGAACCATAGACATCAACAATGATATCTCATTATCATGCTTTGTTTTGTGTTGGGAGAAAACAGGACAGATTGAAGACAGCATATAGAGACAACACTGTTGTGACAACACTTGGGTGAGGAGTTCAGAACTCATAGGGGCGTGGAAGACAAGCTAGAGGAGCAGAAGACGGGCCCCATCATCCTATCCCTGTTGTTCCAAAGCACTGTGAACTTCAGGAGGCCCCTGGGCTCTCCCAGCCCCTGTGGAAGAGAGATAAATACTTCCTGTGGAGCTGCCTTAAAGCTTCAGGGAAGTTATAAGGACATAAATTATGGCTCTAAACAAGTTTCATAAGCTGCAAATTACCTTACACATACATATAAGGCACTGTTCATCTAGTCACTAATGAACCCGTGGAGCCAGTGTCTCACGGCACAGGACGTAGGAGGTGCTCTATATGGCAGATGGGATAGAAGAAGCAGTACTTCCCTGTGGTTTAAGGGCATGGATTTTTGAAGTTAGACCAACTCGGGGGACTGAGGGCTCACCATGCTGCCCCTCTGGAAATCACTTCCTGTCCTAGAACCTTCATTTAACCAACCCCTCATCATCTGAAATTTCAGTTTCCCTAACTTTGTGTTAAATGGGTACTTCATAGCTCAGAGTTATGAGTGTGAGAGAAATATCAAACCCTTAGTCTAGCACATTTAACACACTCAATGATAGTTGGTAAGTAGACATTTTTAGGCCTTTAAGTCTACGAGCCAGAAAGCAGATATGTAAACCTCTGAAGACTGGGTGACATGGTAGATGTGACAGGGAAATGTGATATGAAGAATTTTGTTGAATGCTTTGGAGGCTGCAGCATTTAACCTAGGGTGCTCAGTGAAGACTGTGGAGGTGGTAACTGTTAAACTTTGATTTTGAAGAAAAAAATGCATGTCTACAAGAATAGATATGAGTTGTGTAAAATATTCCAGGTGGAGGGAGTTGAATGAGATTAAGGTTAGAGGCAAGAAAGTTGAGTAGTTTAGGCTACTACTATCTAATAGAACTTTTTATGATAATAGAAATGTCCTGTAAAATGTGTGTTCAATGTGGTAGCCAGTAGTAACCACGGAGCCCTGGTGGCATAGTGGTTGAGCATTGGGCTGCTAACCACAAGGTCAGCAGTTCGAAATCAGGAGAAAGATGGGGCTTTCTACTCCCCAAAAAGAATTGCAGTCTTGGAAACTCACAGGGGCAGCTCTACCTTGTGCTGTAGGGTTGCTGTGAGTTGGAATCACTTGATGGCAGTGCTTCACATAGACTGCCAAAAGAACACACCCATCTGTCTTAGAAGACGTCCAGCCAGAATGCTCCTTAAAAGCGAGGATGCTTTACATATTTTCAGGAAAGACCAGTCCTTGGAAAAGCACATCATGAAGGTAGAGGGGCAACGACGAGATGGACTGACACAGTGCCTGCAACAATGGGCTCAAACGTAACCCTGTGAGGCCGGCTCGAGACCTGGCGGTGTTTTGTTTTGGTCTCAGTGTTTGTTCGTTATGCGTTGGCACTGACTTGATGGCACCCAACAACAAACCGAAGACAAAATTAAGGAACCAATAAGAGATGAGCAGGTAATGAGACAAACAACCATGGGAAGACAATCCCAACCCTAGGGTTAAAGGGATAAGAGGAAGAAATAACATTTCCACAGAAGCCCAGGTGAGTGAGAACCTTAGAAGGTGGTGGCCAAGTCTGTCTGGACTTGTAATCTAAAAAGACAAAGTCAGGTCACAGGGTCAAATCAGGAAGTAGAGAATTTCCCAGAATCCTTCCTCTCCTAGCAACAACAGTTATAAGTGGCTATTGGGTGACCGAAGAGCTCAGTTTTTAATTCCATTTCCTTTTAATTATTTTAAAATCAAAGGCTACATGGGAGATGTGATAGGTCTAAACAGTAGGTTACATGGAGAGGAGTTATGTGGGATAATTTCCAACCAGCTTCCCAATCCAGGGAGAATTTAACTGCTAACAAAATTAACTTCAATCACCAATATGGAAGGTAGCATACTTACAAGTTGGAGAAATAAACAAAGGAGACAGAAAAGTAGCAAAGAGAGAGAGAAGTGGGGATGCCAGAAAGCCAGCTAGGAGCTAGCGTGGAGGATGACCTACCTGCCAATGCCAGTTAGTCCGGAGGACAAGTACTGGACACGATTTCATAGACAAGTCTTTGGCACTTCAGAGACTGTTAACGCACTGCTGTCTTGTCAACGTAGATGCACAGTGAGGCCAGTATACAGCTTCACTGAGCCATAGGCTTTCCAAAGCTGCACATCTTTGTGGAAGCAGACTGCCAGATCATCCCTCTCTTGGAGTGCCTGGTGGGTTCGAACCATGCCTCTTTCTGTCAGCAGCCCAGTGCTTACTCACCCACCAGGGCTCCTTTCAACCAGACTCCTCTTCCAAAGAAGAGTCTCCCTTAGAGGTGAAGGGAGGCAGATGGTCGCAAGAACTGCATGGAGGGTGTTGAGTAACTGTCAACAAGGAGCCCAGTCTTCTCATTGAACACGTTTGTATTCCTCGAGTTTACGGACTAAGCTATTACATACTAACTTAGTCTCAGCACAAACTCTATAATCAGCTAGGAAGCGACGTTCGTGCAAGCAACCTTGGTCGTTTCAATGCCAGGTGTAAAATTATAGTGGTTGAGATAAAATTTTGAAGCAATTCTACAAATAACTACTCTGAGTCATGACATTTTTAGGCCACATTGGAAACACTAGCTGGAAGAATACAAACAATGTTGAATTTATAACTAAGTCGCTTGCTGAGTTTATATTCTAAGCTATGGAGGAGGGATTATCCTCATGCTTTTATTTTTATATGATGAAAATACAATCCCCGCCGCCGCCGCATACACAGCGCAGAGAGGGAGCAGGTTACTGGAAAGAGTGTCCCTGTGTCCTTCAAAGAGACGTAGCCCAAAGAGAGAGGGAGTTTGTATTGGATTAAGTGACTACCGCAATTTTCCCAATTTCCCTACCATGAACATCACTTAGGTGCTTGACAAACATAAAATCTCTGGCACCCAGTGCAAACTAGTCAATATGCATCTCCAGGGAATTTGCCTGGAATATTCATTGTGAATTTTTACCCAACTTATTCTTACTCACACACTCTGCTATTACTTCGATTCTGACTCAGAGGCCCTACAGGACAGTGTGAAACTGCCCTGATAGGTTTCTGAGGCTGTAAGTCTTTATGGGACTAGAAAGCCTCGTCTTTCTCCCACAGATCAGCTGGTGGTTTAGAACTGAAGCCCGATTTGTAACCATTACACCATTATGTGATTTGGGGGATAGACTCATCTATGTCCTGAATGCACATTTCACCCAACAATAATAGAAGCTTTTTTTTTCTGTGTCGCAGCCACGCATCGAGATTTTGGGAAATGAGATGAAGGAGAGCAAGTATCTGGCCTCCTGAAGCTGGTCTGACCGGGAAGACAGTAAATGCAGTTGTGGCTTACGTGGTTTGGTAGATGTTGAAAACAGGCAGGTAGAGAAGTGGTACGGTCTGAAGGGTCATGGGAAGTTTTCCTTGGGGAAAGTATAGCTTGAGACTAGGTGTTAAGGGCATGTCAATTAGATAATAGAGGGGCCAGGGCGCATTCTATTGTAGGGATACTTCCTTTTAAAAGTGAGGACGAGAGGATATTGTGTCTACGATATTGAATCCAGGAGTAGCACCGGATTCAACATGGCTGGAAAACAGACTTCCTGTGAGGGAGTGGCCAATGTGGCTAGAGGTGAAGGCTTTACTAGCCAGAGCACATAAAGAACCTTTTAGCTATTTTCAACCAAGAAAACCCAAACTCCCAGCCAGGGAGTAGATGCTGACTCACAGGGACGCTATGCATCAGGGCAAAGTTGCACCTGTGGGTTTCTGAGACTGGAATTCTTTACATTGATTTTCCAGGAGATGGGAAGTAATTAAAGGCAAGGGCTAGGCAGTAGTGGATATAGAGAGTCCGGTGAAGAGCTTATTATGATAATTCTAATGAGAGGTGAAGTGTCTGACCTAAGGCAATAACTAAGAGGTTGACTGGAAAGGGGCAATTTGGAAAAAAAAGTACTGGTGATTTGTTATACACGATGTGACCCGGCCACAGTTTGCTTGATGCTTTGTTTTTTAATCATTTTATTGGGGGTTCATACAACTCTTATCACAATCCATACATACATCAATAATATAAAGCACATTTGGATATTTGTTACCCTCATAATGCTCAAAACATTTGCTCTCCATGACGCTACTTCTTTTTAAAAAAATCTATTCTGCAACTCTGTGGCTTTTTTTTTTTTTT
>NW_022103920.1:18358155-18360365 GCF_000313985.2 Echinops telfairi
AGCTGAAGCAGGTAACTGGCTAAGGCAGCTTCACCCTGATCCAACTGTCAGAAAGCAAGAGACTCGAGAACTAGAAAGGTGAGGCTCACCTAGGCATTTTTCTCTCCGTCCTTCAGTTAGTCCCACATATGTTTATCGGCCAGGTTTGCACAATAATCTTTAACTATCTCAATGGTCCACATGATGCATTTTGGCCATAGCCTATTCAAAGCTATCAGCCCTGCGTAAATTGGACTGGCATCCTCGTATTCTCCCTGGGACACTTTGGTTAGGGCTAGAGAAACCCACATGGTGGTGTAGAGTTTTTGTTGTTGTTGTTACGTGCCATCAAGTTGGTTCCAACTCCTCGTGACCCTATTCACAACAGAACGACACACTGCCTGGCCCTGCACCATCCTCACAATTGGTCCTATGCTTGAACCTATTGGTGTAGCCACTGCGTCACCCCATTCATTGAGTACTTTCCTCAAAGGGTCCCTCTATGGGTACTCCAAATGCTGATTTGATGTAGCTGAGGGGAACTTGAATGAAAAGATGATTGAGTATTTTATCAGACTTCTGAAGCTCCTTCGTATCTTGTTTTCCATTTGCTTAACTTCTTCCTAGTATTCTGAACCCCTAATTACTTGTCGTGTTTGTTGACCCCCACCATGATTTCTCATATTACATCTTTGGTATCTCTTACTTAACCCATTGCAAACTTAAATGAACTATAACACAGGAAGATTTCCAGTGTACAATGGGCTGAGTGGATTACACTTGAATTGACACTCTGTAAGACAAAGTTGGAAAGTCACTGCGGGATAGTGACCTAGGAGGAGACTGATGGCGTGGTGGGCTACACGTTAGGCTGTCAGTGATTGGAGCCCACAGGTACCCTACTGGAGGCAGATGAGACTTTCTACTCCCATAAAGATTTATAGCCTCAGGAATTCACCTGGGCAGTTAGTTCTACTCTGCCCGCAAGGGTCGCAGTGAGATGGAATCAACTCGATGGCCCTGAGTGTGGGTTTGGTCTCTTTGGGACACTGGGCATTTTCATAACCAGTAACCAGGCCCACGTGCGCCATGGCTGACCAGGTGGCACACAGAGCAGCAAGCATGTTCGGCTGCCTTATGATTTGTTGACTGATTTTAGAAGTGGCAACAATTGGAGGATTCATAGCATTTGAGTGGATTTGTGTTCAGGCGCTGGGGGATGAACAACAGTGAATGTGTGTGGCTGTTATCACCTTTAAATCAATTAATTCTGGTGTGAAAAGCCCTAGAATAGCAAGTGTTCACTGGGGTGATGAAAGTGGTCAATGTCTTTCTAACTTGGCCTTTGAGGGGGTGAATTAGGTGACTTGAAGGGAACATTCGGCCCGAGAGTCTTAGGTAAGCTGTGGGATTTGGAGCAAGACAGACTCGGGTTGGGGTTCGGAAACTCTAGGTTCTTGCACCTGGTTGAAGGGGCTCAGGTGCCTGAGCTCCACACTGCTCAATTGTCAACAACAAAAGCAGACACCTTTGCCTTCAAGGGCATGCCCAGGCCGACCCCGTGCCTCACATAGAATGTCTCTAGGGTTTCCTTGGCTGTAAGTTTTAGAGACGCAGATGGCACACGCATATTGGGCTGCGTTTCTGGATGAGTTTGAATTGTTCACATTGGAGATTCGCGGGAGTGGGGGGGGGGCAACCATCTGTGTCACCCTGGAACCTGAGAAATTGGGAGTTTGAGTGCCTAGGTTGTCCTGCGGGGCAAATGCCATCACACACCAGTAGCACTCGCAGTGGCCTCTAGCTCGTAGTAAGCACCGACTAAACCTAACACCAATGAAAACACACCCAGCAAATGAGCAGTCCAGCTTCTAGTCCCAACCCAATCAAACCTCAAGTTCAATGACGTTTGTCTTAGGGTCTGAGCCTTCCGACCAGTAAAATGAAGCAGGATTGAAGTATTTCTCATCGGATTGAACTGTTTCTAAATTTGATGATGAGGGAGGGGAGGGGTTTATCAAGCACATCTGAATATTTTGTCAGAAAATGTATCCCTTAGGGGAAGGTGGGGGGAGGAGGAGAAGGGGAACCGGTCTCCATGATCAGTGCATAATTCCTCACCCCCACCCCCACACACACCAGGGGGATGGACAACAGAAACATGGATGAAGGGAGAGAGCGGTTGGTATAAGACATGAAAACAGTAATAATTTATAGGTTATCAAGGGGTC
>NW_022103920.1:18360886-18364835 GCF_000313985.2 Echinops telfairi
CAATGTTCAAGGAAGGCTGATGTGCAGTTTTGTGAACAATTTGAAGTCCTGTACATCTCTGCCATGATAAGGAGCCCCGGAGGAAGACCTTGGGAACAGGCAAGGTCAAGTCTTCAGTGATCACAGATGGCTTTTGTGTGTGAAGTTGGTAGGTTGCTGGCTTGGTTTCCTAATGCCTCCACAACAAAATGCCAGAGTGGGTGGCTTTCAAGCATGGAAATGTATTGCTTCATGATCCTAGACCTAGAGACTTGGAGTCTGAATTCAGAGTCTCAGCAGGGTCTTGCTCTCGTCTCTCTCGTTCTGCAGGGAGAACCTTCCCTATCTTGCCTCATTTTTGGTAGCCATGCCATTTCTTAGCATTCGTTGACTTGAAGATGTATCTTTACGTGGCTCCTGTCTTCCCACTGCATCTCACCATTTCCCTGTCTGCATTCCTCTTTTGTAACACATCATTCAGAAGATATCATTTAGGACTTGTCCTACTTTGCTAGAATCTTGCTCATTGAACTAACAGCTAAAGAGAAATGTCTTTCAAGCCTTTAAGACCCCAGACGCTTTATCTTTTGATAGCCGGTATCATCAGCTTTCTTCACCACCTTTGCTTATGCACCCATTTGTCTTCAGCGATTGTGTTGAGAAGGTGAGCATCATGGAATGCCAGTTTAATAGAACAAAGTGTTCTTGCATTGAGGGAGTACTTGCAGGGAGGCCCAATGTCCATCTGCTACCTTAATACTAAACCTATATAGAGAGAGACCAGAGGATGCACACTGGTACAGATAGGAACTCTAAACACAGAGAATCCAGGACAGATGATCCCTTCAGGACCAGTGGTGAGAGTGGCACTACCGGGAGGGTGGAGGGAAGGTGGGATAAAAAGGGGGGAACTGATTACAAGGATCTACATATAACCTCCCCACTTGGGGACAGACAACACAAAAGTGGGGGAAGGGAGACATTGGACAGTATGAGATAGGACAAAAATAATTGTAAGTTATAAATTATCAAGGGTTCATGAGAGATGGGGGAGCGGGGAGGGAGGGGAAGAATGAGGAGCTGATACCAAGGGCTCAAGTAGAAAGCAAATATTTTGAGAATGATGAGGGCAACAGCTGTACCAATGTGCTTGACACAATGGATGGATGTATGGATTGTGATAAGAGTTTTATGAGCCCCCAATAAATTGATTTAAATAAATTAAAGAGAAAAGTCCTCTGTTTGGGAAAGGCCATGTTCATTGGTTCCAGGGCATATGACTTCTACGTATCCTCGGGAGTGACACAGCGTAATAGATACTATTGGCCATGTGGAGAGGCCAGGCATAGACTCAAGACACAAGATCAAGGGCATAGGCTTAAGATGAAAGATAGCTCTGAGAAGGCCAGAAACCACGAACTTCAGGTTGTTGGCTTACTTGCATCCAGTGGAAGAAGTCCCGATGATGCATAGTCAAGTCATTGGCTACAAATCTAAAGGCCAGTATTTAGGAGCTCCACCTGTCAGTCCATGGGAAGATGTGGCTGTCTGCACCCGTGAAGATTTACAACCCTAAGAACCCGGCGGGGGCCATTCTGCTCTCCCTGTCAGGGGCTATGAGTCTGAATGGAGACGCTAAAGAGCTTGAATTATACTGGGCCTTTGGTGATTCCCTTGTGAGTTCTTTTTAACAATATAAAATGAATTTTAAGTTATTATGATCTGAGTGCTTTGTGATTGTGTTTATAAGGGGGGGGGGGTTTCACAAAAATTACCTCCGTTTCCTCCCTCTGAAAATGATGACATTGGCCTGATGGATATGGATTTCCATTTTAAAAATTAAAGAGGGGCTCGAATGAGTTTAGTTATTTTAGTCAATGATGAAATGCTCCCCGGAGGTGGACCACGAGCAGTGATCAATCTTTGATGCACCTGTGTACTGTATGCCGCACACTGCTGCGCCTATCTCATTTGGAGTTTCCAGTGGCAGCGAGTCCACTGCCAGGGATCTGGAGAGTGAAGCTCAGCTTGGACTGTCCATGCTTTATCCACCGAAAAGGATAACACGGTTTCCAAAGCGATAGCCTGGGCCCCGCAGAAGGTGAGCGGCAGTGTGTGTGCGTGTGCGTGCGTGCGCGCGTGTTCTCCTTTTCATGCCACCTTAATAGCACGCTACTAAACAGGTTAAAGTCCTCCTGTCACCTTCCTTTTAAAACAGGCTTCTTTTTTCTTCCCTGGATGTCTTTATTTATTTATTACTCATGTTATGGGGCAGGGGGGGGTTGCTTACAAATCTTACAACAATCCATCGTTCAAATGTATCCACCACGCTTGTACATATGTTGCCATCAGCATTTCTGAAACATTTTCTTTCTACTTGAGCCCATGGTATAAGCTCCTTTTTCCACCCCCTCCCTCCCCCACCCTCCCCCCCTCGAGACTCTTTGATCAATGATATATTGTTATTATTATTGCCTGTAACACAGGGTTCTTTAGTTAGATTGTTGCTACTCACTGTGATCCAGAGATCATCTTAGCAGTAGAAAAAATGAGTAAGAGGGGATGTTTCTAAGATCCCTTTGAAGTCATCTGCTGGTTGGAATCCACCATCGCTCTGTGGGAGAACTATGTAGCAGTTTGTTTTCAAAGAGAGTTCCAGCCTTGTGAGCCCATGGGGCAGTTCCATTCTAACCTGTTGGAGCACTAGGAGCTGGAATCCACTCAATGGCAGTGGGTCTTATTCCTTTTGCTGATAGACGATGGCTTATTCTTTTTGCTGATGGGCCTGGACTGCAGATGCAGTTGGCTGAGAATGGCCCTCTTCCCCAGTGACCCCTGCCTGGTCAAACCCTGCTTCCCACACCTCCCTGGAATTTAAAAATGAAGAGGAATGACAGAAGAGAAAGAGGATGGAATTGGGTGCAAAAAGGAGGGCCAGAATAGCCGTCCGAAGAGTCTGCCCCTTCGGAAAATGAAGGATGGACCATTGAAGTGCCCCTTCCTTCCCCATGCCCCGTGTGAATGCAGGGACCGGGAGCAGAACGGGGTTTCCATAGCAAACTGTGGGCCGAACCCCGGGGGCCACCAACTGATAGACACAAAATCATTCTAAGGAGCACCCTTGGGGGTGGGCTGACAGCTGGGTGGGGTAAACAAATAAAACCAAAACTCATGGCCATCAAGTCCGTCTGGTTCAGGATGACCCTGTAGGAGAGAGCAGAGTGGTGCCGTGTGGATTTCTGAGACTGTACATCTTAACAGGAGCAGAAATCGTCCTTCTTCTCCCTTGGAGTCGCTGTGGGGTTCAAACGGATGACCGTGAGGTCAGCAGCCCAACCCCGAGCCCCTCGGCCACTAGGGCGTCTTTGAGGGGGCGTGGTTATTCTGACGGGTAGCAACATCAAATACTGAACGCTAATTTCCTGTCAGTCTTCTTTTCGTTAGACTGAAAACCCGCTTCAGACTTCTTTTGGTTCACACAACAGACACGAATGTTGTTGTTGTTTTTCAAAACAAAGGGACATAAGGCAAACTTTCAGGGGTTTCTGTGGATTTTATTCCCCTGCACAGACAGGACTGCAGTCACGCAGGTGGCAGTGATTCTGATTGGAGCTATCTTCTACATGTGCCCATGTTGGCATGGCACTCCCGCCCTTCCACCAACACCCTTCAATCATCCAGTGGCTAAGTCCTGGCATGGACTCCGAGGGGGTAGAACAAATTCATGTCTAAAGGTCAATTAAAGAGCACAAAGTTGAGATTAGTCCTCTTTTTATACCTACCAAACTCAAAAACCACACTCACTGCCATCAAGCCCATGTCAACACCTAGCTACCCCATGGGACAGGGTAGAACTGCCCCTGTGACTTTTCCAGATTATAGCTATTGATGGGATGTATAAAGCCCCATCTTTCTCCTGGGGAGCCACTGGTATGCCACCTTTAAAGAGCCAGTAGATCTCTTTAAAAAA
>NW_022103920.1:18365537-18366993 GCF_000313985.2 Echinops telfairi
TGATCACACAGGCTGGTGTGCTTCTTCCATGTGGGCTCTGTGGCTTCTCAGCTAGATGGCCGCTTGTTTATCTTCAAGATATAGCACCCCAGATGCTATATCTTTTGAGAGCTGGGCACCATCAACTTTCTTCTCTGCATTTGCTTATGCACCCTCTTTGTCTTCAGCCATCGTGTCAGGAAGATGAGCATCACAGAATGCCGGGTTATTAGAACAAAGTGTTCTTGAGTTGAGGGAGTACTTGAGTAGAGGCCCAGTGTCTGTCTGCTATCTTTGATACTTAATGTATAAATATGTATACATAGATCTATTTCCCTATCATTATATCAAAATATACTTATATATTATGTGCCTGTATTTAGACTTCTATAAATGCCCTTTGCCTCCTAGTTCTTTCCTCTATTTCCTTTTACTTTCCTCTTGACCTACTATCATGTTCAGCCTTCATTTGGGTTTCAGTAATTCCTCCCAGCTACATTGTCCTTAATCAAGCCCTACCAGGCATCCTGTGCTCTCCTTATCATCAATGTTAGATCACTTGTTGTTCCCTTGCCCCTGTGTTTGTTAACACCCACTTCCTTTCCCCTACTTCCCCCTCTTTCATGTACCCCTGGGACTGTGAGTCCCGTTTTTTTCTCCTCTGGATTGTTTATCCCACCTATCTTATCTGGATAGACCTGCAGAGACAATAATAAGCACAAAAACAAGACAGAGCAAAACAAAGCCACAAAATAAAACAAAACAACAACAAATGACAAAAAAAGAAAAGTCTATAAATAGTTCTACTACTACCTTTAGTAGTGTTTTCTAGTTGCATCTGATGGGGTGCCATGCCCTGGCCCCAAAGTCTATTTTTGGTATTCTTTGGGGATTTCATTTGCTCCCCTTGCTGCTCTGTTGCGCACCCTTAGTGTTTTGCCCCAGTATGATGGGGTGAGATCTGGCACAATTCCCACACTGTATCTCCAGTGTTGTCCCTGTAGCACTATGCGTCAGTGAGGGGCGTTGTGTCTGTGTCTTTTGGTGGGGCCGGCCCTATGGGCCTCTCTGTGCATTGGCTCCTCTGAGCAGGAATATCGTCACTGGGGCTTGGTGGGCCAGTATGTGTTCCACTCTCTCTTCTTCCCTCTTCATTTGCTCCTGCAATGAGGGGTGCTCAAATGCACCCCTCTCTCTGAGCTGTAGCTTCAGTGCTGTCTTCTGTAGTAAATTCTTCTGGTGGATAGGGGGTCCACGTATTTGGGATTGGCGCCAACCCCACAGACCTCTCTATTGGTTCTCTGCTTCATGCTGGTATGTTGTATTCACACCTTGACGCATGGTCCCTCTCCCTCTCCTGTGGAGATATAAACAATACCCTCCCCTTGGGTAGGTTAGTGCTCTGGCTCCCCTGCTACCCGTGTCCTTTTTTTTTTTTAAGCCAGTATGTCTTCCCAACATGTGGTAGCCACTTTCT
>NW_022103920.1:18369782-18377591 GCF_000313985.2 Echinops telfairi
ATTGTTCTGTTGTACGTAGGGCGCCTTTGAGTTGGAACAAACGCGATGGCACTGAACAGCAACGACACAAGACTCACTGCTGCTCAACAGTCACCAGCAAAAAGATAAGCAGGCAAACTAGTGTTGTTGGTGGGAGCGTAAAATGGCACATCAGGAGAAAACAGTTTGGTGGCTCCAACATGGAAGTACCATGTTGTTGTTGATCTTGTTAATTGCCATTGAGTTGACCCCAACTCATGTTGACCCCAGGAGCTATCGCGTAGAACTGTTCTATAGAGTTTTCTTGGTTGTAATTTGAATGTAAACCCATCACACTGGCCTGCCTTCCTCCGCACCACTGATTGGGTTCAAACCCATAACCTTGAAGTCAGCAGTCCATGGAGAACTGTTTGCCCCTCATGAGGACCTCAGAAACATCACTATCTGAGTTTGCCACATTTTCCTTCTCCGGTCATCTGTTGCTGGGCTTGTAGGTTATTTTCACCTTTAGGCACCTGAGAGAATGCGTTTTATGAGTTACTGCTTTCAGTTCGTTTGGATCTATTTCTAGCAAGTCCTCTTTAGGAATATACACAAAATAATTGAAAATAATAGCAACTAGGGCTGTTGTGACCTTTAACAAGTTAAACCATGGAACTGGTTCGAATAATGCCTAGCACATGATGTCTGAGAAATGTGAGTTACTGTATCATTATACAGGGATATGAAAGAAGTAGCAATAAATTTTGTAAAATAAATTCAATAAAATTAGGCACTGGCTATAAAAAAAATGGCTCAAACGCTCCCACATAGCTGTAAATTGAAAAATAGGCTTCTAAATAATTCATAGATTAAGGAAGAAACTAAAATAGATATCATAAAGTATTTATAATTGAATGACAGTGAACATAGTACATAGAAAAACGTGTGGGATGCAGTAATCACTTAAAGGGACATTTCTAATTTTAAATGCAAGTAGTAGAAAATAAGACATTTGAAAATTAATGGGTGAGGGTTGAACTTAAGCTGCTGGGGAAGGAGCATCAGAAAACATTCAAAGAAAATGGGAGGAGTGAAATGAAACCTAAGGGGCCCAGAGGGTCCAAATAGCACCCCAAAACAATGCTGAAATTAGTAAGTAAACTGAGAAGATGGGTGTTGTTTGATAAATATGTGAAAATAGATAAACCCACGACAAAATTGATTACTATAAATAACATATACATAAATACATATAAGTAATATGAGGAGTAAAAAATAACATCATTTCAGTTCTAGTAAAGATTCTTAAATCATCAGAGATTACTTTGAACCTATTATGGTAAATCAACTTGCAATCTTAGACTAGCAGAACAATTTTCTATGAAGAGATAAATCTGCAATGTTAACTCAGGAATAAAGAGGCAATTTGAATAAATTATTAGCAACTGAAAATAATTAAATGATAGCAAGAACATGCTCCCCTTTTCCAAGGCTGCATGAGATCAGTTATAATTTATTGTGGGTAGGTTCTAGCCCATGCTATAAGATAAGACAAAAAATAAGTATGAATAATATTAGTAAAGATCTAACAAAATGACTGTTTAAGGAACATAAATGTGTATGTTAAAAGTTGAAGAACATGTCCAGGCAAATTTTAGAACTAACAATTTTTGGACATAAGAACCATTTAAGCTTATACCACAGAAGCAAATATAAATGTCACTGTAACTTAGAAGATATCCCAATAGCAAGGGTAATTTTAAGATATCTAGGAATAAGTCTAACAGAGATAGGAAAATACTCTGAGTAAAGTAGAAAATTTTATTTCAAAAATGTAAGAAAACTTCAAGACCGTGCTTTAAACAGCAAGAGAGTTATACTTTAAGCATGTGAATTTTCCCAAGCGAATCTAAAATTTTAATTAAAACATTAAACTCTCTAAACATTTAAGAACAAGGGCAACTTTCCTTCTGCTATTCGGATTTATTACAAAGCTAGAACAAAAAATATCTATTAAAATTATTCTGTACCTTTATTACAAAACAGAACAGAGATCTCAGAAACTAACCTTATGAAGTCAAATGAATGAATGGTACTAAAATTCAACGAAGGAGAAGTAAATAACAGATGGCATTTGAGTCGTTTGCTATCCAATAGGGAAACTATATTTGATGCATATCTCACATATTAAAGCAAAATAAAATAATGGACAGATTTAAACATGAATAAGTAAAACAACATTTTAAAAATATTTACAGGAAAGATAAAATACTTATTCTATCTTGGGTTAGGGCGCAATTTCTTTAAAAACACATTAAACAATAAGAGACACAAGACAAAGGGAAAAGATGAACTGATTTGATGAGCACACACACAAAACAAAAAGGCTAAATGGCCAGCTACTCTGATAAGAAATTATAGTTGAGTAATATATATTTGAGGGCATTTTTATTAGAGCAAATAAAAAAAAAGGGGCATAGTTCAGGAAAAATATGTTCTATGAAAAACTTCCACCAAAATAATCTTGTACTAATTTGTTTTATAACACGTGTGAATAGGATGTAATTTGAAGCACTAAGAAATTTAAGAAATCAGTTTGATAAGATCCCCTATCAGAGCAACATGGATTTTGCTAAAACATCAAATTTATAATGAAGCTTGGGTGAAATCACTGATACTTTATGAAAAGTGTGTGGAAACAATGCAGCAAAGAAACCAGCTATTTACAAATAGATCATTTGTTTTTAGGATGGACAAGGTGATGTTGAAGATGAAGCTTTCAGAGGTAGACCACTCACCTCAGTTTGCAAGGAAACAATATTGTCCATGACCTAATTGGACAGGACCGATGATTACCAGAATTAGCAGGAGCCAATACCATAGATATCTGAAGTGGTTCAGCTTACACAATTCTGCCTGAAAAATTAAAGTTGAGCTCAGTTTCTGCTTCATAGGTGCCCAAACTGTTGCACCCAGATCAATTGCACACAAGAATGGCGCTTTCAGTGGAAATCTTAAGTTCTTGCAAGATCCTACAGCATTTCTAAGAAGGCTTGTAGCAGGAGATGAAAAATGGCTTTACTACTGGGGTCCTGAAGGGAAGAACAATCAAAGGGATGGGTAGCAACAGGTGGTAGTGGTCTAGTCAGAGCAAAAGAGTCACAGCAGCCATTTGGGGGAAGGGTCTAGGTATTGTGCTTGTTGACTTTCTGGAGGCCCAAAGAACAATAATCTGAGTGCTTTTGCTTTGAGTGTTGTTAGGACGTTAGCCAACACTTTAGTAGAAAAATGCATGGGACAGCTTCACCAGAGACGCCTTCTCTCCTACTCCAAAGCTCCTCTCATCAAATGTGAGTGGGTTTGCTAGAGCGTTGATGGAAATCATTAGACATTCATATCTTGCAGCCCTGATAGACCCCTTTCTGACTTCTTTTTGCTTCTTAATCTTAAAATAATTTATAAAGAGCCCCCATTTTTCTTCAACTAATGGTGTAGGAAAAAGACTACATTGACATGGCTAAGTTTCCAGGACTCTCATTTCTTTAGGCATGGACTAATTGGCTGGGGTCATAGCTTGCAAAACTATCTAGTCCTTGATAGAGCTTTTGTTGAGAAATAACATTTATATTATCTTTTCATAAACTTTTTGAAGTTTTCTTGTATAAAAAAAATCTTCAGCAGATCACTGAATAGCATGAAAACAAATAGAACAGGGACAGTTGGTGAGAGCACCCTGCAAATGACTAGCAAACACACCGATGCTCAAGGTCAACAGTAATCCAAACAATGCAAATTGGAAAACAAACAAACAATCTTCATACTCATCAAATATTGAAAAGTTAAAATCAGGCAGTGCTGAATTCAGGCAAGAGAGTGAGGAAATGGAAGCTCTTTAACATCCTATAGGGAAAATAAATGGGTCAAACCATTCAAACTCAACCCCAACTCATTGCCATGGAGCTGATTCTGACTGAGAAGCACCTCATAGGACAGGGTAAAACTGCTCGTGTGAGCTTTCTAGACTGAAAATCTTTAAAGGAGTAGAGAGCTTCATCTTTCTCCTGTGGTGTGGCTAGAACTGCTGACCGTGAGGATAGGAGGCCCATGTGTTCCATACTACCCCCACCTCCCATCCCCCAGGGCTCCTTGAATAAAGCCACAATGGAGAATAATTTAACAATATCCAGTCATGTTAAAATGTTTCATTCTTTTTTAATAATTCTACTTCTAGGCACACAGAATATGGGGATTCTCATCTCTGATAACATGGGATTTGTATTGGAAGTCATATAAATTATGGTATATTAGACAAGATTTTGCCTGAGCCCCAGTAGCAAAGAGGTTGCATATTGGGCTGCTAACCTCAAGGCCAGCAGTTTGAAACCACCAGCTATGCTGTGGAAGAAAGGCTCCCTATTCCTGAGCCAAAGAGTTATAGTCTTGGAAACTCATCAAGGCAATGCTACCTTACAGGGCTGCTATGAGTCAGAATGGGCTGGATGACAGTGAGTTTAGTTTGCTTGAGACAAGAGTTTAAGAAGACCCTCAGGACGTGGTGCAAATGGTTAAATGCTGGGCTGCTATGTGACAGATTGGTGGTTTGAATCTACCAGAGGTGCCTCAAAGACGGGTCTCAGTGCCCACTTCTGAGCCATGGAAAAAGCCCCATGGAGTCCAGTGCTGCCCCCAGTGACTTCAGTTTTGTGGTGATGTCTGGGAGAGAGACAGAGAGACAGAAGGATTCTTTGGGGTGGTATTTCACATAATCTTCTCTTTCTAACTTAAGGTGTTAGCAGTGTTTCTTGTTAACAAAGTCCAGGACAGCACAGCCTCTCTAGAAACTGCAGGGGGATGGCTGGAGGGGATGGACTGGGGAAGATGTGTCTGAATTTTGCTGAAGGCCACAGAGGAAAATGCATCCATAAAAGATTTATAATAATTGCTGCAGTCACAAACCATAGAACAATCCTAACATGCTCACCATATCAAATGGGCTCTTCATTATTTATAAGTCTTCTCAAGTATAGGCCAATATTCACAGGTCATGAGGACTAAGAGTGATTTCATTTCCAGAGAAGCAAGAGGACACTTGTATATTAAAAATAGAGTTTGGAATGTAAAAGGACATTAATAGAGAAACAGATGTACAGAATTTTCCCCGTTTTCAAATGAAGATAGGTCTCTCAGCCAGTATAGGGGTAATATGGAGTGGAATAGAATGTTTGAAATCAGTATGCTTATAATCGCCATAAACAAATCTTCCACTCCTTAAACGATTTGAAGTTAATATCTAGAGACTGGATAAAATATTAGTACATTGTTTATGAGGTTATGTTTATACTTCTATTATGAAACAATTTGTTATTGAGTCATTTTAATTTTCTACTGTTGCTCAGTAATTGATAACATACTTAACTTCACTAATATTTCTGTACCACAAGGACCGTGGTACGGATTATCACCTTCCAAATTGCATTTTTACCAATATATGATTCTTAAGAAGGCATAGTTTCATAGTTGGACATGTAAATGATTATACTTCATTGCAGTGCCATCAGGAGACCCAAAGTGTTTCGAAGGCCCACCAGTCAGAGTGGGGGCTTATGGAGGTCAAGTTATCAATGAGTTTTAGCTCAGGTACGTCTCACTGTGGGTCCAGTGGGCCCCCCCGGACCCATCCTGCGGTTATTTCCCCAGTTCCAGAATTCATCATTGGAATAGACATACTTAGTAACTGGCAGGACCCCCCTATTGGATCCCTGAAATGTGGAATAAGGGCTATCATGCTAGGAAAGGCCAAGTGGACACCATTAGAACTGCCATTGCCTGGAAAAATAGTAAACCAAAAGCAATATTGTTGGTGTTCTAGAAGATTTGGGGGAAATCATTTTAGTCTGAACTCCGGTAAGAAAGCCCCTTGTGGTACCAACTACCCCACCAGGGCGTAATGAGGTGAGCAAAGGTGAGACAGAGTGAAAATAGAATCAAGTAGATAATGAGTGTTTGACTCATGAGTGAAATGAAAGAATGAATGAACCAATTAAAATAAACAAACAAACATGAATGTGAAAAGTAACCTAAAACCACAGATTTTGAATCTGATTCTTGTCTCCATCAGGGACTTCCTTTATATGTTATACTTGACCTCGTTTTGCCTGTTTTCCTTGTTTGTGGGCGCCCTGGTGGTTCAGTGGCTATGCAATGGATCCCTAACAACAAGGTCAGGAGTTTGGTACCACCATCTGTTTCTGGGGATCAAGATGAGGCTTTCTAGTCCCTTAAAGAGATACAATGTCAGAAACACACAGAGGGAATTCTATCCTGCCCTGTAAGGTCGCCATGAGTCAGAATCAATTTGGTGGTATTGAGTTTGTTTGTTTCTTGGTCTGTGCAGTGGATTCATAGGCCTCACAATGTTGTCTTGAGAATTAAGCGTAGTTACACCTGGATGGCAAGTCCCTGGGTGGCAAACAAGGTTAATTGTGCAACTACTAGCCAACACTTTGAAGATATGAGCCCATCCAGGGGGACCTCAGAAGATAGGCCTGGTGACCCACTTCAGAAGACTCTCAGCTTTGAAAATGCTGTGTGTGGTAGTGACATAATCTGTTGTTCATTTGAGAGGATTAAAAGTAAAGGGGTGAAGTTTAGCCTGTCAATCAGGTGGCAGCTTGATGACCTCATTTGGAGGTGCTAAGGAGATAAATAGTTGCTTCAGGTGAGACACAGATTCATACCCTGGGAGACATTGCAGCTCACAAGACACATGGCGCTACGTTAGTGCCTTGAGCTGGAGGAGCCACGTGGAGACCCCTGCCAGTGCTGAGATGCTTACAATGCCACTGGATCCACAAAACTTCCCACCCACTGGCCTGTGATCTTCCGGCATTTGGCATCATTGCATGTGTTTCATGAGTCTGAAGAGGACTTTATAGATTGGTATTGCACACATGGGCTAATATCGGACATATGGACTTGATCTGGACTTGACTGGGATGTTTTCTTAATGTACAATTACTCTTTATATAAAACTCTTGCTTAGACACATATGAGTGTCTTTGAATTTCTTTACCTAGTCTACCCAGACTAACACATTATGGTACCTTGGGAGTGGGGTACTAGAGAAACAAATCATAAAGATGGAGAGTGAACATTTGACCTCCCCCTCATGGTAGTGTTTCTTATTTGACCAGGCAGAAGTCAGATATGTGCATGCAGTTTACTGGGCTGGTGACAGCATCTAGCAGTTGCAAACCCATGGCTTGTGCATTGCAGTGGGCTGGGCGCCATGTTACTCGTGGGTTGAGTCGATGCCGATTCATAGCGACCACATGGGATAGGGAAGAACTACCCCTGTGGGTTTCTGATACTGTAACCATTGATGGGAGTAGAAAGCCTCATCTTTCACACCAGGAGTCGTTAGTGGTTCCAAACTGCTGACCTCACGGTTAGCAACCCAGCCTATAATCCCTACACCAATAAATGCTCTTATTCTTCCCTTCTCATCCTGCCCTGCCCCTGATGTTATAATCTTTGACTCACATCAGTGGCAAGATCATATTACTTAAGGAAGACATATGGTAAACATCATATATATAGGATTTTAAGTTAAATAAAATGAAATCTTATTAAATCTACCAGCCCCACCCCTGGCCCCCACTTTAGTAAAATAGAAGGATTATATATTTATTGGATCTGAGGTCTTAGAGTGCCTCATGGGTAGGCTGGAGGGTGGGTGGTGGCGCATACTACTCATATTTTATATAAATTTTTGCTTGTGCAGTTTTCAGATGTTTGGGTCTGAATTTGCACCAGATTCTAAAAGTTTCCCCAAACCTACCAAAATAT
>NW_022103920.1:18377729-18393637 GCF_000313985.2 Echinops telfairi
GAAAAACACCACTGACAATGGTTCCTAAACAAAAGTAGACTCCTTTTTAAAGCCAGCAGTGTCTTAGTGAGGATTATCTGTGTTGCCTTTCACATTTGAATAAATGTGTACTTCCACGCGGAAATGTGAACTGCATAGAGAGAGAGAGACAAGCTGGTTTCTCTCTTCCTTTTCCATCGTGAGGATGCAGCTCCCTGGAAGAAAACTGAAGGACTGCCAAACCGTGCTTCCAAACACAAATCCAATCCCACTGTCATCACACTGCCTCCAGCCTTATCGACCCTATTAGACTAGAACTGCCCCATGCTTTTTCCAAAGCCATGATCCTGACAGACACACTCAGACGACTACATCTTCCTCCCACAGAGCAGCTGGTGCATTTGAACCACCAGCCGTTTAGTTCTCAGTCAAGTGCTTAACTGCTGCACCACCAGGTTCCTTCAGTCATGTGGAAGTATGAAGTCATTGGCAGAGTCCGGAGGAGGGGGCGGTGGGATAAAGGGCTATGGCATTTAGTTGGCCTTCACTTCATTGTCAGAACCACATGTGAGGTGGGGTGGGCTGGGTGTTAGAGAGCTGGAGTGTGGTGGGAGAGAAATGTGTGAGCAGGACTAAAGAGTGTGAGTGGAATGTTGAGGAGTGACCTGATTTATGTGCATCAGTTAGGACTCTTGAGGGCTCTGGGAAAATGTTCTACTGGAAGCGGTGGTCAGTGCTGGGAGACCTCCTGATCCAAACCACCAAGGTATCCCATGAGTCACCACACACACACACACACACACACACACACACACACACTCCCCAGGTTTCTATGAAGGCCTGCTCTTCACCGCATCTTTACGTCTTCCAGCAGAATTTGTAGGGGAGTCAGAAAGAGTGCACTCCTATTATTTAGCTTTGCTTAAATGCAAGAATCAGAAGCCCTGGTGGTATAGGGTTGGGCTGCTAACTACTGGGTCAGCGGTTTGGGTCCATGAGACACACTGAGGGTGAACAATGAGTTTGTGTGCTCCTGTAAAGACACACAGCCTCGGAAACCCAACGGGGCAGTTCTGTCTGTCCTACAGGACCACGGGGAGCCACAATTGACTCGGTGGTGGTGAGGCTGGTTTTGTTTCTGAGTGTTGGAAAAAGGAGGCCTGGTGGTGTTGGGGGGTCAGCCCTTGGTCTACACACTGGTAGGTCAGCAGTTCAAACTCACCAACTGTGAAAAAGTCGAGGCTGTCTGCTCACTTAGTGATTTACAATCTGGGCCTCCATTAGAACTGACTGGATGACTGTGGGAGAATTTCAGAAAAGGCTTAAAGCCTTTTCATTGTTTTAAACGCTGCCTGTGCAGCAAGTGAAGATGGTTGTAGTGAGGAATTTGTTGTGAGTTGGTTCAGTCATATTCAAAGTGAGGGCACATTGACCGAATATTAAAGGACAAGTAGGACTTGTCCACACATGGGATCTTTGTGATCCCATGTACTGGGCCATGCACTGCCTGTAGAGTGGAGCTACCAGTTGGCTGGCAGTGAGGTTAGAGGGGAGGCTTTGGCTTGGATAACTGGGTGAGTGGGGTCTCCTTTTTCTTTCCTGGAACAGACTAGGAGGCTCAGCTTGGAATGTGTCTAGTGTGGGGAAATTCTGGTTTGGACAAATTAAGTTTTCAGCACTTATTAACCCTCCAGGAGCCTTGGTGGCATCGTGGTTACAGTTCTCCTCTGCTGAGTGAGAGATTGGTGGGTCTGAACCCACCAGCCATTCTGCAGGAGAAAAATGAGGCAGCCCAAGGTTTACAGCATTGGAAAGGTAAGAGTTGGAATCTGCGCAATGGCAGTGGGTGTTTGGGTTTGTCCTGCAGGCAGTGTTAGAGATGCCTGTAGGATTCTGAGGTTTAGGGGGAGACTAGAGATGAAAATTAAGCACCAAGGGCATCCAAATGAGATGAAACCACAGGACCCATGAGCTGTCCTGTGGGGAAGGTGTAGACCCAGATGCAAAGAGGCCCCTCGTAGTACAAGTCCCTGAGGACTCTTGCTCTAAAGGGAAGGAAGTGCATGCAGTGCTATAGCTAGAGGTGGCTGTGCAGGGGGATCCAGCCCACGTGCTCTTCTTGTTCGACTTTTTGAAGATGAAGCTCGTTAGATCATGTTTGCATGTACACTGAACGGATCCAGTTTTCAGGGAGTAAATGATGAGCCAGGAAAAGAGGCCTCTCTGCTCTTGTGAGAGTTGAGGCATCCTCTGAATCAGTGGGTCGTTTGGGGGAACTTCTTTATTTTGTATGCTTATGTATTTTACGGCGTATTTTACAAAAAAATAACATCTTGACTCCTTTTACTGAGTAACTAAGGAAAATGGTTGAGTATAAATGACAGCTGCCACTTCTGCCGCAGATGCGCAAGCAGGATCAGTGCATGTGAGTTAGTTAATTGTGCCAACCTGGCCGATAATTACATGTGGGCCTAATTGAAAGGTGGAGGGATACATGGGAGTTGAGCCTCGCCTTTCTAGTTCTTGGGTCTCTTGCTTTGTGATGGCCGCACCAGGGTGCAGCTGCCGTAGCAGTTCCCTGCTTTGGCTTGCAAGATTGACTTCCTACAAGACATCCCCAAGGAGAAGCCACATGGACCTATCCCGGTGCAGCCCTGGGTGCTCGAGCAGCCGTGTGGAGAACGAACCCTGTTAGTGCTGAGATGCTTATTCATTCAGTGACTCAGTTTTCCTCCTGCAGTCGGCATCATTGCCTCTGTTTTGTGAGGTGGAGGACTTTGTGGACTGGTGTTGGGTTAATGGGTTAATGTTGGACTTGTGGGCTTGGGCAGCATTGGGTTGGGATGTTTTCGTGATGCACACTTTCTTTACATAAAACTCTCTCTTATACATGAGTTGTTGTGGATTTGTTTCTCCAAAATACCTAGACTAATACAGCATGGCTCCAAAGCTTCATAAGCTTAGATTTCTCAGAGTCACGAAGAAAGCAAAACGTCTGTCTCCTGTGGGCCTTCTCCCATACTTCTCCTCTGTCCTCTTCCAAGAAAAGCACAGCTTCTTTAGTAAGCAATTAGGTCCACCTCCAAGATGCTGCAGGGAAAGATCTCCCTACTCCTAGGAAGGTAAGCTGGCTATTTTTGAATCAGAGTCCATGTTTGAGGATATTCCAAAGACCCTGCTTCTCATGAATGCCTGTGCAACAGAAGGAGTCAGGGAGAACTTTCTGGAAGGAAGGGAAGGAAGGCACACCTATTCTCCGGGTGCCACAAGACCAAGGCTGATTGACCCAACCTGCAGACTGCCTACGAGAGAACAGACCGGAAGAACACAGGGAGCCGCGGCTGCTGCTGCGCAGCTTTGGCGGATGTTCTCCAACAGGAATTGACTAGCTGCGTTGGACTTGACCCCCCTTCTCGGATCTTAGCGCTTCTCTTATCATTCTTTGACTGAGAGATGGTGACTGAACTTGGTTGTGCATTGGCTTCCGTTCCAAATCCCTGCAGTTTCCCCAGCTGAGCTAGCCCAAACATCCCCAGGCTCACCTACCTCGTGGGACGGTTGTTGCGAGTTGCGCTGAGTCGATCTCCACGCACAGTGGGTTGACTTAACGTATAATTGAATGAAATGCTGCCCGGCTCTGTGCCATTTAAGATGCAGTCAATTAAAATGGCTCTTCTCGCCATCCTTCCTGACGTGATGGATGGTAATCCTGGACCCCGCCTGTGGCTAGAATCCCATTTTGGAGGGTGTTCCCTGTGATGGGATGATGGTGAGATGAATCTTGAGCCCCTAACTCCAATTTTGGAGGCAGCTATCTGGTACAGGATTTGGGTGAGTTGTATCTTTAAGACTGTTGTCGTAGAGGATGTGACTTTGGTCGCCATCCTTCATTTTCCTTGGAGGCGTGATCTTCTAAAGGACAAAAAGAAAACCAAACTAAAACAGCTCCATCCATGTCTTTCCTCTGCGTATAAGAGCCATGCTGGACAGAGAGGCGAAGCCCAGGACCACTACAAGAGCACTTTCCAGACCTCTGTTGAAGTGGTTGAGGCCATGACTACAGGCCTCAGGGAAGGTGTCATGGAGACTCCGAGGGGCAGTGCCAAGACTATGGGGTACCTTCTCATCTGGCCTCATCTGGGACTTTGCGACAGAGTGATAGGTGGCCTGGCTTCCTGGCTCATAGAGGCTGAGGACTGGAGAGAGATTCAACTTCTGCCTGAGGAGAGGTGTTGCTCTGAACCAATGATTGTATCCTTACTGTGTACCGATCCTGCCTTGTGGTAACCTATTATTTTTTCTCATAAACTCTTATAATGGTGATTGTTCTCTGTAAGTGCTGTGTGACCATTGCAATGAATAGTGAACCCCGTCTAGAAGTAGAGTGTCGTGGGAGGAACGGTTGGTGTCAGAGTAGGTAAAGAAGAATGGAGCATGGAGTCATGTCGGATCCTTGCCTCATGACAATAAGGAAGCCACTCTAAGTCTGATGCGATACAGCCCACCCCATCCCATGTCATTTATTGCTGCCCTCTTTGTGATCCTTGATATACTGAGCCCATTGTTGGGACTATTGTGTCAATACAAGGGCTAAGGCCTGCTTGAGACACTTTGAATACACCCACAGGTCTGATTAACCTCTGAATTTAGGCAGAATGAAGGTAATGACAACGGTAATGTCAACAGGTAATGTCAATGAAGACATTATCTTATAATGGAGCTTATCCCTGAAGCTACCCCAGACAGGGTTAGGAGAATAACAATGAAATGTAAATGAAAGGCTAATAGAAATAGCACTAGTTTGTAAGTTCTGATCCCTTGAGTTCCAAGTCCATATTTCAACTGCATCTACTCAGATCCTTCAGAACAGTTTGTTAAGAAAATTGTGGCGATGTCATTTTTCCATATGTGATTTTTTTTAATTTACAGGCATTCCCTCCAGACATCACCATGACAGCAAATTTATAGAGTGCTAATAAAAAAGGATGCACAAGCTAGGAATATTTTTCAGATAGGCTATTTCTTAAGGTAATTACTCTAACCAGTACAGGCCCATAGCTGTAACATTCTGCACACTAGCCTGAGCTTTCATTAATGAGTTCAGGAGAGAAAAAAACAAAATACAAACTGAGAGGGAATTGGTTTTTGAAAAAGAAAGAGTAGATTTTAGCAATCCCTGCGAACAAATCAAAAACGTCGAGAAAGTCCATGTGATTAAGTTGAGTTTTGTCCATTAAAACAACAACAACTCCATTTTCTTCTGATTGGTTTTAGGGTACTTGGGGTCAGCATCTGCAATTTGTTTTCCATTAAAAACTATTTCAGAAATATTTTGCTACGCAGTATGGGAGATGCAAGGATAAATGAATCCACATTATTACGGTGCAGGGATATTTGCTTATATATTAAATGTGGGATAAGGCAGGTAAACAAACAAACTTGCTGCCATAGAATAGGTTCTGACTCATACCTACCCCATTGGAAAGAGTAAAACTACCCATGTGAGTTTCCTAGACTGTAAATTTACAAAATTAGACAACCTTGATTTTCCCCCATGGAACAGCTGGTGTTTTCAAACTGCTGACCTTGCATATGACAGCCCACTGTGTAACCACCAAGGTACCAGGGCTCCCCACGGTAGTTAATGGCCCCTAAATAAGACCAATCAGCTATAGACGCTCAGAGGAGTGATGCATATTTTGGGTTTAATAACTAGGGAAGGCGTCAGAAAAGGTAAAATGTTTATGGTTGAAGTAAGGCTACGTTTTACCTCCGTGTGGATGTACAGAAGAACAAGCCAACGAGAATAAGCCAATGGTCCTTGAAATATAATTCTAGAGCCAGCAATTCCAGCACCATCCGAGAATTTCTTAGACATGTAAACTCTCCGGATCCCCGCCCTAACCTAATGCATCAAACGCTAGGGGTGCTGATGGAGGGTGGTTCCAGTGAGCAGGGGTTTAACAAGCCCTCCACGTGATTCTTGTGCGTGCTGCCCTTTGAGGCTGGCTGGACCCAACTCATCAAGGGAAATAAGAGGGTGGCAGAGATAGAGCTGTTACGCAGGGGACAACGCAGTCGGATTTTCTTGGATTTTATAGTATAAGAGAGACATCTGTGAAAGAAAAAAAGTAGGTCATTATAATTATTATTCTTTGGAGCTTTGGCTTTATTCCATAGGCTGAAGGGACCCAATTAAGGATACTGAGGTGTCAAGGGGCAGTATGGAATCTGAGTTCAAGAAGGATTCTTCAGACAGTGGGCTGTAGAATAGACAGGACATTACAGCCATGGGACCATAGAGGAGGTCATAGCAGTTGTCCAGCTACAAAGTGATTATGGCAAGAACTGGCATGATGATCGAAAAAAGAGGCTGAATTTGTCATTGGTCCGTTTTCCAATGACAAATCCTCTTGGCTGCAAAATATATCCAGAATCTGACTACTTGTCACCTTTCCACCCGACTACTGTCACCTGGGTCCAAGATGCCATTGTCCCCATAATGGATTATTGGGATAGTTCCCTACTACCTTGCTTACAGGAGTCCTGGTGACATAATGGTTACACATTGGACTACTAACCACAGGTCAGCAGTTTGAGACCACTAGACATTCTTTGGGAGAAAGATGAGGCTCTCTACTCCCATAAAGAATTACTATCTGACCACCACAGAAGCATTGTACCCTGTGCTGTGGGGTTGATCTGAGTCCGAATCGAATCAATGGCAGTGAATTATCCTTCCTTATGTCTTTGTTACACTTTGGTTTATCTCAGCTCAGTGGCTGAGTTGAGTGGACTGGTCCTGTTGGAAAATAAGTCAATTCATGCCACTCGGCTACAGACAACCCTTCAATGGCTTTCTTTCTGGATTGGGGGAAAATCCATAGTCCTTTCCATGACCTCTGTGATTTGGACCTCTGGTGGCCCTGGGAATCATTGGACTATTAACTGTAAGGTTGGTAGTTCAAACCTACCAGCTGCTGTGTGGGAGAACGATGAGGCTGTCTGCTCTTGTATAGATTTAAAGCTTCATGGGGTTTCTGAGCCCAAACTGACTTGACAGGTGCTTGACTCCCTGTAGTCCTTCAAAACCAAGCTAAATTCACTGCCACCAGAACGGTTTCAACTCATAGTGACCCTATGGGCAACAAGTTGCACTGTTAACTGCAAAGTTATTGGTTTGAACCCTGGTACCAACTGTTCCACAGGATAAATTTATAGCCCCAGAAAACTACAGGAGAAATTATACTCTGTCCTATGTGGTCGCTATAAGTCTGTAGTCCCTAGGTGGTGCAAATGGTTAATGTGCTGGGCTGCTAACCAAAATGGTTGAGTCCACCCAGAGACATCTACTTCCACCAAACCAGCCATCAAACACCCAGTTCTTCTCTGGCACTGTCATGTCACCGTGAAGTGGAGTCATTTTGACAGCACCTGGTTTGGGTCTGTATGTGGTACAGGCGTTAATATAGTTGGCTGCTAACTGAAATTTTGGAGATTCAAATCCACCCAGAGGTGCCTTGTTCAAAAGTCCTAGAAATTGACTTCAGAGACTACAGCCACTGAAAACTCCATGATGCCCAGTCTCACTCTGACAACTCAGTGAGGTTGCCATGGTTGGAGTCAACCTGACAGCGCCTTGTCTTTCTGAGCCCATGCTCCGCTTCAGCTTCAGCTTCAGCTTCTTGGTGGCTTGTGAACACTCCAGAACACCACCCGCCTTTGCCATCATCTCCTCCTCCGGGATGCTCATCTCCAGCCACCGTGTGCATGACTCTCTCACTTTCTGCAGTTTTCCCTCCAGAATCATCCAGAAAGTGTCCTAAAAGTACTCTCTTCAGAACAATTCTAAGTACTGTATATGCAAAGCCTTCTAAGTACTGTATATGCGACTGACCCCTGACATGTACTGGTCTGGCCTGCAAGCTTCATCGTTGACTAAGGATACGTGTAATTATAAGTCTGTACCTCTGTGTTGTTTTTTTGACATTTTCATTTTATCTCTCAGCCAACCAGTCTATCAGACACCATTCTGCCTTGTTGAAGCTTTTAAGGACTTGGGTGACTGCCGATGATGTTTGATCAACGTTCTAAATTTAGGTTGGCCCACATGGCAAACGTTGCTCGAGGGAGTTCAGACTCCAACGGAGTGACTTTGGAAGCATTTACGTTTCTTGTTATCTTTGTTTCCAAGTCAAGTGATCAGAGAAAGCAGATTTTTGATGGGTGGACTGTGTTATAACTCAGGGCCTCCAGCCTGGGATTTTGCAAAAGCATGCGCAGTATCGGTCCTCCTTGTCCCCTCGGTTTCCTGCAGCTGCGTTGGGTTAACAGTGATGTGACTTGACTGGCCTCCGAGGACGGAAGACTGATCACTGCAGACATGCTCATGCTGCATCCTCCACCAGCGTCTCTCTTCATCATCAGAAACCTGTGTTCTGTTTGATCTGTAGTAACAAATGATGGAGATCCCACCCTGCCTCCTTCTCTTTGCTCCCTTTGTTTTACTGCCTTAAAATTTGGCTTGTGTGGTTTCTGCTTATTTTAAGAGGCTGTGGGTCTCCTTTGGAGAGGCAGGAGGCCTGTTCCTGACTCAACCTGTGTATCCGCCAGGACTCCTGGTAGGTACAGCAAAACTTAGGAGTAGACCATGTTTTCCCCTTTGGAGGCCCTCTTCCAGAACTGATTTGCATGTCAAAGATTAGTTCTGTATGTTTACATTGGGTATCTCTCTGCCTTGTGGAGTTGCAACTAGCTTAAGTCAAAGAGGACCTTTTATATAAGAATGCAGTGGTGTTACACTTGAACCTAAGGATGGAATATGACCTTAGGGATGGGCCGGAACCAGAAATGGTATGCCTCCAGGCAACACCCTTGTTATCTCCCATTTCTCTCCATTATCTTGCTCCAAACTTCTGGTACACCCCATTGCCCCCCACCCCCTTCTGTTTTTGCCTCTCTCCTTTCCCTTTCCCAAGAATGGAATTCCTTTTCAACTGTTTCAATAAAAAGAAAAGATTCCGTTGGAAGGTACTCCTGTTTGCCCATCAACTGGGGGTGGGCCTAGTTGAGCAAACAAATTAAGCTGCCATCTTTACACACTGACTATAAATATGTAGATGCTGGGTAGACATGGGGATGAAGGAATAGGAGGTGTGGGTGGTTCCCAGAGAAGGGCAGCCAGTGTACTGTGCCCACTGTAAATCCTTACTGGGTCAATGAGCATTTCTGCAGGGAAAGAGTGATATGTTCCCCGGTTTGAACACCTCCGGTGCCTCCGTCCCTACTCCCTAAGACTTGATGAAAGAATATCTGTGCAGATTGGATTTCCCAGAGATGCTGCAGCAGTGCATTCCATGTGTTGCCGTGACACCGATAGCTTCTATGTAGCAATAATATCTATCTTCTCTCTCTTGATTCTGTGAAGAGTTATTACCACAACAGGCACGCAATGCTGCATGACTTCTGAGCTAGACCATAAAGGAAATATGACTTCCCCCTGGCTCTCTCTCTTGGATGCGTGTCTTGAGAACCTAGTGCCAGTGGGCCTACCCTGGAGGAGCGATCATCTGAAGATGCTGCCTAAAGACAGAGGGGTCTACAGACCCTTAGGTATTCCAGCCCCAGGTGTTGAAGTCTTCACATGATTCCAGCCCCATAGTTCAAGAGCAAGGATGAGCTATCCCAATCAAGCCCTGTCAAGTTGACTGGTTTCTAAACAGCAGAAATCATGCTGTTGGCTGTTCAACACTAAGAGGGATGTTTTGTTCCACAGGATTAGATAACGAACATTTCCTATTATTTCTACCTTTTAATGTTTGTATATCGTCAGTCTGCCCAGCGCTGAGGTTCTCTTTGGATCTCCAGGTTATAAGGATAACTCTTTAGCATTGCTGTTGTTGTTAGGTGCCACCAAGTTGGTTCTGACCCATAGATCCCTGTGAACAACGGAACAAACTACTGCCTGTCTCTGTGCCTGGCTCACAATCCTGGCTACGTTTGAGCCATTGGTGCCCCCATGCATCAGTGCATCTCATTGAGGCTCTTCCTCTTCTTTGCCAATCCTCCACTTGACCAAGCATAAGGCCCTTCAACAGGGACTAGTCCTCCCTCCTAACATGTCCGAAGTACGTGAGACAAAGTATGGCTACTCTTACTCTAAGCATTCTGGCGGTATGTCTTCTAAGGAATCAGTTCTTTTCTGATATGCCTTATTCATTGCCGAGTGGTCACATCCTATGAGGCAATTAAAAATGCCATGGTTTCAGTCGCATGCACCATAAGCCTCCTGGTGACTCTCTGACCGCCCCTTTGCAGTCTGTGTACTGCTTCGGTGGGTGTTGATTGTGGATCCAAGTGAAATGAAATACTTGACAACTTCTGTCTTTTCTCCCTTTTACATGATGTTGCTTATTGTTCCCGTTGTGAAAATTATTGTTTTCTTTAGGTTAAGCTGTGAGCCATTCTGAAGGCTGTAGCTTTGGTCTTCATTAGTAAGTGTCTCAAATATGCTTCACTTTCAACAAGCAAGTTGTTAATGAATCTTGTTCTAATGTTGCTGTCCAGGTCTGCTTCATATAACCAAGTTACGTGGATGGCATGCTCTGCACTAACGTGGAAGAAGTGTGGTAAAAGGATGCAACCCTGATACACGCTTTTACTGACTTTCTGATTTTCTTTCTTTCTTTTTACTTTTTTAAATTAAATGATCATGTTATTGGTAATTCTTAACCGCTCTTATAAAAATCCATACATCAATTATATCAAGCATACCCATACAGATGTTGCCATCATTATTTTATAAACATATACTTTCTGTTTGAGCCTTTGGTATCAGCTCCTCTTTTTCCCCTCCCTCCCCACTTCTGATCCCTGTGACACCTTGACAAATTATAAATTGTTTTTATTTACATATCTTACAATGACTACTGTCTCCCTTCCCCCATGGTTTCTGTCGTTCTTGTCCCTTGAGGGGTGTGTGTGGTTATGTGTTGATCATTGTGATCCGTTCCCCCATTCTCCCCACCTTTCCCCTACCCTCCTGGTATTTCCACTCCCATTCCTGTTCCTGGATTCCATGTGTTGTGAGCTCTTATCTCTTATCTGTACCTGTGTACATGTTCTGGTCTGGTCCACAGTGAAAGGCAGGACTGGGGTCATGATAGTGGGGGCCGAGGAAGCCTCAAGGAACCAGAGGAATATTGTGTGTTTCATCATTGCTATACTGCACCCTGGTTGACTCATCCCTTCTGTGTGACCCTTCTGTGAGGGGAAGTCCCATTGTCTACAGGTGGGTTTTGGGTCTCTGTCCCCCTTATTCTCAAGAATATATGTATTTTTGTTTGGGTTTTTTTTTGGGGGGGGGTGTTCTGAGCCTGTTACCTGATCCCATCAGCACCTCATGAAGAGACAGGGTGGTGTGCTTTTTCCATGTGAGCTTGTTGCTTCTCTGCTAGATGGCTACTTGTTTAACTACACGCTTTTAAGACCCCAGAAGCTATATCTTTTGATAGCCAGGCACCGTCCACTTTCTTCACCACATTTGCTTATGTGCCCATTTTGTCTTCAGCGATGGTGCAGTACAGTGAGCATCATAGAATGCCAGGTTGTTAGGACAAAGTGCTTTTGCCTTGAGTCAGGGCTTAAGCAGAGGTCCAAAGTCAGTCCACTATCTCAGTGCATTGCCATATAAATATATGTACATAGGCCAATACCTGTATTCTTATTAATTAATATATTTACATATGTACATGCTATGTTTATACCTCTCTCCATAGCTTTGCTTCCTAGATCTTTCCTGATTCCTTTTACTTTCCACTTGCCCCATTATGATACTCACCCTTCTTCTGCCTCTTAGTAATTCCTTTCAGCTAGATTGCTATTGTTCCAACACCCCGGGATCTCTATGTCCTCCTCATTGTTGATTTTAATTCCCTAGTTGTTCCCCTGTCTATGGTGCTCACTTCTCCTTTCCCCTGCCTCCTCCTCCCCACAAGTCCCCCCAGAACCTTCTGTCCATTGAGTTCTCCTTAAGTTGCTTGTTATTATTATCTTTTTGTTTGTTTTCCTCTTCTTATTAAATCGTTTGTTTTCTTTTTGTTTCATCTCAGTTACAGTTGGTTTTACTGACTTTAAACCCCGCAGTATTTCCTTGTTCTATTTGAACTACTGCCTCTTGCTCTTTCTTTTTGTTCCGCATGAGCACAATGCAGTGCTCTGGAATGTCCCCCTTTTTTTGCAAAGCTATCCATAATTTGTTCGAATCCACACAATCAAGAACCTTTGCATAACCAACGAAACACAGTATCATTCTGATATGCTTTGTTTTTTGTCAAGATTCATCTAACAATAGCAATGATGTTTCTGGATACCCATTTCTGGATACCGGGACTGTCTGGCCCTGTTGATATATTGCTGCAACAGATTTTGAATTATCGCCTGAAAAATTTTATTTTCATGTGATCTTAATGATACTGTTTGGTAATTTCTGTGGTCTGCTAGACTTTTTTCTTTGGGATTGACATGAATATGCATCTCTTCTAGTGTCCAAATTTCTTGGAATGTGATATTTGTGTATTCTGTCAATTCCTGTAGTTTTTTTTTTTTCTTTCTTTCAATCTCTTTGCCAATGTCTTTAGTGCAACTTGGACTTCATTCAGTACCACTGGTCCTTGATTATATGCTACTTCCTGAAGTGATTGGACATCAACCATTCCTTTGTGGCACAAAAAAGGTAGCATGCTTGGACAGAGCGTATAGACACCTAGTGGTGAGTAAGAACCCTAGATACACCGCTGCTTGTCTGCCATTTCTAGGCCCGTGTTTATTTTTCAGGAACCCTGGTGGTGTGGTAGTTAAGTGTGTGATTGCTAACCCAAGGGTTGACAGTTCAACCTACCAGCTGCTCTATGGGAGAAAGATGCAGCTGTCTGCCTTCATGAAGATTTACGGCCTAGAAAACCCTAGGGGGCAGTTTGCCAGCCTCTATTCTGTAGCTAGGAGGTGGAATCCACTGAAGACCAATAGGATTTATGGTGCATAGAAAACCCGATGAGGAAATATTGGACAAAGAAGATTCTGTGCATGTTAAGTATAAAAGGTACTCAGAATTTCTTCTTTTTCTTTCATATGTTTGAAATGAACCTGTTTGTCGTTAATGACTCCAAGCCCATTTCAGTTTTCCTTTTCCTGTTTTGTCAGCCACTCACACCAAGGGGTATGGGATCTGGGGGGCCGGGTTCCTTTTAAGGCTGTGAGCCTTCACTGTAAAATAAATTATTTCCTGTTTTAAAGAAGCATATTCTATATAGTTCTACAGCCCATCTGAACAAATGAAACCAGTAATAGTATGACACCCCTCCCATTAAACTAAGTACTCTGAATTTCATATTCTTTACTTAGCCAACCTTCTATCCTAAATGAAATCATTGTTAAAAATAAAGATTTAATAGTAGGTTTCCATAGTTTCCTTGTAGAATTCCAAACATGTGCTGCTCCACTCCTCCATGGTTTTCTGGATTCCTGGTCTGATGTGTAATATCTGTGGCTCAAGCAACTCAGTGGGCTTTCCTGAAACCCAATAAACTGCACAGAGTTCAAGGCTTTTTATCAAAGTATTACACATGTATTATAGAGTGTCCGCATAAAATAGAGGGGATTGAGAAATATATTTGCACATTCCTTTGGGGGGGTGGCTGGTAAGAGAGATAGCAATGATGGGCTCTTCCATCCCTTTTCTTACACATAGAGATTTTTTTAAAAACCATTTTCTTACCTATATCCCTCCAAGGTTCTCAGCTTCATCATAATTCTCTCCCTGTTACTGTTGCTGATAGGTGTCACCAAGTCAATTCCAACTTACAGTGAGTTATGGCCAAAAGGTCAGGGGTTTAAACCCACCAGTTACTCCAAGAGAGAAAGATGAGACTTGCTGATCCAGTGAAGATTGAAAGTTGCAGAAACCCCAAAGGGCATTTCTACTCTGTTCTACCGGGTCACCATGAATGAATTTGAGGCTTAATAGAATGAAACCAAGCCAAGTCCTGCACCCTCATCACAATTGTTGTTACGTTGGCGCCCCTTGTGGCAGCCCCTGTCAATCACATCGAGGGTCTCTCGCTCCCTTCCTTCTCCTTTGCCAAGCATGATGTCCTGTTCCAGGGACTAGTCTCCCCAATCAATGCATGGGATCTTTTGTGTGACTGCTAGCTAGGCTTGATACCCATAGACAGAAATTCCTCCTCACAGAGAGATGATGGCTTTGAGTTCCATCACTTCATGCAAATAATAGGGTTTTCTTAATATATGTTCGTTATCTTTGAGCCTAGCACTTCCCATCAATAGCAGCTAAGGTTTCTGAATACACACGCGTGTGCCCACACAGACACACACTAAAGATCCTTTGAAAGCATACTTTCAGTGAAATTCTTTGAAAGTTGTCCCGGCATCTATATGTAAATACGTGCTTTAAAAAAATGTTCTCTTGAAGCCTTAGTTGTTGCCCGGATGCTGGGATGTGATGATATGAATATGTGACTGTACTATCTCTTTCAGCCTTTTCTGTTGTCATCGTCAGACTATGGTGTGGAAACAAAGTTCAGAGCTGGAAAAAATTACCTATATGCAAATTGTGAATATTTTTAAAATGCTGATAAATATTTAGGACTTTGGGATAAGATAAAGGAGGAGATGTAGTCCCGGTCAGGTTCCTGGCAGCAAGGGAGAAAAAGAAGGCTGAAAGCTAATTGTAAAGACAAATGTAGCCACTTACCCTTTTCTACCACCTTTTCAAACTGCAGGAAATCCCTGTCTGGAAGGGATCTGGACCCATTGTCTCTCTCTCTATTGAGAACAAATACTTCTAGTGATAATGTCACAGTTCAAGTAGTCGTCACCAACAGATGAAATGCAGCCCTCTGACGATCATCAGTTAATCTCAGCTATACTGATGGTCAGTTTCAGTTCACCAGGGGCTGATCATTCATGCTAGCCACTTGACCACCGAAGCCGGCGGGTTCAATTCGTCTAATGCCTAACCCATAGCATCCCCACAGCCTTGCTGATGGGCCCCAAGCCTCTGTCTTGAACAGCACCCCAGTGATCAGTGCACGAACAATTAAGACCATGTTACCAAATGGAGGAGACCCTAAGCATTGTCTAAAAATGTTGCTCTACAAATGCATAATACCGGCTTCTCCAATTCAAGGAACTCATGTCAGTAGATGCAGCTCGACCAGGAGAAGCCGAACAGAAGTTTATTTGTTTGTGTTTTATCTGAAAGCTGCTCTCAGAGTCTGCCTGGGCGGTTGCTCATCTCTGAGTGAATACTGTAGATGGAGCACGGAGGACAGCATGTGAGCGCTGGTGGTAAAATTAATTAAGATCATAAAACAAGATTACAGTGCAATTTTACAAATTGCGACCCTATTTAAATATCACTTTCTGATCAATAATATATGAGAATGGAGTGCGTGCTGAGCAAATGAACTGGGAGAAGTGAGGGCTCATGATCGTGTGGGGGAGCCGGCTGGAATAAATAACCAGCAGGTGAGGGTGCCGTCTTCCAGCAGGCCCCACGGAGCAGCTGAGCAGAGGGAAAACATCAAGCTGCTTCCGACCTGGCTTCCAGAAATATTGACTTCTTTTTTAGTGATCTTAAGTCTCATCTAAATGATTAAATCTTTAAAAAGAATGCCAAATAACCCAGCAAACGGTAATTACAATGCCGTATCCACCTCCTCACATCTTCCTGCAAGACAATATTTACTCTGGATTCAGCGTCTGCCAGAACAGCACGAGCCCAGCTTCAGCTGGTGGGTGTTCGTTCAGCTGGGTCTCTGCCACGCATATTTGCAAGACTTTCTGCGGACCCAAACGCAGGAGCTTCATCAATGGTTAAAAATGTTTCACTAGAAAACCCATGTACATTT
>NW_022103920.1:18394436-18396561 GCF_000313985.2 Echinops telfairi
CACAGTGGGCTCCAGCTTAGGGACAATTGTGAGGAGGGTGCAGGACCAGGCGGCGTTTTGTTCTGTTGTGCTGGGGTCCCTATAGGTCAGAATGGACTCGATGTCACCTAACAATAACAGCAGCAACCACACACGATTACACTGGACCCAGCTACAGAAGCATCTATCTTAAGGTTAGCTGATTAGCAACCTTAATTCCTATGCAGAAAAAGGAAGGGGGCCGGTAATACTATGGAGTAAGCATTGGACTTCTAAGCTCAAAGTCCACTGTTCAAATCCATAAGCTGCTCCATGGGGGAGAGGCAGCTCCCCTACAGGTTTATAATCCCAGATACCCTATAAGACGACTATGAGTTGGAATCCTCTTGATGCAGTGGGTTGGGGGTGGGTTATGTAGTAAAGGTTAAAGTAAAGGGTCCTTCGTGAGATGGATGGATGAAGACAATAGCTGCACAAATCAACAAGGATAGAAATTTTTGTTCCGGTATACACAAGGTCCCCTTGAGTCAGAGCCCATTCCACAGCATCTAACAATCGCAAATGTAACGTAACACCTTCACAGGTGCTGGGGAGTAGGAGATGGACATCTTTGGGGTGCGGCACATTATTCAGCTTCCCATAAAAATGTATTTAACTTCTTCTCTTTCTTTTCTTCCTTTCCCTCCCGTTTTCAGAGGTTAAAAGTTATTTTCCATCCCTCTGGCCCACTGCATTCTTTTGTGTGAGGGTCTCTTCCCATCTGTGTATGGTTTAGGATCCCTGTGTTTCTGGTGTTAGACAAGCAGACTATAAAGGCTCTTCCAGTTCTCAGTATCCTGGAGAGCCTTTAATCATCCTTTGCATGGCCCTCAGCCTCCTTTCTCCTTCTGGTATTTTTCTGGATATGACAGTTCTAGATTCCCTCCTGAGTTTGCCGAGGTGCCGTGTTTGCTTCTCTTTGCCATTTAGAGAAACCTTTGTTCTCTTCAGAGAGCATTCTCTGATCCATCTCAGTATTACCAGATAAGAGCTATATTGAAGTCCTTCACCCCCCTCATTGGGTTCTTTCATTTGCAATGGTTTATAAATATGTTAGGTGGCTAAGTGATGCATTGATCCTATCTAACTTCTCTCCCAGAGTAGGTGTGCTGTCTCCCTTCTGAATATGTTTTTTTTTTTAATTTCATGATAATGATCACATGTTCATTTCATGTTAACTAAAGTCCACACTCCATTCAAATGTCTTTAGTGTTTACCTGTCTCCTCACCATCTTCCCAACTCCCACAGCTTATTTTTCCCTGTCTCGGGGTCTGTGTCAGTCTGGGTTGACTAGAGAAGCAAATCCAGAGACTCTCATATAGATTTAAGTGAGAACTTTATATGAAGAAGTAGTTATGCATCACTAAAGCATAGTTCAGTCCAGATCAAGTCCATCTGTTTGATTATTAGCCCATAAGTCCGATATTATCCCATGAATTCCTCTTCAGACTCACACAGCCATGCAATGATGCCAAATGCAGGAAGACCACAGGCTGGTGGGTAGAAAGTTCTGTGGGTCCAATAGCAATGGATGTATCTCCAGGGCTCTAGCTGCCATCAGAGTGGCACCATGTGGCTTGTTCTCAGGAATTTGCAGCTGAGAGAGTGTGTGTCCCACCTACAGGGAAAAAGACAGAAGTTCCTGGAACCCTCAGGAGAAGGCCATGCCCACAAAGAGGCATCATTGGCTATGACCTGATTGACAGGCTAGACTCCACCCCTTAATTCAAGTTGACAGCAGATTGTATGACTGCCACAGGATCCCATCCAGGAGACCACATTACAATGAGTGTCATTTCCCCTTCGACTAATAGCTCCTCAGATTTTTTTTGTTTTTTGTACCCTTAACAGTTTGAAAGGCACCTTGGTGGCACAGTGGGTTATGTATTGGATTGCTAACCTAAAGGTCAGCGGTTTGAAGCTACCAGATGCTCCAAGGGGGAAGGATGAAGCTTGCTGTTCCCTTAAAGATGGACAGCCTGGGACAGCCATGGGGCAGTTCTACTCTGCCCTCCAGCGTTGCTAGGAGGCCGAATTGACCTCCCACGGCAATGAGATTGGTTTGTGTTTTACAGTTTCAAGAATGCTGGTAGAGTATTTTCTAGA
>NW_022103920.1:18396976-18407738 GCF_000313985.2 Echinops telfairi
GCAGACTATCTTAGTTAGAGCCAGCACCTTGGAGAGACCGCATGTGAAGTTAAACTGCACTGACCCCCAGACTCAGTCTCCCTGCATTTTCTGCTCAGATCCCGGACATGCAGGAGAATCTGCCCTGCACTCTCTTGCGTAGCTAGCCACCAACTGGATTCCACCGTGTAACATTCGTGAACAGATCCTCAATGCCACATGAGACAGCGTTGTTCCTCGAGCCCCTTTAAGAATTCTTGATCCGCAAAATTTTAAATAGTAATAAAATGGTTGTTGCTAAAAACAGCAAAATGTGGAGATCATTTTGTATCAAGGATGACCGGGACATTACCCAATGGCATTGTGGGGTTGAGAGTGTGTCAACAACATGCAAAGACTCATTGTGTGAGATCTTAAAGCGGTCACGATGCTAATGTGCATGAAAAATAAAAGGCTTCAATTTTAGGCTCCACCAGCATCTTTAATCTTCACATACACAGCTACTTTCCCCAAATGAAATGTATCTTCTTTATTAGATTTCCAGATCTTCATCTGATAGAGCAAGTGTAATCTAACAAATATTGATTACAAAACCAGAAACTCTAATCTCATCTGTGACATAAAATTAGTGTATGTTTTGCTATTAAAATCAAAGGATGATGAAAAATTATCTTCCCTTCAAGAATGAATTGTCCTGTGTTTCTCCTTTATGTGTGTGCGTGTATATATATATATATTTAAAAATCAAGAATTCTATTCCCTCTGGAAAATGTATTCGTTAGCAAATTGTGGTATGAGGTGGAATTTGAAAAAAGTTTTTACAGTGATAAACCAAGTAGTCCAAAGTTATTTTTAAATAAAAAGAAAAGACAGAGGTATTAACGTAACGCGCAGGTCTGTAGGAGCCTTGTGATTCTCACGTACTAACTCATTGCCATCAAGTCTATACCACCTCATAGTGACCCTACAGGACGAGGTGGAACTGCCCCTGGGAGTTTCAGAGATTGTAAATCTTTATGGGATTTCTCCTAAGAAACGGCTGGTGGTTCTGAACTGTAGACCTTTCCAATCACAGCCCAACCCATAACCCCTGTGCCACCAGGGCTCATATGGTTGCAGTGGCACAAAGTAGTAAACAAGAAACAATGGAAGATACTGTCTTATCAAAGTGTTAAAACATTTTTTAAAGCACATATTATGAAAGTCACTAAATATGTTAGTACCGGAGGGGAAATGAGACCGTAGTGCCTTTTGGTTAGTTTATAATGAAAATGCCAGAGAGCCAAACCTTTTCAAATTATGATTGCTTGAATTGTGGATGACCTGGAGTTTATCTTTTATTCTGGAGAAATGAAACAATTCTTTTGGAAATTTTGGTATTGTCAAGAAGATGATACCAAAATTGTGTAGCCTATTTAAATGTATGAAAGGCCCTTTTTAAGGTCAGATGCTCATTTTTATAAGAATGATGTATTTCAGTTGCTCATCAGTCTTAAATACCATCAAAGAAAATTTCATTTAAGTACTTGATTGGTTTATTCAGTTTGACGGAAATTGCATTGCTTTTAAACTCCCACCCAGGTAGACATTTCCAGATGTCAAGCCTAAAGACGTCTTTGGCATCCCTAGGAAGTGCCACGTTGGGTGGATTGTCATCAGAGGGGAAGAGTAGGCATAGCCTCACATATCTGTCAAAGAAGAGCCTTGGGTTCTGGCCCACAGGAAGCGCAGTGTCTTGGGGCAGGAGAGAATGGCCCTGTGTGTTCTGCAGTTAAGCATTGCTTGTGCTTTCGGGTGAGGCTATCCCATGTCAGGGACCACTTCAGGTGAGCTATCACAGCTCTGGCAACAGTCAGCCCAGAGCCCTCAGCCAAACGATAAAATGGACAAAATGTGCTTTAGTCCGATTTGTTTTTCCAGCGGCTCCCTCCTAGCTTCCTGCCAAAGAATATTCATTTCTTCTAAGATGCCCAGATCCCCTGCTCCAAAATTCCTAATGCCCAGTATTAGATTTTGTCAGCTAATGAAAAAAAACAAAAAACCCTCTCCTTCCTAAGTGTAGCATTACTCTATGGGTTTCATCTCTAGATGTAATTGCCGCCTCAAGAAGAGTGCACTATTTTAATATCTGAGCTTTTAAGTCAGATAACAGCAACTTCCTTTATTATCTACATGGTCCAGAGCAGGGATGCCCACATTTCCTGGGCAGCTGATGCCTCTGAAAATGTTACCAAAATGTAGAATCATATTCGCTCTTCTGAATTGGCCTGAAAACCTGCATTTCTAACAAGCTTCAGGGTGATGCTACTTCAGGAATCCCACTGAGAATCGCAAGGGCCTCAAACGGATCATTCTCCTCTGTTGCTACACCAGCTGCTTGAAAGCAGCCATGCTGACTTCATGCACTGATAGCCTGTATAAGGGGCCTGATGTACACACCCTGCTGCAACTTTTGGTGAAGAGTCATGCGGTGCAGGGTGGTACTAGTGGCTGGGGTAAGACGCCCTAGTGCCCAGTGGTTAGGTACTTGCCTACTGACTGACAGGTCAGCAGTTTGAAATAACTTAGCTGCTGGGGAGAAGAAGGATGTGGTAGTCTGCTTCTGTAAAGATTTCCAAAGAAGAAACCAAGCTCATTGCCTTTGAGTCAACTGCTACTCATGGCTCCTCTGTAACAGAGGGTAGAACTACCCCTGTGGGGTTCTGAGCCTTGAAACGTTATGGGAGTTGTGAGTTGATGTTCTTAAGAGAGTTGGCTCTGAGCCATGGGGTCCCTATGCGCAACAGAACAAAACGCCACCCGTTCCAGTGTCATCCTCACAATGCTTCCTGGGTTCATGGATGTAGCCTGTGTGTCTACCCATTTTATTGAGCGTCTTCCCCTCCATCGCTGCCCCTCCTCTTTACCAAGCGTTATGTCCTGCTCCAGGGACTGGTCTTTTCTGACAACATGCTTTGTGAGATGAAGTCTCATCAGCCGTGCCGCTAAGGCGCACACTCTGGACTTCTTCCAACGCAGATCCGTCTGCCCTCCTAGCAGTCCATGGCATTTTCAGTATTCTCCAGCACCACAAGTCAAATGCATGTGTTCTTCTTCTGTTGGCTTACTTAGTCAGTGGCCAATGTTCACATGCGTACGATGCAATGGAAAATACCATGGCCTGGGTCAGGCGCACCTTAGTCCTCAAAGGAACATCCTTGCTCTTCGATTGTCTAAAGAGCTCTTTAGATTGACCTAATATAAGTTGGCTTTTGATCTCTTGATGGCTGCTTCCATGAGCATTGATTGGGGATCCAAGCAAGACAAAATCCTTGACAACTTCAACTTTTTCTCTGTCCATCATGATGATGTTACCTGCTGGTCCAGTTATGAGGATTTTGGTCTCCCTTACATGGAGCTGTGTTCTAAACTGAAGGGTATAATCCTTGAAGTAGAAAATCTCCTTTTCAACCAAAATTCTTATGGGAGCATACAGCCTTATCTTTCTCCAGTGCAGTGAATGAACCAGCAACCTTGCAGTTAGCAGCTCCGTGTGTAACCCATTCTGCCACCAGGGTTCCTCTCTAAAGACTACAGCCTTGAAAACCCTGGGGGTGGGGTTGGGGATGGGGGCTAGTTCTATTCTGTTCTATAGGGCCATTCTGAGTGAGCATTCATTTGTTGGCAATGTTTTTGTTTTTGTTTTAAATGGGAGTGGTCGTGGTGATACGATAAGGATGATTAAAAGGGTAGCAGTAATGTATCGGAGAATAGCAGACAGAAAGGCCCGGAAATGCTTTACAGATATAGGAACTTATGTAGCTATCACACGCTGTCCTTCAGAGGCAGCCCACCGAGTTGCCTGCTGTCTGCAACAATGGACTCAAACATGACAAAGTTGGTAAGGACTGGACAGAGTTTCTTCTGTGTGGCATAGGGTCACTAGAAGTTGGAGATGACCCCAGGACACTTAACAACAGCAGCGCTTTCTCTGATGGGCAGAGCACACACCCCCGTTATCCTTCCGTCATGCTTAAGACAATGTAGGCTGCTGAGCATCTGTGGTAAGAAGTGGGGTCCTGTGGTCCTTTGGCTGCAAGAGGCTAGTTGTAAGTTAATGACTTGATTGGTATGTTTTAGCTGGATAATTCAGGATATAAGAGATGTGAAAGAGGGTTTTTTTTTTTGGTCCTCTTGTATTATTTGTTAGCATCTTCATGCATACAGGTAGACCTTGGGTGCAGGAATATGGTTAATATACTAGCGCGCTAATTGTCCACCTTGACTGTGAGTGCACCCATCAGCATCCCCAAAGGAACAGCTGGTTAGCTCCCTCTGCAAATTCAGCATGGAAACCGGATGGAACCCAGAGCTCTTCTGACCTCCAGGGGGCCACCTGGAGTTGCAAACAACTTGATGGGATGGGTTTCAGGTCAGGCGGAAGTTTCACCTAGTGATGCCGGGAAAGCAGCGATGCTGGCCTTACCGCGAGCCTAGGCATTAATCCGACAGTCTGCGGAAGGTATTAGCTGTGTAGTGGATCCTCGGGGCTCTTCAAGAACTCCAAATGGAACCGCACTGCTCCCTTTGGCAAGGGATCCTGAGGCGGGAAGGAGGTGAATTTCTTCAGGAATGTCTTCAGTTGCATGCTTTTCTCTGTGATTCTAGAACCCTCTGCGCCTAAGTGCAGAACAAGAGCCCCAGGGCCTTACTTAGTGCTGCCCAAGCAGAGCCGAGAAACAAAAGAAGAAAGATGATCTCCCTAGCTCATGACTCTTGTCACCGAGTCTTTCTGTCCGTGGTTTAGTGGCTGATTTTTCAGGAAAACACTCACCCCGCCCCCCTCCCCACGTTTGGGTCTTCTTCTTCTTCTTTTCTCCAAGATGCTATTTCTAAAAGGTCAGTTATCTGTCATATCCCTATTATTGCATATTAAAGTGCAGAATGCATCAACTTAGAATATGCTAAAAATATCCAGGCAGTTTACTCAGAATATATTTTAACATTATTCTTTTTAAGAGTTGATGTTGAAGGTCACAGGTAGTATTTACAGTAAGCATCTATCAAGAGTTTTCGCTTCTGAAGAAATGGTTATCTTTTATAATCCATTGGAAATAGCCTTCACGGTCCCTTTAACTTTGAGGATATGACTCCCTCTGGGTTTTTACTTTTTTTTTTCCAAAGGGAAGCCGTACAAGTCTTTGATTTTCTGCAGTACTGCTTGAAAGATGAAGATGTCAAGATGGATGACAGCTAATGAACTGAATGTTCAATAGTTCATCACCTTGGTTTTTCCTGAAACCATTTCTTGTCCTTGCCTGGTAAATTGAAATCACTTGACTTTGTTGCAACACCTGACAGGAGTCAAATCCCCACAATATCCAGGCAAGAGTAAATTCTTTTAGCGTCACAAATCATCCGCTGTCTGGGTCAGTTAGGCCAGTGGGTTAAGAGAGAGAAAGGATGAGACCCTAGTCGTGTTAGGCCAGCACTTACTGGCTCCTATTGCTTTAAGTAGAAGGCCTCTGCGATCATGTCCCCCCTCCCCCCACTTGCCTCCTGGTTCCAAGGGGAAATTAGGCGTAGGTTGTTATTAGGTGACCTCGAGTTGGCTCTGGCTTGTGGTGACTTCATGTCAAACAGGACGGCCATTGCCCAATTCTTCATCATCAGGACTGTTGCTAAGCCTAAGTCCATTGTTGTGGCCTCCGTGCATTTTGAGTGACTTATCACATGAAGTGTTCGTCTTTCATCAATCTTTCAACTAGTCTCTGTCGAGGCCCTGCATGTTCCTGGGCTAATTTGGAAAACAGAGCATCACGTCTTTCTCCAGCATTCGTCTTAGTCTGAAAGCTCTGCTAAACCCGTTCACATGCGTGACCATGGTGGTATTTGAAATACCAGTGACATAGCTTCCAGCACCCCAGCCACATGCAAGTCAAAATGCAGCGCATGACTCTGACAGATTCGTGATGGAAGAATGAGCATGCATGGGTCTCCCTCCTTGGAAAAATAATTCTGAAAATATGTCTCTATATGATTGGGCAGTCATATTATCATCATGCATAAACTGATAAACTGTACTTCCAAGTTTTCATGTTGATTTACAGTTGTGCCTATCAGGCATATTTAAATGACCACATGGGATGTACCTGGTGTTACTTTTGAACTGGTTGCAATGGTTCCCATCAATAGAGCAATGGTGGTGGTTGTTCGGGGCCATCAAGTCTGTTCTGACCCGTAGCAACCCCACGCTCAACAGACCGCACGCCCACCCAGTCCGCACCCTCCTCACAGTCGTTCCTGTGCCTGAGCCCATGGTTGCAGCCGCTGTGTCAGCCATCTGTGAGTAGATTTCTTATGTGATATCTTGGCATAAAATGTATTAGATTGTCTTCATAAGACTCCCCGGCACCTAACAAGATCAACAAAGATTTTAATATAGCTGACGTGGCATCAGTTTTAGCTGCAAATTACAAAGGATTATGGCTTGTTATCCACTATAACACAACGACAAAAATACCCCAGACTCACTGCCGTGCAATGGCTCCTGACTCAGCGACCCTACACACCCTCAAAAACCAACCCCACCAGGCAGTGTGTGGGGAGACAGAGGAGGTTGCCTGCTCCTGTAACTAGGTGCCCCCTTGGGAACTCAGTCCGTGGGGTTGGTGTGAGGAGGGACTGCCTTCCAAACAGTGGCTTTGGTTCTGGTTGGCCCATATTCATAGATTGGAAACAGGAAGCCCATCAAGTTAGGTGACTTGCTTTCAGGAACCCAATGATTAAGTGTCAGAGCGTGGGTTTCACTCATGTCACAGCATTTATTGAGGAGCCCTGGCGGCAGAGTGGTTACGAGTTGGGCTCTGATCCAAAAAGTCAGCAGTTCGAAACCACTGGCTGTTCCTTGGGAGACGGTCAGGGCTTCTTCTCCAGCAAAGAGTTGCAGTCTTGGAAACCCACTAGGGCATTTATACCCTGTTTTCTAGGGCCACATCAACGGATATGGAATGAATTTGCTTTCTTCATTGTGGTTATTGAGCATTCACGATAGGCTAGACACCAGACATGAGCCCTCTGAAACTTTAAGGGCAGCGAAGGGAGAGAGAAAAAATTAATGTTTGTACAAATCTATCTTTATTTCTACTGATAAATGTTTCCAAGAAAAAGATGATCTCTAAGGTAGATGGAATGCCTCCTTAAGAATGGGTTGGGCTAATGAGGCTGGGATACTGACTCTGAGACCTGAAGGAGGAGAAGGGGCTCAGGCTGAGTCCAGGGAAGGAAAGGGGCAGAGAGCATGGTCATCAGCTACCTCCTGTACACTCCAGAAATCAAAGGGAGACCCGTGTGGCCGCAGTCAAGTGGTTGCGGAGGAAAGTTGGATGGGGAGAGGACCTTGCATATTAAAGATTGGAAAGAAAGCGAGAGAGAGAGAGAGAGAGAGAGAGAGAGAGAGAGGAGAGGAGAGGAGAAGAGAGGAGGGAAGTGTTATGGTGCTGTGGGCTGTGTCAGGGTGGTAGAATTTCATTTTAAATGACACAGGAAATAAAGAAATGGCCAAACTGCAATGGGATATTCTGCTTCTAAATGGAGGGGCTCTTCTCAGGATATACCATTGTCTGGGGGTGAGGCGTGGTCCCTTTTTAGAATTTTTATTTACTGGTCTTCTTACCTTTGCATCCTTCCTTAACGCCCACCCCACTTCATTCTCTCCTTTCTTCCCTCTTCTTTCTCCTTACTCTCCTTGCGTCTTCTCTCTCTCCTTTCCTCCCTTCTCCTTTTCTCCCTCCTTCACTCCCTTCCTCTCTTCCTTTCTCCCAAGTATACTGATTTCCTCGGAAACAAGCTATGAGACTTGGATCCACTGGCCGACATAACGGGGGCGCCCGTTACATATGCAAGCATATTGCTTTTGTTATTGGCCTTCTACTGTCCCAAGCATGGCCACCTCTCCTTTTCCAGAGACTGGTCTCTGCTGAGAACACGTCCAAAGTATGTGAAGTGAAGCCTTTCCATCGTTGCTGCTAAGGAACTCTCTGGACATAGATTTAACTTTTGGGAAGACACAGTGATTCTGTCCAGGGAATTGATGGACGGTCTTAAGAAGAATTGAGTGTCCTTCTCTGTGAACATCGGTTATGTAGGAATGAGCTTAGATTTTGATGTAGTCTTCCACATTCATAGAGAGGTGGTTGCACAATGCCCTTGATCAAAATGGTATGGACTGACCAATGAAGACAAGCTTTAAGATACAGGATGATACTCTTGACTGATGGTCAATTTTTTTTTCTTCTTCCACTCTCACTCATCAGTCTCAGCAAGTTCCATCCTGATGCTGAAAAGTAATCTGTCCTTGAAGATGGCCTAATGTGTGCAGGGGGTGTTTATGTGTGAGCTTTAAAGCTGAGAAATGGTCACTTTGAAGATGTTTGCTTTAAAAACGAACTGCATGTCTGCCCTTCGAATTCATTTCTTGAAGTTGACAGTGACATTGAAGCCACACAGATGAGATCAGCCACTTCATTCTTGTTTTCTGCAGGAGTCCGTTTCTGTGGCACACAGCATTGTGAGACCAACACGTCCGCATTGCCTAAGATCCGATGCTTTCACGGTACTATGGCGTGCTGCACTTTGTCAAAGCAATTGGACAGTGTTTTCAAAAGCGTTGTTGTTAGCCACTGTCGCAGCAGGCCCTGGTTGCTGGTGGCCCCCTGCCCTTGGCATGAAATGCTTCCCTGTCCGGTACCATCCCCAGCAACATTTGCAGAGTGGACCATTGTGCTCCTGAGGCTTCTCAGTAGCAGAGTTTTGGAAGGAGATACACAGGACTTTCTTCCTAGTCTGTCTTCACCTGGAAGCTCCCTGAAATCTACTCAACCTCATGGGAACACACAAGTGTCCAGGGAAAGGGAATGGCTGTTCTCAAACAGACGGTCAGGGGGTGGTGTGTGGACATGCTGTGTGCAGTCAAGATGATTCTGAGAGTACAGAACCGCCTCACAGCGTTTCCCAGGAGCAGCCTTCAGAAAAGCAGATGGCTGTTGCTTTCTCTCGTGGAGCAACTGGTGGCTTCCACCCTCGGGCCTATTGGTGAGTAGCTGAGCACTTAACCACTGCACCATCAGGGCTCCTTCTCTGGACGTTAGGATGAGACTGAAGTCCTCTGTATCACAGAATAATTACTCAGATATTTGCTCTTGGTGACAATGAACTTCTGCCTTAGTGTCTTTGTGGCGCTGCATTCTTATTCCAGAGCGGTTCCTTGGGGCAGATAGGTTTCCAAGCATCTCTTGGCTATTGGGTTTAAACTCAAATATCCTGGCTCCTGATCTGCCCTTGGCTTGCCAAGGGCTGGAATGTGCAAGATGCCTTATGTTTCTGCAGAGTTAACCGAATTTGCTTGTCCATTAAATTTGAGACTATCACCTAACCCCTTGGGTGCACATGACAATTGACAGCATCCCTCTGCTCTTCAACATGAAATCGGGCTTTGTGTTGCAGTTGAGATTCTACAAAATTCATGACTGTCATTGAATTTCCTTAAATTAAAACAGCATGCAAACACATGATGGTAAATATGATTTATGGGGCAACACTGCCATTTGACATATGCTATGGCTTCTAATTCTTGGTTATTACTTTTAGCTGGGGAGCCACAAAATGCTTAGGAAAAGGAACCAGAAGAAGAAAGTTTTACATGTAGAATGAAGGCAGAAAATGCCTAAATGAGGCTCGGGAAGATGGCAGCATGGTTTTGGGAAAGCAAGTTTGCAGTTGCCCTTCTTTCCTTTTTAGAATAGAAGTGTCAAATGGACCAACTGCTTAGTTACTACCCTCACTGTTTGATTATAACACATGTAAATCTAGGTTGAACAGTGGGAAGTATGTGGGCAAATAAATGATTTGCCTGTGATGAACATTTCCTACTTCCTTTCCACACCCTCTGTCCTTGGGTAAAAGCACCCTTTTGTTCTTAAATGGTTGATTCTTTAGTTCTTTATTAAGTCAATGTTTAGGTTTCTGCTGGATAAGTGATCACTGCAAGGGATCAGCTAAGAGTTTTTTCTTACCACTTTTGTTACTTCCCCTGGCCTATGGCATTATGGGTTAGACGCTGGGTTACCAACAGCAAGCATGAAGGTCCAAATCCACTAACGGCTCTGCAGGAGAAAGACGAGGCACCCTTTGTGGGGTCACTTTGAGTCAGAGTGGACTGAAAGGCGGTGGGCTGTTTTTCAGGCTCGGGGCAGGGCAAAAGTGTAGCCTTTTGCAATCTTCTGAAAGAATTTGTGTTGAAAACTCCTCATTTGATCAGAGAACTCTGGGTCGTCTGCTATTTATTAGCTGGGTGACCCCAGACAAATCAGTGGTTGGCCCTAAGCCTGAGGTTTCTTGTTTCCTGTGGGTAGAGTAATACACAAATCGATGCCTCTTTGAATTATTAGGCATTGTCAAGAGAGCCTGTGTGTCCACCCTGATGCGGCAACACTAAGAACTGCTTGAGCAGCCTTTCCAAGTGAGGCTGTATTCTAAACACCCTTCTGAGCAAGAGAGTTGGAGTCTTGACAACGTGATCATGGCATTTTCATGCCCACTGCTCATTCTCTCCTTCTGAGCCTGCTGGTGTCTCCTTGCATTTCAATCCATGTGGGGCAGGGAGCAAGGATCCCATGTTATAGGACTGCTCTGAGTCCAGGAAGCCGGGGAGATTTCACATGCTTTTTACTCACGACCCAAGAAGATAAGGGAAGAACACAACATAAGATTTTTCTACGGTTGCCCAATTAAAATAAATAACTAA
>NW_022103920.1:18410062-18410843 GCF_000313985.2 Echinops telfairi
CTTCGGGAAACACTAGTTGACTCTGATTCCTAGCATTGCTATAGGACAAAGCATAACTGTTTCTCAGGGTTTCTCAGGGTTTCTGACACTGCAAATCTCCTTGAGGGTAGACAACCTCATCTTTCTCCCTAGGAATGACTAGTGGGTTTCAACCACTGACGTCGCAGTTAGCAACACAATGTGTAACCCGCTAGCTGCAAGAGAAGTGGGGAAATGCAGTCTCTAGTTCTGTAGTATCCAGTCCAGTAACCATGAGTCATGGAGGCTACTGGGCCCTTGACATTATGATGTTGGCAAAGAATATTGAAAGCAGCATGGAGTGAACAAACATATCTTTCTCAGAAGATGTACAGCCAGAATATGTCTTAAGAGCAAGGATGGTGACGCTTTGTCTCACATACTCGGACATGTCCATGGAGAAGGACATTACCCTTGATAAAGTGGAGGGTCTGTGAAAAAGAGGAAGACCCTCAACCAGGTGTCTTGACACAGTGGCTGTAACAATAGGCTCAAACGTAACAATCCTGTGTGGACTGTGCAGAACAGGGGAGTGTTTCATAGGGTTGTTATGAGATTGTACTAATTCGCCTTCATTGTACCAACCACAAAATGAGCTAGTTTCCTCCCACAAACCCGTAGATTAGTAGACATGTAGTTGATACCACCAGGGTTTCTTAAATTATGTAGTTTCAAGGGTTATTTATGTGTTCTTGAGAAATTTTAAAGAGAATGGGGCTCACAATGTGTGTGTGTGTGCACACAAGAAAAGGAGGAATGAGGA
>NW_022103920.1:18412032-18413691 GCF_000313985.2 Echinops telfairi
CTATCATGCTCAGCCTTCATTTGGGTTTCAGTAATTTCTCTCGGTTACATTGCCCTTGCTGAATCCCTACCAGGCCTCCCACACTCTCCTGCCACTAATTTTGGATCACGTGTTGCTCCCTTGCCAATGACCTAATTTTTTTCTCTTCAAAATTTACCTTGCTTACCCCAGTACTACTCATAGGTTGAGGGCTTATTTAGTTAAATATATGTTTTTGGGTAGGTGGGTGCAGAAGCAGCATTTTGCCTGAACTCAGGCAAAAATGGCAGAGGCCTTGAAGTAAGGCATTAGGAGTTCAGTTGGTTCTGAGAGATGTCTGTGAGGTGGAAGTGACATGAGTTGGTCATCGTTGAATGTAGAGAGATTTGCTGATGGAGTGATTCTCCACAGGTGTACTTGTAGAGGAGTGCCAAGCATGCCCCAGGTTCTGCCAAGAATGAGCAAACTTCTAGAGGTGGGGTCACTGATGTTAGACGATACGCCAGTTACCTTATTACTCTTATTTTCTGGTCCGACTGCTGACAGACTTGATGAGATTTCAGGAGGCTGGCATGTAGCTGGAATTGCATTTACTCGGGACGGTGCTCTCAGTGAGGAAAGGTGGGTTACCGTGGTTCATCATAAGGCCAAGATTATTTCCTGAGGAGTAACATGGCCACAACCTTTCCAGTTTTAAATAAATAACTCAGAACATGTTCTTCATCCACCACCCCCTCCTTTGGAATGATTTGAGACAGGCTGAATTAGCTAAGGAAAAGTGGAATTGTTCTCGTTGGAAGATTGGTCATTTGATTACTTTCTTGCCTTGGCACGCCTAGTCTAAAGTTGTCCTTCCAGAGATTGGTTGATGAAAATAATCCCATTTAAAGCCAGTGATGTTGTTTGTCATCTGAAAAGACCACATTGCTGTCAACATTACGTTTAAGGGATGTATTTTCTTCTAAGAAGTCACATTTCTTTTGGAAGATTCTATTCCCTTCCTTTTTCTTCTCACAAAATGTGTTCTCCTAAAATGTGTTGCTTGTTCATTTTATTTTACCACAGGAGAAGTTCAAGACTACACACCGTGAGGCTCGGGCTCCGTAGTTGGTGGGTAGTTGGATTATCGCAGGTTCTAAGACGGTGTGTGTTCGTCCGTCTGGTTTGCAGAGGTTTTGTTCACTGTGGTATTTCACTGTCGTTTGGGAAGAAAAGACAGAAAAAGAACTTCAAATGAGATAATGACTGGGGATGGTTCCTAAGACATTTCCCCTACATCCTTTTCAAAGGACATTTTACTTAGCTCGGTGAAATTAAATCTTTTTCACTGAGGTGAGTTATTGACTCATAAAAACAGGGACGTTCCCATGACCGCCCCTCCATCCGCTCTCCTCCGATGTCTGGGTCTGAAAATCAATTGCTCAAAACTGATGATGGCAAAGTGGTCAGGATGTGTTTGGAAGATGACAAATGAGAGGGAAGGACTTTTTGTAAATGTGCCACCTACAGGATATTGGCTAAACTTACTGGTACCTGTGCATCGAGAACCCTCAGTAATGCCACTTATCCTTACAAATGAATCAGACAGATGAAAACTTATCATCCTTCATGTAAATGATTTCTGAGGAAACTGGATCATATTTGGAGACTATTTTAAAGGACATTTATGGCACTGATTGA
>NW_022103920.1:18415307-18430936 GCF_000313985.2 Echinops telfairi
GGGGGGTTTATCTGTCCTGGATTCCCTGTGTTGCGGGCTCTTATCTGCAGCAGTGTGCATGTTCTGTTCTAATCCGATTTGTAAGGTAGAATTGAGGTCATGATAGTGGTTGGGAAGGAAACGGGGAGGGAAGCACCAAAGAACTAGAGGAAAGTTGTGTGTTTCATTGGTGCTATACTGCATCCTGACTGGCTCATCTCTTCCCTGTGACCCCTCTGGAGGGGGATGTCCAATTGTCTCCAGATGGACATTGGGGCTCCACTCTATGCTCCCCTCTCCCCCCACCAGTCACCTTGGGTATGATTTTGTTCTGGGTCTTAGATGCCTGATACCTAATCCCATCGACACCTCATGATCACACAGGCTGGTGTGCTTCCACGTGGGGTTTGTTGCTTTTCAGGTAGATGGCTGCTTGTTTATCTTCAAGTCCTTAAGACCACAGATGTTATATATTTGGATAGCTGGGCACCATCAGCTTTCTTCACCACATGCACTTATACACCCATTTTGTCTTCAGCCATTGTATATTCTGGAAGGTGAGCATCACGGAATGCTGGATTGTTAGAATGAAGTGTTCTTATGTTGAGGGAGTACTTGAGTTGGGGCCCAATGTCCATCTGGAACCTTAATTCTTCACATATATATATGAGTACATAGTTCTATTCCCCTCTCGTTATATACATATTTACATATGTACCTGCCTGTATTTAGACCTCTATAAATGCCCTTTGCCTCCTGGTTCTTTCCTCTATTTCCTTTTATTTCCTCTTGTCCCACCATCATATTTGGCCTTCATTCAGGTTTAGCAATTCCTTGCTGCTACATTGTCCTTGATTAAGCCCCACTAGGCATCCTATGCCCTTCTCTCCATTGATTTTAATTCACTTGTTGTTACCTGGCCCCTGGGTTGGTTACCGCCCTCCTTTCCTTTCTCCCACCTCCCCTTCTCCCATATCCCCCCGGAACCATTGGTCCAGTTCTTTTCATCTCGAAATTATTTATCCCACCTATCTTATCTAGATAGGCACGCAGATACATTAATAAGCGCAAAAACCAGGCAAAGCCAAACAAAGCAACAAAGGAAGTCAACACCAACAAAACTATAAGAACAACAAAAAAAAAGAAAGCCACTGACAAAAATGGAATGGCCTATAAATAGTTCAAGGAGTGTTTGTTGGCCTTTACAAGTTTTCCAGTCGAGTCTGATGGGGTGCCACACCCTGTCTCCAAAGTCTATTTTTGGTATTCCCCGGGGATTTCATCACTTTGCTCCCCTTGCTGCTCTGTTGCATGCTCTTAGTGTTTCGCCCCAGCGTGTTGGGGTCAGATTGTGTACAATTCCCGCACTGTGTCTCCAGTATTAGACCCCGAGCATTATGGTTTAGTGAGGAATGTCGTGTCTCCTGGCGGGGGATGGCCCTATGGTCCTCTCTGGGCGTTGTCTGCTCCAAGCGAGAATATCGCCCTCAGGGCTTGGGGGGCCAGGGTGTCCTCCCCTCCCTCTCCCTCCCTCTTCTTTTCCCCTGTGGGCTTTCATCAGAGGAGCCCGTCTCCCCAAGCTGTAGCCCCAGTGCTGTCCTCTGAGTGTATTCCTGAGGAGCGGGGTGTCCACATAGTTGGGATTGGGGCCAGCGCCGCAGACCTCTCTGTTGGTTCCCTGGTACATGCTGGTGTGTTGGGTTCAACATCTCTCTCTCCCTCTCCTGTGGAGATATAAACAATATCCTCCCCTTGGGTGGGTTAGTGCCCTGCTCCTCCCCTACCCATGTCTTTTTTTCCCCCTCTTTCTTTCCCCCTCTTGCTAGTTGGCTGCCCCATGTATCCCTTATGCATGGGCTCTTACAAATGAGATTTACGAGGTTTGGAATTGTACAAAATAATATGGAATGGGAAGGGGGATCCGATGATTGCGGAGGCAGCAGCCTGGCTCTGAGTTTATATTGGTTGAAACTGTGGGTTGGCCTCTTGGGAGTTAACTCCACTGACAAACTGGGATAAATGGCTCATTGCTGTAGTAGCACCGTCTTAAAGGTACAGATGTTTGAAGGCATTTTCTAATCAGTTTATATAGTTTAATCTTTTTTTCTGTTTGGATAATTGAAATAGTTCAGTCAGTTTGTACTGAACCTTTTCAGGTATTGCTTTTAGGGGACTTTGTTCTACATTTTAGTCACCGTTTCACCCTCAATCTCACCATGGAAATAACTTTTTGGAAAATAAGGACATGCCTGTTATTTATTAGGTGCCAGCTAATTATTCTCATAACAACTATAGTCAGCCCATCCCAACTTCAAATCCTTTATTTTGTCAAAAATATAGCACTAACTCATTTATAATTTATTTTTATAAGCACTGTTTCAAACATTTTATTTTAAAAGTCATAAGGAGATCCATATGTGCGTGAATAATTGAATATCTACAAATCAGTGTTGAACTTCTCACCATATTAGATTCATAGTAGAACTAACTGGTATTGGATGGATTAAGGGATTTTTAAAGGGTGATACTGCTATTGTGCTTGCATTTTATAAAAGAGGTTTTCTTTTTTTAAAGTTACACATGCGCTCAGATAACTGAGATGGTAGGATGTTTGGAATTTGTTTTGAATAATATAGAATGGGAAGCAGAATTTGGTGACAGATGAGTACTTACATAGACTTAGTATTTGATTTTTTTTTTCATTAAGTGCTGGAACGATCATAAGTAGGTTTTCAATTTAGTGAATATTAAGCTAGACATTGTCAAGATACGACCATTAAGTCTAAGGAGCCCTGAGGTAATGAGTTAAAAGGTGGGCTACTCGCCACAAGATCAGCAGCTTGAACCTACCCACTGCTTCACAGGAAACAAAGAGAAGGCATTCCGCTTGGGTGAAGAATTACCGTCTCAGAAACCCATCGGGGCAGTTTCACTCTGATCTGGTCGCGTGATGAGTGGAACTCAACCTACTGGTAGTGATGTCTGAGTTCATCACCAAGTCTTCTTCCTGGGCCCACTGACTGCTTCCTGCAACAGCACTCAATAATCAGTTCTTGCCATCTGCTGGTAATGGCTTGGAATTGCAGATGTGAGGTTCCAGGGTCCATGTTACCTATGGATGTGTGCCAGCAAAATTTTACAATGAAAGACTAAGGGAACCACCAACTTATTCAGAAATTATCATTTCATAGGGAATTGGACATTTTTATATCTACAAGGACAAACCTATATCTATGACTTAGCTCTGTCAACATCTGCCTTGATCTCTTTTTGACACCCTCACTGCCATTGAGTCAATGTAGACTCATGGCAGCCCTATAGGGCAGTGTGGAACAGCCCCTGTGGGTTTCCGAGGCTGTAACTCTTTACAGAAGTAGAAAGCCCCATGTTTCCTTCTCAGAGTGGCTGGTGGTTTTGAACTAGAGACCTTGTGGTTAGCAGCCTCGTGCATAACCACTGCTCCACCAGGGCTCCTTTCAAGTCAGAAATACCTGCCACGTGCAACCTGAAAATATATGAAGTGCTTTAAAATTTTTGTGGGAAAATGGAATTAAGAAAGAATGGATTTTTTTTCCATGAAGTTGCTGAAGTGCTTTCAAATGCCAGAGAACATTGGTTTGATTCACACGAGACTGTGATAATGTGGATGAATGTTATTCTTCCTTGAGGCAAGTACTTGAAGTCTCATTATACTGTCTGCACTTTTTGAACTTTGTGTTTTTAAGTGACAAAGGCTTTTTCCTTTTTTCTAACTTAGACTTGAAGTGTATGATTTTCTTCAGGGTTGCAGCATGACTGTAGTGATACTGTGATTTCTGTTGCACCTCGCCAAGGAAATGGGCCCTGTTTACAAAATGTTATAGCTCAGTGGTTCTCAATCTTCCTAATGCTGTGACCCTTTATGTGGTGGTGACCCCCAACGATAAAACCATTTTCGCTGCTACTTCATAACTGTAATTTTGCTACTGTGATGAATCATAATGTAAATATCTGATATTCAGGATGTATTTTCATTGTTACAAATTGAACATAATTAAAGCATAGTAATGGATCACAAAAACAATATGTAATTATATATTGTGAAATATTTATTTCTAAAGACAAATAAATGAAATTTTGCCTTGGAGCATATAGCACGACGGGTAACAGTCTTCAAGCCAGGTACTGGTATGTGGGTGTATCTGCATGTGGGTGGACCTGCCTGGAGAAGGATAGAGGAGAAGTGTCTCAGTTCCTAAGACCATCGGAAATATGTGTTTTCTGATGGTCTTAGGTGACCCCTGTGAAAGGGCCGTTTGACCCCCAAAAGGGGTCATGACCCACGGATTGAGAAGAGCTGTGATAGCTGAAGGGGAGTGTTTTAGCAGAGCAAGAAAAGAGGTGGCCGGCACCTAACAAGGGAAACAATCTTCAGAGTCCTTTGAAGTCTTACATGATAGTGTGTTGTGTTAGGTCCGGTTGTGTAGAGAAACAAATCTTATCCACACATCTATATATAAGAAAGAGCTTTTTATCAAGAAGTAATTCTATATCAAGAAGGCCTGCCAGCCCAACCAACTCAAGTCCATAAACCTCCTGCTGTCCCCAAATCCCTCTTCAGACTCATGTAGCTGCGGGCTGGTGATGAGAAAGGTAAAACAGAAATCAAGATCGCATTCCTTGAGGTCCAGACTTGCATGGATTAAAGGTTGGTGGGAACATGGCATGGCAAGCTGCCGACAACTTCCAGCATCTGTTAGCCCACCTGGGTCACCCTGGAGGCAGAGTTCCAGCAAGTGAGAAGGCCAAGTGGCAGAGGGAGGGAGGTTCCCATTTTTTAAAGAAGGCCACCCCCTAGTGAGGCAGCATCCAGCTACCCCTTGATTGGTAGGTTGAACTCTGGCCATAGCCAAAGTGTCCAGTTGGCATAATATCTGACTATTCTATGCATTGACCCATATTTCTAGTTAGCAAATCAACCCTTAGATGGCTAACTTTCTAGAAGTTCATTATACCCACATTGACATTTCATTGTTTATTAATGAACTGAGAAAGTAGACCAGGCACAGAAATCAGACTTGGCAGAGGAGACAACCCCTACTATTGACTCTTTTTCTTCTTTCTAATCGACCAGCCAGTTGTCATCAAGTCCGTTGTTAGCTCCTGTGTGCACAGTCGGGTTCTCAAGACCGACCTTTCAGCAGTATACAACTCGGGTTTTCTTCCCAGTGGTCACATGCTTCTTGCACCGACTAGGGGCTTCTCACTGAACTACTGATCACACTGAAAGGATGGGTCCGACACCCAAAGAGAGAGCACTTTCTGGAACATTTCTCATTCTGGTATCCACTTCTTCCCCCTAAATTGCAAGTATTTGTTAATTATAATGAACATGCATTGTAATAATGAATGTATATATATATATATATATATATATATATATATATATAAAGTATATAATATAAAAAAGGAAAATGTAATAAACAACCCATTAAATAGTCATTAATGTTTTGCTGTCCTATGCCTACATTATTAATATGCATATTATTTTCATTTTATACAAACTAATTCATTAAAACTATCACACATTAGCCTGTTTTCTAATATCACAATGCGTCATGAACACCTCTTAATAACTATACATCGAGGTCATTGATTTTCATGGCCACAAAGGGTTGCATTATCTAGTGTTGTTGGGGCTGCTCATTGCCGTGGGATTGATTTCTAGCTCCTAGATGCTCAGTATGTGCAGAGTAGAACTTCTCCCCTGGGCTTTCAAGCTGTGGTGTTGCCCAAGCAGAGAGGCAGGCCTTCCTTCTGAAATTCACACACACACACTCTCTCTCTCTCTCTCTCTCTCTCTCCTATCCTCACCTCAGTAAACAATTTCACTTCGAATTGAGATATATTTCTAAAAATGGCAGTGCTGAGTGAAGCATAAACATAGTGGATTTGTTTTTATTTTTATGTCCTCTAGAAATTAGGAATCAACTTACACTGAGTATCATTAGCAGAGTCTTAGATAGGAACAAGGGAAGAATGGCGTCCAACAGAGTCCAGTTCCTGGAGAAGGACCTCCTGCTTGGTAAAGTAGAGGGGCCGCCCACAAGAGGCAGGCCCTCCATGAGATGGATTGACGCAGTGGCCGCAGCAGTGGGTTCAAGCGTAGGAACAATTGTGAGGCTGGCACAGGGCCAGCATGGTTTGCTTCCTGTGGTGCAGACTTTTGACATGGGTTGGAACGGACTGGTTGGCCCCTCACCACAAGAGTGGCTCTGCTGTCCTTGTCTGACACCTGTGAGATGAAACCCTTCATGCGCTTACTAGCTGATTGCATTTCTTCCCTTCTGAATATTGTCATTACACTCTTCATGATTAAACAATAACAAAAACAATCTTTTCTTACTTATGCCAAACACTTTTCTTTTAAAAAATTTATTTTAGCCCAGGCCTTTAGCCCGGTTCAATCATGGCTGAGGAAACTACACTGGAACCAACCCAGATTTTAAAAATTTGGGTGAACTGGAGCAATAACTGGAATGGGAAAATGTCTGGGTCACTGCTCTGCTGGAAACACAATCTCCTTTGGGCGGCATACAGATATGATGGCAACCAAATCTCTCACCCCTGCGTAGGAAGACAGTGGTGCCTGCCTGGCCATTTTGAATGCGTGTCACTTTTCTCCACCGTTTTGCCAACAATCCTGTGTTGGGCTCAGGGCAGGGGTCCCTGTGTTTTGCTTCCTAGGCAGTGACAGAAGCAGTTCAAACCAAACCAATGGGAAGCCCTACTTCAAACAACTGTTTAAAACCTAGTGTTTCCTTTTCCTTTTCTCTTGTCCCACTATCATGTTCAGCCTGCATTAGGGCTTTAGTAATTCCTCTTGGGTACATTGCCCTAAAGGACATTTATAGGGGTCTAAATATAGGCCTGCATATATATAAATACATTTATATAGAGAATGATAGGGGAATAGATCTATGAACATATATTTATATGTTAAGTACTAAGGTAGCAGATGGACATTGGGCCTCCTCTCAAGTACTCCCTCAATGCAAATACACTTTGTTCTGTTAACCCGGCCCTCTGTGATGCTCACCTTCCCTGACATGATCTCTGAAGACAAAATGGGTGCATAAGCAAATGTGGTGAAAAAAGCTGACTGGTGCCTGGCTACCAAAAGATATAGCATCTGCGGTCTTAAAGGCTTGAACATAAGCAAGCGGCCATCTAGCTGAGAAGCAACAAAGCCCACATGGAAGAAGCACACCAGCCTGTGTGATCATGTGATGTCAATAGGATCAGGTATCAGGCATCAAAGACCCAAACAAAACAAAACAAATCCTATTGATGTGAATGATGGGGAGGGCAGAGTGGAGACCCAAAGCCCATCAGTAGTCTGTTGGACGTCCCCTGTCAGAAGCGTCACAAGAAGGAGACAAGCCAAGGAAACATACAACTTTCCTCTAGTTCTTTAATGTTACCCCACCCCCCAACTATCATGACCCCAATTCTAACTTACAAATCTGGCTAAATGAGAACATGTACACAGGTACAGATAAGAGCTTGCAACACAGGGAATTCAGGACAGATAAACCACTCAGGACCAATAATGAGAGTAATTATACTAGAAGGGGAAGGGTGGGGGAAAGGGGACCCAATCACAATGATTGACATATAACCCCCTCCCAAGGGGATGGACAACAGAAAAGTGGGTGAAGAGAGACAGTGGTCGGTGTAAGACATGAAAACAAAATTTATAAATTATCAAGCGCTCATGAAGGAGGGAGGGAGGAAAAAATGAGGAGCTGATACCAAGGGCTCAAGAAAAAAGAAAGTGTTTTGAAAATGATGATGGCAACATATGTACAAAGGTGCTTGACACATGGATGTATAGATGGATTGTGGTAAGAGCTGTACAGCCCCCAATAAAATGATAGAAAACAAGCAAACAACCTACAATGTTAATGCCTTTCATCCATCATAATGTTACAAATCTGTAATATAGACACTTGGTTCCCTTATGTGTTGCTAATAATCCTGGATTCCCGCTGCTGTGAATCAGAATGTGTCTTGCCAGTGTGGTTTTGATTTGGATGGATTGATAATCAAATATGGTTTTTGTCGTATGTGAGCTTGTGTGTCCTTGGTATCGTGCTTGAAGGGATCCTTCACGTTAAGGCATATTGCCAATGGTGCCAGGTATGGGCCTGCCTTACTCATGGGAACCCTGTCTGGCTGAGGAGCACTACCCAGGGGATGGGCTAACCTGACATCTTCATGGGAACAGATGGGCCAGCTCCTGTCTCCTGTGAAGCCGGGGTGGATTTTGAACCCTCAACCTTTCATTTAGCAGATGAGCACTTTACCATTGGGCCATCAGGACTCCTAAACCTATATTCATGTTCTGTTTTAAACATTTTATTTTTGCATTAAAACTTTTACTTCATCTAGAATGGCTTTGAGTGTACATTTGAGAAGAAAGAGCCCCCGAAGTGGCTGGGTGCCATGTTACGACACCCCAGGGAGCAGTGGTCCTCAACCTTCCAAATGCCGCCACCCTTTCATACAGTTCCTCATGTGGTGAGGACCGCCCCCCCAGCCATAACATTATTTTCATTGCTACTTCATCACTGTCATTTTGCTACTGTTCTGAATCGGGCAGCCCCTGTGAAACGTTGTTCAACCCCCAAAGGAGTCGCAACCCACAGGTTGAGAAATGCTGCCATAGAGCTAGATGCCCTGGGAAGCTTCATGCCTTCCAAAATGCTAACTCCTGGCAGTGTTGGGGTGATGTGCACTGCTGGCAGGGAGTCTGGTCTGAGAAACAAATCAGCATGTAGTGAGAGAGACACATTAGCTCAGTATTTAATGCCCTGCATTTCTCTGTCATTAAATGTAAGAGATATTACTATTGATGCGCTGGGGCATGGCTGCGTTACATTTATAAATATTTGAATAAGGAAAACAGGAAGATGCACTGAAGGCAGTGATTTCATGTACAAGGAGCAAGAAGCCTTCCTGGGGTGCAGATGAGGGACATTGAAGGGAACCCAGGCGACATTAGAGGAACACTTTGATGAACGACGGGGTCTGGTCTGCTTCCTGGGTCTGGACCACGGCAATGCATCAGGCTTTGATGAGATTTGGAAATGGTATGCTTTTGAAGGCACTATAAACTAATTTGGAATGAATATTTTCAGGAGCATGAGCTTACTGCTATCATCACTGTCACCATCTACAAACAACCAAAATAAACAGAAAGTTAGAATGTGTGTTTGGAGAAACGAGATGTCTTTACTTTCTCCCTGCGTCTCTTGAAGAGGCACTAGGGTTCCTTAACTCCTTCCCTTGCCCTGTGCCTGGCTGGGGAGGGAAGAGATGACTGGATTCTGTAACTTTGGGCTGGTTGGTTTTACTCCGATCCAGGTTGGTGTCATAGAGTCGGAAAATGCTCAGTGAGCTACGTAGAGAGAATGCCAGGGAGAAGTTGGGCATGTAAAAATAAGCAGTGGCAGTAATCATTGCTTTAATAAAAATCAATTTTCAACTGAACCAGAGGCAGGTCTATTAAGAGAATAATAACCCTAATGAGGTGCACATCTTAGAATTATTAACCACTTGATGTCAAAAGCGGAGCCTTGGTTGACGTAGTGGTCATGTGTTGGGCTGCAACCTGTGAGGTCAGTAGTTCAAAACCATCAGCCATTGTGCTGGAGAAAGATGAGGATCTTTGCTCTTGTAAAGAGGTAGTGTCTTGGGAACTCACCAGGGCAGTTTTACTCTGTCCTACAGAGTGTCATGGGTCCCCATCGACTCATTGGCAGTGAGTTGGGTTTTGTAGTTTTAATGGCAGAAGGGCAGCGTTCAGAGGATTGGGAAGGAAGGAGAACGGAAACAGGAAACGCAGGGGAAAAATGGGGCTTGTGAGAGTCCATTGAGGGGCTTGAAATAAATGTGATGAAACAAAGTATATATGAATCGTTGACTAAAACTGATCATCTCCTTTGTGAACCTTGACCCAATTAACAATAAAAAGTTATTTTTCATAAAAATAAGCTTTTAAAAAAGTTAATCCCAATTTTACTCACAACAAGTTGAAGACAGCAGGCTGTACGTTTCTATCTCTCTCTTATCTTTCCCTCTCAGAGTGGCTGGTGGGTTTGAACCCTGACTTTGGGGTTAGCAGTCTTATGCTGACCCAGCAGGACTACAGGACTCTTTTTTGTACATTTAGTATTTTGTAAATCTGGAGAAAAGTTTGGAGACATTTTTCAAAGCACAATTTAAAGCATTATTTGATTCTTCTCAGAGTTCTTGTACTTTTTCTGGGACATCTAATTTAAAAATAGACCATCTTGAATCTTTTTCAGATTCAGTCTCTGGTTAGACTATTCATTAACTATACTTTTACAATCCTTAGTGTCCTCTTTATCCTATTTCTAATGTGGACACAAAAATATTTCTTGCATAGTATTAGGTCAAGCCAAATCAAAGGAAATGTTCCTCATTTATGGAAGAATAGAAGGGCAGCAAAATGTGAGCTCTTTTGTTGCTTCACACTATTAAGACTTTGAAATAATATTGTATGTTCTCTAGGAGTAGTTTTTATCCAGTGATTAGACCTTTCCATTTTTTTAGCACTTTCTGTCTAAGTCTCTTAAGGTCAAAAATCATGAATAAATCCATCTTTGATCGACTGAAAGGTTTGCGCTTCAGAGATTTGTCAGTAGACGTCAAATCCGAGCAGTCTTTCAGTCCTGTGACTTGTGAGCTATTGATAAATTTGTTTCTGCCGCTGCAGACCGAATGAATATATTCATGGGCCATGGAACATGACTTGGTATCTAGAGGAATCCAAAATGTGACTCTATACAAATAAAATAAGTAGATAGATCTGGGAATATTAATTATAATCATATGTTTCCAATTGATCGTTTTAAAAGTAAAAATATTTGTCACTGTCATCTGACTTTCAGATTAAATGTCACAAATGTAAATAAGAGTTTAAGAGCTCACATTTCGCTGAGCTCTTAGAGCATTCATTTTTAAGCCATCTTTGCGAATGCTGATCACCGCCCACTTCAAGTATTTCTTTTAGAAAATTAGGGAATTTCATTTGGTCACTGATTAAACATTGACCTTTATTCTGGCAGAAAAGCTAGGAGAATGATGAACTGTGAATCTCAAGAATTAATTAACTGCGGGTCTGAGAATAACTCAGATAATGGGCACAGAAATACTTACCTGTCGTGACTCTTTCTATAGTCTAGACTTCAGCTGAGACGTTCTATTCTCAGGAAGCCGATTGTAACGTCCGGCGGTGCACACTTTTGCTCTCTGCTCATGGGAGGCCAAGAGAGCTCGCCCTTCTCAGAAACGCTGTCTTGTAAAAAAGTGAGATGGTGAGCTCAGGGCGGGACTGAGTCTTATAAGACTTGGCATTGAGCTAAATTCGAATTCATCCTCCAATGAAAGAAAACTCTGGTCAGTTTGTCTTGGATGTTTATTTCTTGATCATGAGTACCAGTATCCATGATGATGGTTGCTGTTAGGTGCTATCAAATGCTTTGTGATGCCTAGCAACATCATGTGACATGGTGCACCTGCCCACAGAGTCGTCTATCACCTTTATGGAATCAGGTTACCAGGTCTTTCCCTCGTGGAAGCCCAGGGTGTGTTCTAATCACCAACTTCTTAACCCTTCTGCCACCAGGGCTCTTTAATGCCCATGAGAGGACAGTTACTCTTTTTTTTGGAAAGGTGCTTTATTAGAAGTTTCTTAACAAAAAACGCTAAGGCAGACCTTTGCAAGAGGACAACCAGCCAGTGTCCTCAGAGATGGGAACTGGAGCAGTGGGGGGCCACTGGGACCTCCAAGGAAGTGGCTGCTTTCACACGGTTTAGTTTTAACCAAGGTATTGTGGGACACATCTCAGCTCTCTTTTCCCTCCATCCCTTGGGTGAGATCGGGAGATCAGAGACGGCTGGCGTTGAGTACTTCCTTTTTCTTGTGTGACCTTTGGCTGTTAGGTGCCTGCAAGTCTTTGCCTACGCCTGGTGACCCTGGAGGGCATAGGAGAGCAGCCCTGTAGAGTTTCAAAGACTGGCACCTTTCTTTGGAAGTGAGGATACTGAGACTTTGTCTCAGGTACTTTGGACGTGTTATCAGAAGGGACTGGTCCTCGGAGGACATCGTGCTTGTTAAAGTAGAGGGTCACCAAAGAAGAAGAAAGATGATCCCTAACAAGAGGGATTGACGTAGTGTCGGCAACAGTGGGCTCAAATGCAGTCTGACACAGCTCAGGACTGGACAGTGTCTCATTCTGCTGGACATAGGGTCGCCGCTATGGGTCAAGTTGACTAGGTGGTGCCTAACAACAATCTTTAAAGAGGCCCGTGGCCAAGTCTTTCTCCCATGAAGTGACTGGATGGGTTTGAACTTTCAACCTTCAGTTAACAACCGAAAGTGTAACAGCTACACCACCAGGGCTTCTTCCAGGTTGGTTAGGCTCTGATTCAAGCCACATGGGTCATTGTCTGGCTAGGCAGTTTCCCTTGAGGGCATCTCCTTGGGAAGAAGAGAGTTGCACTCGAGAGGCATTTCAAAATGTTTGCTTTTCCTCTCACCGTGAGAGAAATGAAGCAAGTTTTCTCTAATCTTCACCATGAGAACTTGATCAGGCTCCTTGAGGTGAAATTCACTCCAGTGGGCTTGGCAGAAGTGAGATTGAGGGTGGGGGATTCCAGAAGCTGATCAATCTAATGTTGTTATCTTTCAAGTGAGTCCCCCGCCCTTTCTCAGTCTTCCTGCTATTAGTAATCAGTCACGCGTTAAGTAATCTTAAGTTTCGCATCACTCTAAACAGATTTTCTGTACAGGGTTCTGTTTCCAATTTGGGGGCTGGTACCTTGCCCTGGGACCTTAATTCTCTGATCATTCTACGAAGAGTTACTGACTTTCAAACTTTACTATTTTTCCTTTTGAAGCTAGAAGTAAGAACTTGTAAACCCGTATGCATGTTGTACCAGAAACTGGACATCACAATTTGGCGTGTGAACATGGAATCAGCAGATCTCCATTGGCCAGTCTTCTGTAATTATGAATGGGGAATACCATGTCATCGTTACTTTCGTGGGATGTTAGATCCCACCAAATCCTACTCAAGTCAGTGTAATGACTTCACCTGCTATTGCTTTCTTACACAGACCCAACTAAGTGACATTGATTTCGATCATCTTCTTGTCCTTTCCATCCTTTCCCTGGGGTAAACTCCACTTTTTGAAGAAGTAGATGAATTATAACTAAATGGAAAGCTCTGTGAGTAGAGAGGACGCTAACTTTAAAATTCCATTTTGGGCTTGATGGATGCATTTTCGAGGCATTTCCATGAAATTTGGTATGTAGGTAATTTGTCAAGAGATAGATATGAGAAAACAAGAAAGAAGCTTAAAATAGGCTGTGTCTTTCCCGTATGGACGGGTATTTCTGTGTTCTTTCCTTTATTGACAGATAAATTATGATGCTACATCCTCATGCAAAGCTACGTAGAATTATCCATAATCTATAATGACTGCATAGAATTCAGCTTTGTGTACATTTAGATCTTTAAAATTGTATTCACATAGGGGAAACAAGCAAGTAGAAAGTTCTGTTAAGACAGTTTTGGTTGGATGATAATATATAGATTTCTTGTTAAATGTAAAGTGACTGTTACCTGTGAAGCTATATTAATGTTTTGTATTTGGGATGATGGCAATTGGGGAGCTCTACCTTTGCAGGGATTTGGGGTTGTTAGTCATCAGTCTTATCTCCGGGCTCCAACATCCCTGGCCACAACCATGACCATTTAGAAACCACCTTCTTTTTCTTCACTGTGTGAATCTGTGGATGGGGTTCTGTTTGTGTTTATTCCACCTGGATCCCTGTACTTTCCGACAACAGAATGATGTCCAAAGGTTAATGCCATTCATTTTCTGCTGCCTCCATATGCCCCGAGGTGAAGAGTGTGTATTCCCCGAGAGAGGTGGCTGTTAGGGAGGACTCTCCTTCTGGGAATCCTGGTGAGCAAGAGAGCACGGGTTTGTGACTGTGGAAGCCAACTCACCAATTAGGACGGAGTTTAGTTCATCAGTTGTTACATGGAAAACAAGCTTGTGAAGAGCTCCGGTTTCTTTGATGTAGCTAAGTTTTTCAAAGGGATGTTTTATTTTTTAAAGACAGCATGTTCTCTAAAGAAAATGTAAAGCTTGCCTTGGGGCTTTTCATCTAATAGATACTTAGTTTAAAATCAGGCAACTTCTATGAAATGCTTGAGAGAACTAAGAGGAGAATATGAAACAGTGGGTCAAGTACTTCACTTTGTCTGCTTTGGGGCTATATTGTCTTACCTCTGCCTCTACTGCCTGCTTGCTTTTGAAGACTTAGGCGCCACTGTTGGTTGAACAGTGGACTGCTCACTAACTACAAGGTTGGTGGTTCAAAACCATCAGCCACGGCACAGGAGAAAGCTGAGGCTCTGTGCTCCCTTAAAGATTTAGAGCCTCAGGAACCCTATATAAAGAACACTATCAGTCCTGTCACCACAATCAATGTGGGTTTGGTTTTGGACTTCACTTACTGGATAATCTGTGCCCAGTGGCAGTAAATTTTTGATATGCCAAATGTTTTAGAGTGGTTTAGAATCTGTTTTCAAACCCAACTTCCCAGTCGACCCAATCAAAGAAGTTTATAAAAACATACTGTGTCCGAAATCCAGATTTATTGAATAAATATATAGAACGCCCCCTTCCCAGCCAAGAAAACAAAACACAGGAAACGCCAATAAGCTCATGACCATCCATCAGTCTAACTCATAGCAACCCTACGGGACAGAGTAGAACTGCCCCTGTGGGTCTCCGAGACTGTGGACATGGGAGTGGACAGCCTTACCCCTCTTCCGCAAGCACAGGTGTCTTCACACTGCTGACCTGGCAGTTAAGAACCCAGTGTATAACCCCATATGCCACCAGGTTTCCTTTTATAGACTACCTAGTTAAGTTTAAAATTCAGGTAAACAACTTTCTTTTTATTATAACTATGCTTCAAAAAAGCATTTCCTGTATTTTATCCAGCAACACTACCCTGAGCCCATAGTTCTGGATTCAGTTGATCTGTAGCGGAGTCCGGCATTGATTTTCTTGGAAGTTCCCAGGTGAGGATAATGCACCGCCCAGTTAAGAGTCACTGGCTATGGCAAGTGACCCTGGTAGTGCCAGGGCTAAGAACTCAGCTGCAAATCATAGGGTTGGTGGTTCAAACCATCAGCCTCTTCATGGAAGAAAGTCAGCTTCAGGAAAGAGCTATAACTTTGCAAACCCTACAGGGGGGAGGGGCGGTCTCCTCTTTCCTTTAGTCCCTGTGAGTGGGAATTGACAAAGGTTTTGGAGTCTGGGGCTAGATGAACAGGGTTTCACAAACTTTACCGTGTGGGAGGGTCATCAGCAATGCGTGTGTAAGTGCACTTTTTCAGTTCCCTGCCAGTCCCATTTACTAGGTCCTAGGATGGAGCTAGTTTGAGCCCGGGTGGCACAGTGGTTAAAGTGCTGGGCTGTTAACCCCAAGGTCAGTGATTCCAAACCCACCAGCTGCATCACAGGAGAAAGATGGGATATTCTAATTCCCTAAAGAG
>NW_022103920.1:18435473-18436746 GCF_000313985.2 Echinops telfairi
AAATTGAACAAATAAATAATTGAGATTTATAGATAATTATTGGCTATTGAAATCCAAAAGTTGGAAGCAAACAGGAAGGAACAGTAGTTGGAAAATGTGTTGCTGCTGATAGAAACAAAGCTGGAAAGCCCAAGATAGAATTTTGCAAGATGAATGACTTGTTCATAGAAAATACCCCTTTTTCTACCTCACAAATGGTGATTACCCATGGGGATTCTCCAGATGGAATACAAAGAAACCAAATCAACTATAAAGAGATGGTGAAGAAGCTCAATAACAGCAGCTAAAACCAGGACAGGGGCTGAGTGGGAAACATACCATCAATTACTTCTGTATAAGTTCAAGTTGAAGTTGATGAAAATAAAAAAAGTATAGGAGAGCCAAAATATGACCTTGAGTCTGTGTCACCTAGATTTTGGAAACATCTCAAGAACAGATATGATGCATTAAACACTAATGACAGATGACCTGTTGAGCTGTGGGATGACATCAAGAACATTGTACAAGATAGGAAAAGGTCATTAAAAAGAGAAGAAAGAAAATATTAAAGTGGATGTCAGAAGAGACTCTGAAACTTGCTCTTAACATTAGAGTAGGTAAGGCAAATGGAAGAAATGATGAAGTCAACGAGCTGAATAGAAAATTTCAAAGGGCAGCTCAAGAAGACTAAGTAAAATAATATAATGATATATGCAAGGACCCAGAATCAGAGTTAGAAAACCAAAACAGACATGTTCAGCATATCTTAAACTTCAAGAACTCAAGAAAAAAAATTCAAGCCTCTAGTAATATTAAAAGATTCTATGGGCAAAATATTGAAGGATGCAGGAAGCATCAAAAAATGATAGAAAGAATACACACAGTCACTGTATCATAAGGAACTAATGACAGTCCAACATTTTAAGAGGTAGCTTATGAGCAAGAACAAATGGTGCTGAAGGAAGAATTCTGATCTACACTGAAAGCAGTAGCCAAAACAAGGCTCTGTAAATTGATAGAACACCAATTGAAAGATTTCAACAAGCTGATAAAGCACTGGAAGCACTCATCTATACCAGAAAATTTGCAAGACAGGTTCTTGGCCAATTGGCCGAAAGAGATCATATTTATATCCATTCCACAGAAAGATGTCCAAACAGAACACATACATTATAGAACAGTATCTGTGGTAGTTACGTAATCTGTTGTCAATTTGAGACTGAAGAGTGAAGGGGTAGAGTTTAGCCTGTCAATCAGATCTCAGCTTGATGACCTCATTTGGAGGCACTGAGGA
>NW_022103920.1:18437775-18439221 GCF_000313985.2 Echinops telfairi
ATTGCATGTGTTTTTGTGAGTCTGAAGATGACTTTATAGATTGGTATCGGACATATGGACTAATATCGGGCTTATGGACTTGATCTGGACTGGGTTGCGATGCTTTCTTAATGTACAATTACCCTTTATATAAAACTCTCTCTTACACACATTATGGTACCTTGGGCGTGGGGTACTGAGTGGGGTACTCTCATAAAAATGGAGAGTAGACATTTGTTTGACCTTTCCCTCAAGGTAGTTTCCTTCTTGGGCTAGCCAGAGGTCAGATATGGCCATGAAGTTTACTGGGTTCTTTTCCGGAAAGAATATGGGAAGTTAAAGTTTTGATTATTTTGTTGGTTGTAGTCTTTGATTATTCCTGTGTGAAATGGCAACATGAATATGGTTGATGTATATTTTGAGCTCAGGGGTGGAAATCACCATTTGAATTTCTCAGAGACCGTGCTGCTTAGAGAAAATGGCTGACAGAAAGCCTGGGTCTGGCATGATACTCTCAGAGACAGACTCCCATATTTTTGTATAAATAGAATAGTTTAGATAAGGATTAAGATAAGTTAAATAAGGATTGAAATAGACTGTTATAAGAATTGAGTTTAGTATATGATTCTACTTTGTTTATACTAATTTCTTCTGCTTATTATTGTTGATATAAGGATTTATAGAAATGTTTACTGGGAAGTATGAAACTAGAGAGCTTGCAAGCCCACTTGCTTTGAGCCATTAAAATGGGATCCCTAAATGGGTTTAGGACACGCCTGCAGAGAAGGCTCTGAAAAGATAAGCCCCACCCCATACTTTGGAGTACTCAGGACATTTGGATTCCAAGAGACTTGCCAGGGGGCAAGATTACAGATTTTTTTTAAAAAAGGAACTCACTGGGTATTTGAAGTTTTGCACTCTAGTGGTTTTTGTCAGAAGCTGGAAAAAATCTGGAACCATGAAGAAAACTCCTCTCTAGGACCAAATGTTAAAGGAAGCTGTGGGCAACCTGAAATGCTTGCTAGGTGACCACCTGCATCCAATTGTTGAGTGGAAGTGGGAGAAATGCAGCAATGAAGAGACAGGTTATGTCTGGCCACTGACACCCATGGACCTGGTTTACAGGAACCAGAGGAGAAGATGAGAGCGGGTTGACTGGTCTGAGGTTCATGACGTAGCACAAGGGGGCTAGGCTTATTGAGAATTTGTGATGGGGGTCAAGGTCTAAGGCAAGGCGACCAATGGAAACCCTGATGAGGCTTAGTGAAGCAGCCCACATTGAGTTGACCAGAACCCAACCAGATGAAGAGATTTTTGAGCCTGTGAACTGGTGCATATTGTTGCTGACTTTATGGATGGCCTGTCCTGATTTGACTTTGCTTATGGATTTGTTTCTCTAGTCTACCTGGACTAACTCAAACAAGCTTACGAGATTGGTTCAGGACCCTCCAACCAAGCCTGTTGTGA
>NW_022103920.1:18440451-18457373 GCF_000313985.2 Echinops telfairi
TTGGTGGACCATGCAATAAAAAGATTATGGCATTTTCCCATGAACATTTGGAAACCCTCTGCATTTTTTAAAAGATGATATGTCCAGGGAAGGGGATCCTATTGCCCATATCTGGATGTCGTTTCTAGTGTTCAAAAGAAACCAAATGCACTGCCAGGGAGTCAATGACAACTCAAAGGTGTTTACAGGACAGGGCAGAACTGTTCCTACTGGCCAGGCCTGAAAAGTCTCTAAGTGGTGGACTTGGGCCTTGAGCCAAGCCTTCTGACCCACAGTGTCCTATCGCCACTCTTCAAAGCACCTCTTGTTAGACAAGATCACATCTGGCAAAATAATATAAAAGTGCTTTGGGTGGTTAACTATTACCCAGGAAAAGGTTGCTTTATTTAATTTAATTTATGTATCGATCAGGAAGGAAGTGGAAAGAGAACTTATGATTAATTTTTAAATCCCAAGTAGAAAAATAAAACCAATAAGGGCAGATTTGCACACCAGCTGTTGAGAAGGGCATCATGATGAAGTTTAGGAGGCTTCAGAGCACACGCAGCGCTCTTCCAACTTCCCTCTGTTTGGGAGGGAGCGACAGTCCAGGGCATTAGCTCAGGCATGAAAAGCCAGCTCTGTGGTTCAAATGCTATTGCAGGGGAAAACAGAATGTGGCTTTCGCAGAGTGTGGACCTCAGTAATGAACAGTCAGAGAGTGAATGAGGAACGGAATTTGTAGCTTCTGTGACAGATTTGACAGGGGCAGATACTGGCAACAGTGGTGCAGACTGCATACGCCACAGTCTTTAAAATGAAACAAGTTATTGTAGGACGTGTGGAAGTGTTTAGAGCGAAGTCCTTTTCATTCCATAATTTCTACCCCTTTTGTTTCATTGCCTTGGTTGCCGTCTCCTCAGGGTAATCGCACTCCCCTGCTTGGCTTTCCATAGCCCTTCCTTCTTCTTTCTAGCCCTTTCCTGCCCCTCTGGGGTTTGCTTTTGGGAAACTGCTGCCGCTTTGCTTTGGTTGGACATTCTATAGAGCAACTTCCTGGCGGGCATTATTATTCACTTTATAGGCCTATTGTTTGTCTGAAAGGTGATTCAGTACTTTTGGGCTATCTCTTGGGGTTCCACCAGACTCAATTATACCAGTAAGTCTGGTCTTTCTGGTTTTATGATTTTCAATTTGGACCCCAGTCTTTTAAGTCACTATTCTGGAAACATTTCAAGTATAATCGGTGAGTTTCCTCTGAGGCAGGATTCACAAAGAAATTCAGCAGCAGCAAGCCCATGTTCTTTTCCAGGGAAGGGTGCTTAGGGGTGGCTAGTCAGCACCTCTGCCTCCATCTCTCCAAAAAGCTGGTGTCTTTCCATTACACATCCAATAGCTATATAGTGGCTAATGGCTGCATTAAAATGGATGTTTATTTGAAGAGTTGTACATGGAATCCCGTTAACCTGTAGCTCTTTCACCCACAAGCTATGCCCAAGAGGCTTCCCTTCTTTTTAACGTGTTGGCAACAAATCATAATAATGAACAAAATCCTTTGAAAGGTCATTTGAGGGCTATGCTCAGGAAGACAAACCTGTAATGAGACACTAGACGTTCTAAGGCTGTTTTCTCCTCTGAGCTCCTAATGGGCTACTTACCTCGAATGTACCCAGCACACCAAGCGTGAGTCATCACCTAGAGTTGGCAGCCTCCCTGGTTCCAGAAGGCCTTTATAAATCCGATCTGGGAAAGCAGAGTCCCCTGAAACAATGCAGACAATGCTTTGTATTGAAAGTATGCACACAGTGCACGAAGTGGGAAGACAACAATCACTCCGAAAGAAGGTCTGCTTGTGAGAGCAAACTGTCAAGAGAGAGTCCGTAAAACAATTTGGGCACAAATGAAGATAATCTAGTATCTAAACATACCATCTCAACTGAAGTTTTTTTAAAAAAAATAATCCTATAGCAACGTAGTTTTTGTTGTGAACTGTTGGGTTTGCCCAGAAAGCCCCCCCCCCCACCTTTTTTTCATTATTAGTGTCATGACTATAAGTATAAGATGTGGGAGTCAGATGATTCATCAGATACCTTTTCTGGGTAAGGGCAGCGTGGTGTTAATAAGCTGGACATTCTGGGACGCTCCTTCATTCAAACAGGTGTTTGGGCTCCACTTACAGCAGTGGTATTGTTATTTATCAAGTGGTAACCTAGTGGTCTCAGAGAACTGATGAGAACCTCGACTTTCCTCCTCACTCCCCTCGTCCCCCTGAAAGAGGCAGGGCTCAGTCAAGCATAGTGCTTGGCATCCCTGACTTGCGTGTGAACTCCTACCTAGAGACCCACAGCCTCACCTATACCCCCACCACGCGCTGCCATCAGGTAAATTCCAACTCACAGTCAGTCTGTAAGCCAGACCAGAGTGGCTTCTGGAGGCTTTCAAGACTGTCAATCTTTACAGACGCAGACAGCTGATTCTCTCACAGGGGCACCTTGAATATTGCCAGCCGTTCCTGGGTGCATCACCATCTTTGGGGCATCCCTGTGACTCGTCTTCATTCACCTTCACGGTTTTGTTTTCTCCAGATCGTTCTTTACCATATGCTCCTGCCACCACAAGTGCAGCCCTTGCTCCGCGGGGGTCTTTAACTTGGCAAACACTTCTTCACCCTCTGATCACCTTGGCCCAATGGCTTCAAAAGGTAACTGATTCCCCACTAGCGCTTGTAGCCACGATCTGTACTGAGCTTAGTGAACACAGACATACACTTTCACACAATGGCTACTAAACGTTAAGCCAGAGATGATTATCAATGCGAAATCAGCATTCGGTTTTCAACATTTAATTGAAAACTGTGGTGTGCAGAGTATAATATCTATTGCCTCTCTTTGAAGCTACATGGACTCAAATTTCTCTCTAGGAAGTAATCTTCAAATGTATTAAATCAGCAGGTCTCAATCCCTTTGGGGATCGAACGACCCTTTCACAGGGATTGGCCGATTCATAACAGTAGCAAAATGACAGTGATGAAGTAGCAACGAAAATAATGTTATGGTTGGGGGTCACCACCACATAAGAAACTGTAATAAAGAATCGGGGCATCAGGAAGGTTGAGAGCCACTGTATTAAATGAAAGGACATTTCAAGGTACATTTGTGTTGTACTAGGGACGTACATTCCCCCCTCTCTCTTTTTCAAAAGGCAGAATGCCATTAATAATTTAAGACATAGAACCAGTTTTGAAATGAAATAAAGTTGGATTCCCTTCGCAGTTCAACTATGTGAATGAAGGAAGCTGGAGACTTCCTCTTCCCTGCTTTGCAGATAAGTCGATCTTCGACTAGTATAGGACATAACCAAGGACAAACCTTCCCTGGTAAGTCACTGCATATATAGGACACGTAAATGATGGGAGCAGCGGAAGGTCACTCCTACTTTCTAGTCTACCACCGCCATAGCTTCTGAGCAAGTCGAGACAAGACAGTGCCCATATGTTTCAGGAGGACTTGTCCATATTGCTTCAGGTTTGTGGTTTGTAGTTACTCTTTTCTGATATTTGTTGTTGTTGTCGTTAGGTTGCAACAGTTGGTCGCGAATCCTAGTGACCGTTTGCATAAGAGAAGGAAACTGCCCAATCCTGAGCCATCCTGACAGTGGTTAGGTTTGAGCCCATTGCTGCAGCAGCCACGGTGTCAATCCATTTCCTTGAGTGTCTTTGTCGTTTTTGATGACCTTCTATTTTACCAAACACAATGTCCTTTTCCTGGGCCTGGTCTCTCCTGATAAGATGGCCAAAATATGTGAGACCAAGTCTTACATCCGCCATCTGAAGGGGCCTTCTGGCTGCCCTTCTTCCAAGATAGGTTTGGTCATCCTTCTGGCAGTCCATGATATTTCCAAAATTCTCTGCCAACATCGTACTCTACAGGCCTTCCTTCCTCGCCAGTCTTCCTTAATCAATGTTCAACTTGCACATGCATGTGGATGTGATTGAGAATAGCGTAGGCCAGCGATTTCCCAGTGTGTCATGTGCAGCGCATACTTAATTGTAGTTCCTTATATCTTAAATGTGTGCGGTTTGTCATGAGCCTTGTGATTTTACCATTTAAAAAACAAATGGATTGGCTTCTGTGGAGCCTTAACTTCTACATCTGCATGAAGGGAGCCTGGCTGAAGAACAGAAGCATCCCCATTTTATGTCAGGGCTGTAAAGATAAAAAGCTGGAGGATTTCATGGAATCATTTCATTTATAACATGGAAATTGACTAGGTGTCTCTTGCCGTTTCTGGATGCGTTGTCTTGTTTGCTGGGCTGTAATTATGAACTGATTCCAAATGGGGAGGGGGGAGTGCCTCCTTGTTCTCCCCACTGAATAGTCATGACTCTGCTATTATGTCCCATTGTCATTTTGCCGTTGATGCCGTTAGTCTCTTGAACAGTAGCAGGCTCTCTCAGATTGCAAGATGGCTTCCGGCAAGCAGGAAATGCAAACTGAGTGTGATCTCTGGAAGATGCTTGCCTCAGGATCTTATTTCATGTTATAAATCATGATGCAGGCGAGCCCAGGATAGGCCAGCAACAACCATGTCTTGCTTTTCCGTGGGTAGTCATTTGTAACATGTTTGATCGTGGATCTCCTGGCTCTTGGTTACGCGTCTCCTCTCTCCTTGATGATTCTTTCAGCTGGGCATCAGAAAGGGCTGTCTGATAGTTAGAATGCCATCGCTGTAAGGCTTTGGATTTTGTCTGGACAATGTGAAATATAATTGGGTGAGGCAGAAGAGCTTACCTTTCAGGAAGGTTGCTTTTATTTCAGCTAAAAAGCAAAACTAGTGTCAGTCTGGGGTTTTTAATGACCCTTTGGGGGCCTCGGTTGATTTTGTTTTCGTTTTTAATTGACCTGACTGATCAGATTGCCGTCTCACAGACTGAATCTGTGAGCTCCTCTCAAGTTCCGATGTAATTAGTCTGAATGCACTCTTGGTTGCCGGTAAAAATTGTGTTTTTAACTGCTCCGTTATGACGAGGCGCATTTCTGGGGTAAAATTGAATTCTTCACACCTTTTCACATAATTGCATTCTATTTTCTTATTGTGATAAGGTGGAAAACATCAAGTTTACCAGAACTGTAGGGCACAACAGATGTTTGAGTGAGTGAAATGGGTAAAATATTCAGGAAGATGCAGTGTAAGTAGAATTGGGAACAAGAAATACAAACACCAGCTGCAAGAGATTTTTGGATAGAATCACTATTAATTTTTCAAATGATGTTTGTTGTGCTGGTTGGATTTGACCAAAGGATCACTGGAGGAAGTAAATAGAGCAAATGTGTTTTCTCAGATACTTTCAAATAGGAAGGAGTAAGCAGAGATTTATCTGCCTTGTTTTTGTCATTTTTGATGGATTGGAATTTCAGTTGACATAATTTGTCTAAGACAATAAAATCCATCACCCACTAAAAGCGCGAGGGATTTCTCTGAAGATTAATGAAATTAATTAGAAATTGCGTTCTGGTAGAATTCACCATAGTTCAAGAAGTTATGCAACTGGGGCCTGACTGATGGAAAGGGTGAAAGAATTAGCCTGCTGTTAATCAAAGTACTAGAAATATAACATAATTTAATATTTACTTTGTTAAAAATCCAACCTTGCAGTAAGAATTCCTTTTAAGTTCAGCCAATAGGGATGTTCTAACTCAGGAAGGAGGCTAGCAAGGCCATTAAGGTAAGTAGCCAGGCAAGAACCGTTCCCCATAAAGAGGCCTCAGTAGTGCTGGCCTGGTAAAGCCAGGCATGGAAGCATCTCCGAATTTAGATAAACAAGGCACAGGAGTTTTCAGGGGATGGCAGTCTCATGGCCCCTGAAGAAAGGTAGGTGTAGATCATTTCCTAATGGTCACTGCAAAACCTGCCTTCTTTGAGTACCACTTGTTTCCTGTGATCATTGGAAAAACCTGCTAACCTCTTCCTGTGACCATTGTAAAAACCCACTTCTGTCGCATAGTTTAAACTACACAACTTGCTTGATTTTTACTGGAATTTTGATGCAGTTTGGAGATAGCAAACCCCACTGTTTAATTCTGTTTCACGTTTTGGAATACAGTTAGAGGCAAGGTTGATTTGAGAAGTCTCTTTTTGGCTAAAATAGTGATAGGCAATCCCAGATCTTGTTTCTTGACAGCATAGGAAGATGCATGTAACCATCGATATAAAGGCCTGTTTCAAATTATCTAAGCATACAACACGCCACCACAAAGGAAATCTTGGGAAGATCCTGAAAAAGTTAAAAATAATTATTAATGAAACGAGATATCATTTAGAATCTTGATCAAAAGGAATAGAACGGATCATCTTGTGAATAGACAGAGAACAAAGAATCTTGGCGTGCATTGCCTTATCATTGGGAGGAAAGGTAGGCCTGCCATGAAATTGTTTTAGTTAATATCTCTATTTAGTGTTTAGTTTCTATTATCCATTGCAATAGCTACTCAGAACCCACAGACAAAATTCATGATTGAAAGGTTTTTGAGGACGTTAACAAGTTTTAACGCCAGTGAGAAGTGCTCAAGGTAATTGTTTATCAGGACGGGTTACAATGTTCTTTCAGGTCTGCTGGTAAATGCCCAAAGAAGCACACCACTCTGTTTCAACATGAAGACAGTCAGCTCAAGCACCATGGGTCAGCAAACCCAGCTCCCTGAATTAAGTGCCCAGAGACAGCCCGCTCCAGGAAGCCTCAGCCAGAAGGCACTCAGCTCCACTTCCCTGAGTCAGCCAGTCTGACTTTCCCAATTAAGTGCCCAGAGGCACCCACTCCACTAGCCAGCCTCCTACACAGAAGCACTCATCGTTATTTGCTTCTTGGGTTGGGAAGGTCATCACTCTGTCCAAAGTATGTGAGACCAAGTCTAGCCATTCTCTTTCTAAGGAGCATGCTGGTTGTACTTCCTCCAAGACACATTTCCTTTTGCTTCCGACAGCCCATAGCACTTTCAATATTTTTCCTCAGCACTGGAATTCAGATGCATCAACTCTTGGACCTTGTGTCTCCTTTGTCCAGCTTGCCCATGCATGTGCAACCACTGCACATATGAGACTTAGTCCTCAAAGTGACATCTTTGTTCCTTTAACACTTTACAGTCCTCTTAGGCAGCAGATTTGCCCAGTGCAATGAATGCCCTGTTTGATTTCTTGAGTTGCTTTCAGGAGAGGATACCAGGTAATCTAAATCCATTAAGTCATCTTGATTCTTTACTCCGAAATTATAAAGCAAACCAACACCACCCACCCCACATCAAAAACACAAAGCATCAAGGCATATTGAATAGACAGTAACAAATAGAGTCTTGACTTTACAGTTGACTAAGTCTAGGGCTGAGGGCCAGTTATTTGATCAATCTGATACTCAGTTTCTTTATCTATAAAACGGGGACACATACAGCTCGTCCCACAGGATTATTACAAAGATTATGCGACAATGGATTTAATGTGTCTCGCATGGTATGTGGCTCATACCAGATGCCAACAAACTTGAAGTCTCCTCTCCGCTTCTTAGGAGGCTGTTCACGAACATCTGTATACTTGAGCCATTTTCTCTCCCCTTTCCTTCATTGTAACTCCCCTCTTTTTCTATCCAAATCCTTGATGCTAGTAACCTGATTTAGAACATAAAAATAAACCACTGGGAACACATTTGTTAGACACACATTTAAAGTGCATCTCAGGCTATGATTTTCACATTGGTTCTAAATTTATCAAATTTCTATTTATAATTTCTCTCACAAAATATGTTTTGATGTTCAGCGCAGGCGATGAAAGTTTAAAGTTGAAAATATTTGCAGTCCTTTTCTTGCATTTGCATGCAAGGAAAACGTGGGGATGAAAATATTTTCTCTTGTGTTTGCTTCCAAGGATGACAGAGATTCTGATGAGTTTTGCTCCGTCTCTCAAAGGTGAGAGGCAACAACAGATCCGTGCTGGCTGATTCAGTGCCAACTGGGCCATAGTTCTCCCTCTCTCTTGGGGAGTTTTCTGGTGGCAGGTTGGGGTGCACATGGGGCTGCTAACCCAAAGGTCAGCAATTCGAAACCACCACCTGCTTGGTGGTAGAAAGAGGAGGCTGTCTTCTGTAAAGAGCTACAGCATCAGAAGCCCAGAGGGGGCAGTTCTCAGCTGCCCTATCGGGTCAGGGTCACTGGATTGGAATCCACTGCATGGCAGTGGGTGAATGAATCCTAAAGTGTAAGCTCTGATGCCAGTGTTTATATTTTTATATTTTTTTAAAACAACTTGGCAAACAGATTCACTTCCTTTTATTGCTGGCTAAGTTTCTAGTCAAAAACCACACTTTTTGATCTTAGGCAACAGTGTATGTGAGTTCTGCTTAATGAATACTGATGCCATATTGATTGTTTAAGAAGTGTTGAAATACAGCCCAGGTTTGCTGATTTATGAGGAGTTTGAAGTGGCTTGTCATTGTGAACACATACCTCTGTTCAGACCTGTTGTTCCAGTGCTGTCTAATGCACTTAGTATGAGATGGTCTATTTTCTTTCTCATGGAAATTTCCCCACCAGTCCCTTTGGAGAGAAACCAAACACAAATACCGCCACCAACCCTCTGCGTTTCTGTTCAGCTGAACATCAGACCAGAAGGCACAGATTTAGTTTATTTGACAAAAGCTTTTTTGCAAACTAACCTTTATTATATACCTACCATATTATTTTCCTGGAGTAGCATTTCACAGACTATTAAAGTGAAAGGGATGGGGAATTGATGGGAAGCTAACACAAAACCAAATCCACTGCCATTGAGTTGATGCCACTCACTGTGACCCTATAGAAGAGGATAGAACTGCCCCTGTGGCTTTCTGAAACCGAAACTCTTTACAGGAGTACAGTGCCCCATCTTTCTCCCAGGGGTCAGCTGGTGGTTTTGAACTGCTGACTTTGTGGTTAGCAGCCAACACAACCACCCGCCCCCGGCCCAGGGCTCCCCATATGGGCAGTTGAATGGAATGATCTTATTTCCACTGCTTCTTTAGGAATCCAGGTAGGTTTAGCACACATTGATATCAAGTTCCTCTTTGCGCTCAGAGACGTGGCAGACCCAGCTCCTGCCTTCCAAAACATTTCTGTTGGAGAGAAAAGGATATTCAGAAATGAGACCTGAGAGATGACTCCTGCTCGTTCATTAAATGCAGAGTGTGGCCTCGGTGTTTGCGGATTCCTGGTGAGATCTTGGAGTGATGTACAGTTCGCCTCCCTAAAGATGTCCGATAAAAGCAAAGGCTGATTGAATTAATTGGAAGGCAACCAGAGAGGTCGCTTGTCTGGTCCCTGTCCCTGTGAAAGATGGCACAGAGACGCTCCCAGACAGATTGCGACCTGCTTTAATCAGCCAGTGGCATTAGCTCCAGGCCTGTGCGGTGACCCGTAAAATTGGGAAGAAAAGCAAGAGACCTTGGGGCTTAGCGGCAGTCCTACAGAGGCAGCAATCATTCTCCTCCTTCATCTGCGTGGACCAGCTCTGTGGGCACCGTTACTCACTGCCACAAAGTCGATTCCCATTGCATTTAAAGTATAAGGGGTACTCCACCCCCTAAAATGGAATTCCCCTCAAACCTTTGTTTTCAATTTTTTTTTTTAACCAAACAACCTTATCACCTTCAAAGTACTCTCCATGACACTTAATACATTTGTCAAATATGCAATTCCATTCTTGGAAACATTTTTCAAACACCTGTGTCGATGACTGCCAGCACCACCCTTCACCTGTTCTGTGCTGTAAAATCATTGTCCCCTCACGTCCCTCTTCATTCACGGAAACAAAAAGAAGTCGCACAGAGCGAGGTAAGGGGAATAAGATGTGTGGGGCAAGAAAGGCATGCAGTTTTTTTGCCAAAATAGGTGCATTGAGGTGGCTTTGTGAGCAGGTGCATTCTTGTGGTGGCAAAGCCAGTCCACTGTCTGCCACAAATCAGGCCTTTTTTTGTCGGACACTATTACACAATACTTTCAGAACCTCTAAATAGAAAGCTTGGTTAACAGACTGACCTGGTGGAACAAACCCCAAATGCACTGCTAGTCAACATTTTGTCTGATCGGGAAGTTGACAGACGTCCAGAACAAGGTTTGTCATCAATCAACATTTCACCTCTTTTGAAAAGAAAAAAAAACCACTCAGACACTTGTAGTTTTCACCTTGCGCTGTCCTTGTAAGCTGTGTTCAGCATCACAGTAGTTTTTACAGCATTTTTCCTGAGCAGGAAACAAAATTTCACAGCCACATGCTGTTGTTTTAAATTGGCTATCACAAAAAATGAGTTTTGAGTGAAACTGCTTTTATGAAAAAATTCACTGTGACCAGAGAGAACCCAGGTGATGCCAATGGGTGCACTAACTCAGAGCTTAGTGCACTTGCTCAATGCTTTCCTACCAGAGAAAAATGCATACTAAGCCAGCTTTGCCCAGAGGAGCTTTTGTTTCTTCCATTTTTTAGGGGGGACACCCTTATATATGCATCTTATACCTAATGCACTTTTAGTGTTTTGTTTCTGAAATTTAAGTTTCAAATAGAAAATCGTTTGTTTCTTCTATTTTGGCCATTATCAATCAAACAAACAAACAAACAAACCAGTCTGTTTCGTTGTAGGTTGCATGACTCTAAAGATACAGTTTCTCACTGGAGTAGGAAACTCCATAATTCATACCTTCCTGATTCCCGCTTCTTCCCACACTTCATTAACTCATTCAAGGCCTTTAATTCCTCACAGCAAACAGCACACCCCTTAAGTTGTGCTTGTCCTCATTGGGGCTGAATAATGAAGGGACAGAAAATAAGTCTCACAAAAGACCCAGCTGGAATGGGGGAAGTCACAAGGAACTTTTTGGGATGCTTAGTCTTTGTTCCTGCCCCCGCCTCTGGGTGAGCTGTTAGTTCTGGGACACTCACTCAGTCCCTCTACCGCAGTTTCTCCACATGCAGAATAAGAACTCAGGCTAGGTCTGTGTGTTTCAAACGTCTTTTGAGTACGACACAGAGGAATTGTTTAAGTCAACCCAGCAGGTGTGTGCGTGTGAACACACACACACACACACACAACTAGAATAAAAGCTTTAGGAGACAGTACTTTCTGGTGCTGTATGTAATGCACTTGATTTCCAACCTTTTTGATTTTTCAGAAAAATGTCCTGATTGTGACCCACTAAATCAATTTTGAAGAACTGTTCAGAGGTCACAGCCTGGACTTTGAAAACAACAGGTGGACGCTTTGTAAGGTTGCTCTCACACAGGCTTTCCTACTTGGTTAATTGTGAGAACTGGGGATCACAGCTTGTGTTCCAGTAGCAATAACACGTCATTGTTGAATGAGCCTTAACAGGGAGTGAGCCTGTCAGGGAGGAAGAAGGTAGAAGTGAACAGAGTGGGAAGGGGAAACATGTTCCTTTCTTTAAGTGCAGTCACCATCCACTGGCCACTGGAGGCTTGGACGTTTCTATGATGATGAATAGGCTCCAGGAGAGCTTCTGGACCAAGACTTATGAGGAAAGACCTGAGATGTGTGTCTGAACGCTCAGCCACCTGAAAACCCATTGGATCACAGTAGTCTGACCCCATCAGTCATGGGCTCCCCATGACTAGAAGCCAACTTGAAAACAGCTAACTGTGTGTATACTTGGGGAAAGGACAAGGCTCCTGTAAAGATTTACATTTTGGAAACCCTCAGGGGTCGTTCTGCCCTGTCCTTAAAGGGTTGTTACAGGTGAGAATTGACTTGATGGCAAGGAATTTAGTTGGGTTTTTTGTTTTTGTTTTTTTGATATGTTCATAAAGGAGTCCTGGTGGCCCATTGAGTTACATGTTGGCCTGCTAACTGCAAGGTCAGTGGTTCAAATGCACTAGCCATTCCTTTGGAATGGACGAAACTATCTACTCATGTTAACATTCACAGTCTCAGAAACCCTGTGGAGAAGTTCAGCTCTACACTATTTGGTCACTATGAATGACAGTAGACTTGATGACGGTGAGTGTTTGTTGTTGTTGTTTGTCACACCTACTGTTCAGCTTTTTGTTTAAAAGGACCCCCCAGAGTGAATATTACTAATGACTTGCCAAGAGACTGATGGAGGCCAGTTGTTGAATGGTATGACACCCTTGGATGACTCCTCTGTCATCAATTTTCCCCAACTCTGAGTTTAATATACCTGCTGGGGCGTTACTAATAATCATCAAAATGATGAGGACCCAGTGCTTGGATTTGAACATATAAATGCCAAGAATTGGGCAGATACATTCCTAGAGTGCTAAATGAGCAGATAAACTTTTCAGGAATACAGGCTACTGATATTCCTATATTCGGCCTCTCACAATGGGAGTAAACTTACCCTATAAATCACCTGTTTAGAAACTAGTAGTCACCTTGGCACCATGCTGTCTTTCCATCAGCTCTCATACTCACTCATTCACTACCAGACAGTCGATTCTAACTCATAGCAAGCCTCTAGGACAGGGTAGGCTTGCCCCTGTGAATTTCCTACATGATAACTCTTTATGGGAGTAGAAAACCAAGGAGCACCTGCTGGTTTCCAACTGCTGACCTTGCACCTAGCAGTCCAGCGTGTATCCATGTGACAGCAGGGCTCCTACCTAAGGCACCTCCAAATCCTGTGGATCTTATCACCTACGTGTCTCTGTCTTCATTGCCCATGGCTGTCTATGCTCTAGCTCAGACTAGGAAGTAACCTCCCAGCTGGTCTACGCCAACTAAGAGCACCTCCTTCCTATCTGTTCCCCGATAGTGTTCTTTTTAAATTGGGAAGCTGATCATTTCACTTCCCTGTGATTTCCCACTGCTTTTAGGAAAAAGAAAAATAAACTCCAGACTCCCATACTCTGGTCCCATCCGCCTCCCAGGCTTCCCTTGTGGGGCACTCCTGTGGCCTTCCCAGCCTCCCCATCCTTCTGTCAGCCCCTCTCACTTTTCCATTGCTCCTGTCCCTGGGCTTTTGCCTTTGCTGTCCCCTGCCCCTCTTGCTCCGCCTTTCCGCCTTCGTTCCCTGCCATTCATCCTCTGGTTCTGGTGTCACTAGTGCCACTCAATGACCCTGGGGACTAGGTCAGTTTCTGTTTCATAGTCTCCAGCTCCGAACCCAAACCCACTGTCATTGCGTTGATTACAACTTAAAATGTTTCTGTAGAAGAGTATAGAACTGCCCCTGTGGCTTTCCCAGACTATCAGTCTTTACAGAGCAGTCAGCCTCGTCTTCCTCCTGAGGAGCAATCGATCCATTTGACCTTTGCAGTTAGTAGGCCAGTGCATAAACCACTAACCCCAGCTCAGTGCTCCTAAGTCACATGAGCTTAACGAATGATGGCAACAAAGGTAATAAGATTAATAAAAATAACTCCTCTATACTGTTCTATCTTTAATACATTCCTCAGAGTGTCTTACATGTGTTAACTCATGTAATTATCACTTTAAAAAAGCACAATAGGGACCAAACCAAATCCCAAACTCACTGTCATAGCGTCAATGCTGACTCCTGGTGACCCTTCCTCTAGAACAGGGTAGAATGGCCCATGTGGGAATCTAAGACTATAACTCCTTACAGGTACAGAAAACTCTGTCCTTCTGCCTCAGTGTGGCTGGTAGTTTTGAACTGCCAGCCTTGCAGATAGCAACCTAACTCATAACCGCTATGCCAGCAGGGCTCCCATTTGTTACAGATTAAGAAACTTTAGACTGAGAAAGGCTGGAGGAATTAATTTAAGATTACACTAGTAAATGGCTGAAATCAGACTTGAAACCAGGCAGATTGACTAAAGGATTTTGGTCCCTAGTCATTAAATATGATCACCATTTTTATGTTATTGAATGTGTTCATGTATGAGTCTTTCCCTTGTAATTTCTTTTTGTGAGATTGGGAAAGAGTTGCACACTGTGGAGGGTTAAGTAACTTTTATGATCTGATATAACAAATAATGGTGCCCACTTATTCAGCACATACTGTGCTAGGTACCTTACGTTATCTTATTTAATCTTCACAATAATCAAGTAGTGCAAGTAGTAAACTCCCATTTCATCAGAGAAGGATACGAGGCTCAGAGGCTAAGGCTACAACTTTGATCTACCTCTGCACCTGAGCTCATGTTCATCTTTTTCCTTACTGAGTGGAAGAGATAGGACTTACTCTGGACCTTTGGGGATGTAGAAAATTGAAATAAGAGGATCATGCTGGGCACTGGGATTAAAATGAAAGTTATTAATGAACAACCAGAGAAAATGAAAAGGGACAGAATCCTAATTTCATAAAGCTAGAAAATACCAAATATTGAGGAATGTATGAGTCATATTATCTTTTCTGAGAATTCTCTAAAAAGGTTTCGGTCAATGAGAGCGGTATCCCAAGTTGCCAAATGGAAGATTAATTTTGTAGTGGTGTAAAATCTTCAATTAATAAGCATTGATGTAATTCTAATAAAATTCTAACTTTTGGAAGTAGTTTAATGTGGAGGAAAATGCCAGCCCTCCACAACTAGTCACGGGTTCAGTAAGGGCAATGTTACGGTTGAGATATATACAGATTATAAGGCCATAGAGCATGAGGCAGAAAGGAGGGAGAGTACAATAAAGAAGTCAGACATATTTCATGATGGCATGCTCACCTCCTGGATGGCCATGATCTTACCCGCCAGGTCTGTGCACAGCGTGGGCAGAGGCGAGGTGGGGCAGAGGCAGGGCCATGAGCAGAAGGTGAGCATGCTACCATGTGTCTGACTTCTTTAGTTAACTCGATCTCCTATCTCTCTCATGCTCTATGACTTTATTATAAAAATGTATATATATCAACCATGCAATTGCGCTTACTGAACCTGTGATTAGTTATGGGGGCTGGCATTTCCCCCCAACAGATGGCGCCTATAGCATGGTAGTATGAAAATGACTCTTATGATTTGTACCCCGTGTAACAATTGTATGACCCCACCGGAATGTAGAGTGAATCGAGAAAATTGTGTGAAGTGAGGATCCGGTGTGGGGATTGGCAGATAAGTGGTAGAAATAGTGAATGAGTATTTTAAAGAGGACAATGGGGCAAGGTAGAAGGAACCTGAAACTTACGGCTCTACGCTCATCCACTTAACTGAAGACAGGGTATAAAAATAAGGAAGAGAAAGATGCAATGTTTTCTAAAAATAGTAAAAAGGTATAATCCATGGTTCCCAGAGGAAGGAACTTTTGGTCTAGAAACCTGGGAGAAGGTTATTGTAAACTTAAAGGAAGCACACAGAGATGGGGAGAATATCCCTATGGAGACGTGGTCTCTGTGGGTTCAAGTTAAGATAAGGTGACCAGACGTCCCGCTTTTGGCAGGACAGTCCCGATTTTTAACAACTTTTCCTACTTCCCACGGCGTTGTTAAAAAGTCCCGATTTTTGGAAAGAATGCACGACAAGCTAGGGTATATGATTTTCGGCTGTCATGTGTATTTCGCCAGGATCTGAGTTTTATCAATGGTGTCTCGCTTTTGTGTCGCTTTCCCAATGTTCAAATCTGGTCACCTTAAGTTAAGATGGTCTTAGTACCTGTGCAGGAGGAAGAGAATGAGGGTTCTCAGTGTAGTGAGAAGTCTTGTGTCTATCCAAATCTAGAAAAGCAAGCTAAAGTGTCTTTGAATGGGCATGAATTAGGTGATGAAACTTTAGGAAAAACTGAAGAAGCAGGGATTGATTTGTTATCAAGGCCTCTGATTATAAATGAGACCTCATGGCCAATTCCCCCACAGTGTAATAATAAAATGTTTTCATGAGAGTCATCAAAGATACACCTTGATGAGAAAGCTAATAGGGTTTATCTGAATGAATGGTACAATTTATTTATAAAATAACAAAATTTGTAAAAATGGAGTATTGGCACATTGAGACAAATGACTGAGAGCAGAAATTCTAGTTATTTTTCCAAGAATATGTAAGACTAGGATATGTGTTAGAAGTGACGTTTTTATAAATAATATCATAAAGGATATTCATTCAATAAACCGTGCTGTAGAGTCAGTTAGCAATTTGGCGAACAAAGTTACATCCTTCTCTTTCCCCCAATAGCACACTGAGCATCAGAGTAGAGTTAGATGTTTAAAAGTAGCAACAATGACAACACAACAGAATTCCTTATGTCAGCTTCACCATATACATAAAAGGCATTTCTGCTACAGTATTAGGAGATTCTCATTATGGGTCATGCCCAGAGTTACATAAAGTTGATTATGGCAGATCCCCAAAAAGACTTTCATTGCCATCTATTCAATGCCGACTCATAGCAACCTTATAGGACAGGGTAGAACTGCCCCTGAGGGTTTCCGAGACTGTAACTCTTTATGGAGTAGAAAGTCTCATCTTTTTCCTCAGAGGCAGCTGGGGGTTTCCAACCGCTGCCCTGAGGTTAGCAACCCAACTCAGCCCACGACACCACCAGAGCTCACTCTAGCCATGGAGTCAGTGTGGACTGATAGCAACCCCCTGTGGGTTTCTGAGACTGTAACTCTTCATGGGAGGAGAAAGCCCACTCTTTCTCTAGAGGAGCTGCTGATGATTTCAAACTATCCACCATACATCTCATTTGCATGACTCCCCACCACCCCCAAGAGTGCCAAGCACTTTACTTACATGATTAATAATAATCTATCCAATTTCTTGATAGGCCACAAAGAAAAACTGCAAGGCAGTTAACAGTGGGCAAATCGATGTCTATCTTCTTCTGCAAACATTTTTGTTTTCAGTATTTGTATAAAATTTTATTGTGTTGACTTTTATAATTAGAGGGTATAAGGCAGCAAATCTCAACCTGTGGGTCGAGACCCCTGTGGGGGGGTCCAAGGACCCTTTCACAGGGGTTGCCTAAGACCATAGGAAAATACATATTTTCGATGGTCTTAGGAACTGAGATT
>NW_022103920.1:18457473-18462845 GCF_000313985.2 Echinops telfairi
AGACCCCTGTGGGGGGGTCCAAGGACCCTTTCACAGGGGTTGCCTAAGACCATAGGAAAATACATATTTTCGATGGTCTTAGGAACTGAGATTCGCTCCTCTGTCAGTCTCCAGGTGGGTCCGCCCACATGCAGATGTGCCCACATAAGAATATCCGGCTTGAAGACTGCTACTCATGCTACACCATGCTTCAAGACAAAATTTCATTGATTAGTCTTTAGAAATAAATATTTCACAATATAGAATTAGATCTCATTTTTGTGATTCATCACTATGCTTTAACTATGTTCAATTTGTAACAATAAAAATACATCCTGCATATCAGATATTCACATGACGATTCATAACAGTAGCAAAATGACAGTGATGAAGTAGCAACAAAAATAATTTTATGGTTTGGAGTCACCACCGCATGATGAACTGTCTGAAAGGGTCGAGGCATTAGGAAGGTTGAGAACCACTGGCCCTAGGGCATTCTAAGGGGGATTGAGCACCTGAAGGGGACACAGGGCATCTGCCTGCAGAGTGCCGGTCCTGCCAGGCCCAAAGGAGAGCAGATGGAAGGGATTGTAGGCCATTCTTAGCTGCTCCTTCTCCTTGATTTACAAGCATCTCCAGCTGTGTCCTCTGGTGGGAGACCCTTCAGTCCCTGGTACTCCATTTAAATGACAGAAGAAGATGGAGAGGCGGTGATTTTCAGCTGAGGACCCTTATGTTCTAATTCTCTCCGACCTTTGTAAATAGATGAGACCCAGGTTCAAAGTAGTTCATTGGTTGAATACATCTGTTTCAACAAGCCCTTGACAAAGCCCTGGTGCTAACCACGGAGCCTTACCTGCAGAATCCTCTGTTGAACTTGTTGATGTTATTATTTGTAAAGATGGATACATACACATTAAGGCTAAACTGTGCAATTAATAAATACAAATGCATCAACTTTATTAGCTTTTGCTTTCACCACAAATCCCCAAATCATTTCACTTAAGGATTTCAGCTTCCCCTTTCGAATAACTTTTACTTTTGTTTCAGGTGTATGGTTGACATTTATAAACAAGATTATGTATTGATTGATACCTCAGAAAAGATGTCAAAAATGTTGTAGCACTACATCCACCTTTTTAGTACATTTTAGTACTTTTATTTCCTAATTGTTAACTTTAACTAATAGGCTTTTTTGTACATTCTAACACTTTCATAGTATTTTCCATTTCTGCTTCAGTACTCTCTTTGAAGGAGCCCTGATGGGGGTCGGGGAGTGAGTTAGTATTGGCTTGCTAACTGTAAGGCTAGAGGCTCAAACCCACCAATTGAGATGAGGCTTTCTTCTCTGCTAAAGATTGACAGCCTTGGAAACCCGCACGGGCAGTTCTACTCTGTCCTGTAGGGTCACTATGAGTCAGAAGGGACTCAGTGGGAGTGAGGTTACTCTTTTTGGAACACAGCCACACACAGAGTCACTACTTTCAATTTACTTTTTTGGGACACAAGCCAACCATGGGTCAGGAGAAGAGTCAAGGGCAATTTCACAAAGGAAGAAAAAGTGTAGTTAATGGCAGAGGCTGTGAATGGCAACTTTTCATTGACATTTACTGGCATAACGCTGGCTTTAGGAACATTTTTCTGAATCTGTAAGATCATAACAATTCTGTGTGAGGATTAAAGAGTATTGCTTGCCAAGAATCCTGTCTCTTTGAACTATTTCTGCCCTCTTCCATCCTTTAAAGGTGGTGGTGGTGCTGTGAGTTGGAAAATGTACACTCTCAAACTCTATATAATATTGTGATCAATCTGCAATCAAGAGGAAGGATGAGTAGTTGAGATCACATGATGACATGTGGTAGGGCATGGGAGCAAAGGTAGAGATTTGGATGGAGGAGGTGCAGAATCCCTGCAATATCTTGGGACCTCATTTCCCAGAAACTCTTGCTACCCTTAGTGGAATTTCCTTGCCCACACAAACACTTAAAAGCATATTTTCACATGTGCAGCCAGAGAGAAGCACCAGAGAGGCAGACATGCAGGATGCTAGGGTTATATCTCTTTCTCCCTGGAGATTCTTAGTACTTTTTTTTTCTGTGTGAAAACCCCATTCCGTGCCTCTCAAAGTAAATCTTTACTTTGGGAAGGGAAGAGCTTGAAATTCTGATAACATTTTATAAGATGAATGACTTCACTGAAAAAAACCCTTTTCAAAAACTCAAACAACAACTCTACACATGGATCTCACCAAATGCAATAAACAGGAATTAAATTGGCTACACTGGAGGGAAGAGACAACAGAGAAGCTTGATATCATCAGGCAAAACAAGGCTTTGAGTCTATCCTACCTGGATTTAGAGAACACCTCAAACCCAGCTTTGACATCAGTAAGGGATAAAACATCGAGGGGTTAAGGACTCACTTTACATGGCTCCACCATCAATGCTTATGGAAGCAGCAGGTAAGAAATCATGAGTGTTGCAGTTGGCCACTTTGCTGCACAACACGTCTTTAAAGTGTTAAAGGGTGAAGGTGGGCCTGACCTCACCATGCCATTTCCAGTTGCCTCATAGGCATACCAGTGACAACTTGGACAATGACCAGACCACAGGGGAATGGAACTCTGGTGCTGGTGAAGACTACTGAAACGATCCCAGACTCTCAGAAGAGCCAACACATCTGCCTTGAAGGCAGCCAGCCAGAATGCTCCTTCTTAGATAAGAGGCTCGGCTTTCTCTCATGTACTTTGGAGATTGTATCAGGAGGGAGCAGTGCTTGTAAAAGGACACAATGGTTGGTAAAGTAGAGGGTGATTGGAAAAGAGGAAGACCTTCAACAAGATCGAGTGACTAAGTGTCTACAACATAGCAGTTGTGAAAATGGTGCAGGACCAGGCACGGTTTCATTCTCTTGTACATAGTGTCGCTGAGAGTAAGGACCAGCTTGATGGTATCCAACTTATCAACAACAGTAAATTGGAATGGATTTGAGGACATTGAGTTTGGCTTTGGTCCCTCCCTTTCACTTCTCTGACCAATTTTACATAATTGATTCTTCTAATCACTGAATCAAAATAAGGAGAGGACAGAAAAGTGTTTCTCCTTGTTGAGGACCATAAATCAATGTTTGGCTGAAATCTAAGAGTAATGAAAATGTGGCGCTGCAGTTAACTGGGACTGAGGGTGCAATGCTGAATGCTTTTGATGAAGAATTTCTGGGCTTCAACAGGATCCCAGGTATTGAATATTCCCAACTGTTCTAGAAAACTGGGGATCGTGTATTTTGCCCACAGTGGTTAAGCACTCAGCTGCTAATCAAAGGACTCTTAGAGGGAAAGGCGTGTCAGTGTGCTTCCATCAAGGGAACCCAATGGGGTGGTTTGACTCTGCCCCATACTGTCACTATTGAGTTGGAATCAACTCAACAGCAATGACATCGGTTTGGGGTTAGTAACTCTTTAGGGACTGTAAAGAAGGAAGCAGTTGGCAAAAAGGGAGCATGCTAAGAGCATGACAGTCTTATCTCTGGTCAATCACATAGCCGGGCATATGACCTCTTATTGAATTCAGAATGATTTCTTACATTTGGTCCCATATGCACTGATGTACTCATCATAGCAGGTTCACAGAGCATGCAAGACTTGGAGGTGGAAGAGGTCCCAGCAGATGAACTTGTTCAATCATCTGATTTTCACTAAGGAATCCCCTAGTTAAAGGCCAGCATTTAGCTTCATAGATGTGTCCAAGGCTACCTGCCTTCTAACTTGTATTATGGGGACCTGAATCCTGGTTGGTCCAACTGGTTGGCCATCTTTTTCCCTAAGGAGACTTTGTCAATTTGTCTGTCTCCCTTAGCCCGGGGCCCATGTACTCATTGCCCTACAACTTGGGAAATGCACACCAGCCCTCCGCCTGTATCTAGCGGATGCCTGGGTAAAGTAACAGGTTGAATCTTTTCCTTGCTCCTCTTCTGATTCTGCAGTATACTTCAGGTGAAATCAAACTGTTAGGTTTCTGGGGTGGTTTACCCCGGTTCTTGCTTCTGTCAATGCCGAAAGAAAAATAATTCATGTGGCAGGAGCACTTTTGTAATCCAAATCATGTTTATGAAGGAAAGGGAAGTTCCAGGTATTAATAGCCTCTGAAAGTAAACACTGTCCCTGGATAGCATGCAAGAGAGAGGCGAGGGGGACTGTGGGAAGGTTCGAGACTAGGCAGTGCTGGAAAACACGTTGAAGGAATACTGGAACAGGAGTGCAGAACCAGCATGGGGAGCCAAGAGCAGGAAATCCCAGGAGAGCCAAGAGAATGCGTGCTTTTGTGCTATACACAACGCACACATGCACACGTACATGGGAGAGATTCCCACCCTCCGCTTGCAGGTGTACCTGAACAAGAGAAGAGATGGCTGCCTGCCAGTGGCCTGCTTTTATCCCCTCCCATCCCTACTGATTGGGAGGCGTGGTTGAGGATATTGGCTGATCTTATTGGTTGCATTCTGGCACACCTGTGTGATGTCATGTTGCTGGAACCTAGTCTTTGTGTCCATGTGCACCTCCCACCTGGGCCTAGATGGCTTGGGTCTATAGGTGTCTAATTAATGTGCCTGATTTCTTTCCAACCCCTTTATTGTGGCATGGACAGCTAATTTCCGTTTAGCATAGGCATTCAGTGGGGACAACTCCCTTTTGTCCCTATTCTGGCTACCCTTCAAAATCAGTTCAATTCAGGAAAAGATGACTTGTGTTTGCCATCTTGCTATTTTCACTGTGGCTGTCTGTTCTCACTGACCTAAAAGTCACTGTATTATAGAGTCACAACACCCGCATGTGACTGGAAATAATACATTGTGGAACACGATGATCTTCTCTTTAGTCAATCACACATCGAGGCATATGGTCTTCTGTTGAGTTCAGAATGACTCTTTACATGTGGTCCCATATGCATTTATGTACCTATGGTAGCAGGTTCACAGAACTGTGCCTTTCTCTCTACCCTCATCTCCACAGAAACTCCATGGATACGATGTTAATTATTTAAAATAGTGACTGCATGCATGAGAATAAAGTTGGAGGAGCTAAAAGAGAGAAATCACTTCTTAACCTATCAATTCAGCGTGTAGGTTTCTTTCTCCTGCATGGGAAGATTGTACGTAAAAATTCAACCAACTGGATTTGGGATCTCCAGGAATGAAATGACTTCCATTTGTTTCTGCACCAAATTGCCCAGCTGCTTATTCGCTCATCATCTTTCCTTAAAAATTATTTTATGGGAGGCTCGTACAATTCTTATCACAGCCCATACATACATCCATTTTGTCAAGCACATATGTACATTTGTTGTCCTCATCATTCTCAAAACATTTGCCTTCTACTTTAGCCCTTAATATCAGTT
>NW_022103920.1:18463227-18465446 GCF_000313985.2 Echinops telfairi
TATATGTTTCATCATTGCTACCCTGCACCCTGATTGGCTCGTCTCCTCCCCACAACCCCTCAGCAAGGGGGTGTTCAGTTGCCTACCGATGAGCTCTGAGTCTCCACCCTGCACTCACCCACCTGTACAATGACATGATTTCTTGTTCCTTCATGCCTGACACCTGATCTCTTCGATAGCTCGTGCTCACACATGCTGGTGTGCTTATAAAGCCTGTAGATAGACCTAGGGTGGCCCAGAAAAATATTACAGGCTCCAGACCCAGCTGATGACAGGGACCGGGACACTCCCCCATCATCTTATTAGCATTCAAAACGTTGTTTGTATAATTTCAGGAAAAGGAAAACATCCTTCTACCAACTCAATTTAGAAAAAACAACTATACCTGAAGAACTTATTAGAAAGCAAAGCTCAAGAACAATAAGGCCTTTTTAAAAATGTAAACCTCATGTCAGGATCATCTTAGAAGCTCACATTGTCTCATGACAATGCTACCAACTTGAGCAGACTGAACTTGCTTTCCACTTGCCATCTAATGGAGTCAGAATTGTAGGCGTATTGTTGTTTCTGCTGCCGTGTCAATCCATCTTGTGGAAGGTCTTCCTCCTCTTCATTACCCTTCTACTTTACCAAGCATGATGTCCTTCTCCAGGGACTGGTCTCTCCTGATACCATGTCTAAAGTTCATGAGATGAAGTCTTTCCATCCTTGCTTCTAAGGAGCATTGTGGCTGCACTTCTTCCACCACTGATCTGTTGGTTCTTTTGTCAGTCCGTAGTACTTTCAATATTCTTCTCCAGCACTGCATCCAGCATCCATTCTTTTTCAGCCTTCCTTAGGCAGTTTTCCAACTTTCACATGCATATGAGGCAATTGGAAATACCATGGCTTGTGTCTGTTGTACCTTAGTCCTCAAGGAAACATCCTTGCTTTTCAACATTTTAGAGAATCTTGCCCCCCCTTCTCTTACCCAGCCCCATAGGGAAGTTACTAGGTTTCAGTTCAGGATCAGAAATGCTCTGGACCCAATTATTTGATCTGGACAGCTTCTTCTCAGCTATGCCCTTGGCAGGCTTTGCTCTCCCAGCCACACCACTCCTTGGTCTCTGCCCTGTTCAGGCATTGCTACAAAGCACTGTTGATAAATGCCCAACGTGCACTCAATTCTACCCTAAGTCTCAGTCCCAAAGTCAGCAGATCTAGTTCCCTGGTTAGGTGCTTAGAGACACTCTGCTCGACACGTGAGCATTCTACTCAAAGGCACTCAACTTTACCTGATGTTTAGATTGGGAAGCTCACTGCTCTGTCTTACACTCTGGCTTTGCTGCGGCCATGTGCCACTGGTGTCTCAGCTGTGGCTCCCTGAGTAAGGCGCTTCATCTCACAGGGATCTTTGGGTCCAAAGATATAGTGCACTCCTGGCTCTTGTCTCTCTAAATCATTTTACTAGGAGCTCTTACAGAAATTTATAACAATCTATAATTCAATTAGATCAAACATAGTTGTATAATTGCTGCCACCATCATGTTCAAAACATTTCCTTTCTTCTTGAACTCTTTGATATAAGCTACTCTTTATTCCCTCCCTCCCCCACCCTACCATCCACCAGAAACCCTTATTATTATATTATTATTATTTATTTAGCCATATCTTATACTACCCAATGTATCCATTCACCTACAATTCTGCTATTTGTTCCCCTCAAGTGGGGTTACACAGTTATCATTGCTATCTGTTTTCCCTCGTCCCTCCCCCACATTCTCTTCCCATACCCTCAGGGAATAGTTACTCCCTTTACTATTTCTGAAGGGTTTACCTATCTTGGATTTCATGCATTGAACAGTCTTAATTATACAAATGAACATATGCTGGTCTAAAAAGATTAATGAGATACAACTAAGACCATAGCAGTAAGTGGAGGAAATATTAAATTACTAGAGGATAGTTACATGTTTCATCAGTGCTATTCTGCACCCTGGATGTATCATCCCTTCCATGTGGCCCTACTGTGAGGTAGTGTTCAATTATCTTACAGGTGGGTTTTGGGTCTCCGTTTTGTCTATGCTCCTTTATGTCAGTTTGATTGCTTGTTTTTCAACTTCTGACACCTTTTCCTGTTGACATCTCATGATCACACAGGCTCATGTCTTCTTCCATGTGGGATTTGTTGCATCCCTGGTAGATGATGGCTGCTTGTTTATGTTCAAGCCTTTCAGACC
>NW_022103920.1:18465924-18480576 GCF_000313985.2 Echinops telfairi
CATCATTAGAGTTCCTTTATTTCACAGTGACAATAAAGAGCACTAGCAATCACTCACAACTAAATCATACAACCTTAGCTTCCTCCACCTTCTCTTACCCAGCTCCACCAGGAAAAGTGGAAATATCCCTGTCTCCATGGTCCTGCCCAGTCGTTGGGTGAGTTACAGAGCCGGGCTAGAAGATCATCATAAGTAATCCACGGATTACAAAATGACTCAGGCCAATCGAATTCACTTCATCTTCTAGGAATATGACATTGCAGTCACAAGTTTTAGATTTCATTAATGATATCCTAAAGCCATTTTGTAATGGGATTTATGAGGCTGACTCCATCTGCCACCATACCAACACTTTTCTATGTGTTGTTAATTTGAGCTATTCCCTAAAACACATTGCAACTTTACAATCAGCCATGTTTCCATTGCATGCCTGACATACCACCTCTGACAATACTTAGCACTTTATAGCACTGCGTTAGCCCAGACTTTGGAAACTGCAGCGTAATACAATGTTACAGCCAATTAAACTCATGAGTCACTGTCAGCTTTCTAAACCCCTCGTGTAGAGGAATGAGGAAATCGGATACAGGAAGTGAAGAGGAAACTAGCGGCTGCGAAATCTGAAGTGCCACCATGACGTTGGAGTGTCGGGGAGCAGAAAGACGCATTTTCTAAACAGCCAGCCAAGAAATCACCTTTTCCTGTGTAATTTTGGAAAGGAAGTAGAGTTCGCTCTTCCCATTTGTCATCATGTCTGCACATTGATTGTGGAGGGAACCTTATCGTGCCCATTAGTCCTGGTAGCAGAAGCCAGTAGACAATTTCCTGAACTTTTACTTTAAAGAAATGAAAGAAAAAGAAAGAAAGAATGTTCACTTAAACTACCTGGAGTTTATAATTAGGTGAGGATATAAATACAGGGAAGAGTGAAACTTTACATTTTTACCTTTCATAAGATAGCGTGTGTGTTAAACTGGCTTGTCCAGAGAAATAAAGCCAGTGACGGCCATCCATGTATAAGAAAGAACTTTATATCAACAAGTAATTATATATCATGAAGGCATCGCGGCCTAGTCCAGCCCAAGTCTGTAAGTCTGATGCTCGTCCATAAGTCCCTCTTCAGACCCACATAGCCCCACACTAGTGATTCGGAATCATGAACTGGAAGCAGGAAGACCACAGGCTGGAGGGTGCAGACTCACAGGGATCCAAAGTTGGTGGAAACATGGTAGGGCACCTACAGCTCTCAGGGTCCAGTGTGCCACACAGGGCCACCCCTTGAGGCATGCAGAGTTCCAGCAGGCAGGAAGGCAGAGGGGCTGAGAGAGGCAATTCCTAGAGCCCCGAGTATTTCAATGCTGTCATTGAGAGAACGCAAGTCCACCTTCTATCATGGAGTCATTTCTGGTTCACAGTGACCCTGCAGGACAGATGCCCCATAGGTTTCCAAGGCTGTCATCTGCAAAGAAACAGACTGGCAGGTTCTTTGTCCAGGGGACATTTGGTGCATTGGAAGTGCTGACTTTTGTTAGCTGCTGAGTCATTAAGCCATGTGCCACCAGGGCTCCTCGTGTTTATTCCAGTCTCTCAGGGACATGTTACAGATATATTTGTGACAGCCATGAAATGTTCGGGATTATCTCCATAGATTGATAGGGAGTTAGCATGACATTCAAGTAACTCATATACCTCTATCTCTTAGTGTATGCCTTGGATTTGCGGACATTTTCAAATTCTTCAATATTCTCCTTGCTTTCTTTGAATCAATTGGAGTTGGCATTTTCAGTCAATTCCCCTATCCTACATTAACAGAAACACAGAAATCTGCCCTTTTCTCTAAAGTCTACAAGTGGAAAAGAACATCAGATAAATAAACAAACACTGCTATTCAGAGAAGGTCTGTGTGTGTGTGTGTAAGTGTGTGTGTCTCTTTAGCAAAGATATTTACTGAGCAGCAATACATCTTAACACAGAAGGTTTGATCTCTGAGGTTTTATTGTGCCTTGGCCTCTAGATTTTATCTGTGTTGAGCCAGTCAAAATTTGTCCTTTTTTTCCCCCTTCTCTTCTCTGTTCCTTTGTATCTTCTCTGCTTCCACCCTCCCCAAAAGAAGGCACTTAATGTTACACTTAAAAAAAATGTAGATCATTTCATGGCCCTCTCTTGTTCTTTCTTGCCCTGTCTCTCAATCAGCTCTAGGCTTCTGTCTGTGTGTAAAGATTTGGCTGAAGCCTTGAAACTGATAGCTACTGGGAATTGCATGTCCGTAGGCTCCCTCTTTGGTGGGGAAAAGGCACGGTTTTGATTTATATGAGTTGGATATACCATGACACAAGTTTTTCCTATTTAGATACTTCAGTGCCATACATTTCTTTAAACATGAGCTACCCTATTCTTTTTTTTTCTTTTTTAAAAATCATTTTATTGGGGGTTCGTACAATTCTTATCACAATCCATCCATCCATCCATTGTGTCAAGCACATTTGTACATTTGTTGCCATCATCATTCTCAAAACATTTGCTTTCTACTTTGTTTAAAGAACTGAGGTATTGGTAAGCTAGGGTTTCCAAAAGCTGGTCCCATTGCCGAGGCTGGCTGTATCGGGTTCTTCTGGGAGACTCTTGAATTATAAATGGCAGCTTCTTCAAGGCCCCAGGTCTGGAGAGAATGATTTAGTGACCCTGGAGTGGTGCTGTGGCATCTCTACTTAGAGGACATTAAGAACCCTGACGGAGACTCTCCACCATTAGACTTTGGAAACTGCTCTTGGTGAGAACTGCATGTCACCATTTGTGTTAGATAGGGTTCTCTCGAGAAACAAAACCAGAATGCTAATCATTTTATATATATTTATACAGATAGATAGATGTATAACATAAGAAATAAACAGTGAAATTATAAAGCAGTACAAATGGCTCAGTGCAACTCACTCCCGTGAGACAGTTGTGAAACACTGGAAGTCCTTCAAGTCATGAGGGCTACCGCGTAGTCTTCTATAGAGCACATCAGGCTATCTGGGCACAGGCAGCAAACAGCAAGGCGGGTCACCAGCAGTCAGCCAGATGACAGGATCCGACAGTCCCCAGCTCAAGATGTAAATTCCGATGGTGTGGCAAAGCAGGTATTGAAGGAGTCTCAAGTTACAGCGACACAGTCTACGGGTTAGGTGTCCCACGGGTAGTGCAGCTTTCAGATTGAGGCACAGAACAAGCAAGGCAGTCCCCCCTTGTTCTGTTCTCCCAGGGGGAAGGGCCAGGAAGGGCGGGGTTCCCCGAGCCATTATCTCTTTGCCCTTCAATTAATCCCACCTGTGTTTATCAGCCAGGTTGGCACAATAAACTAACTACCTCACCATTTCTCCATGCTCCCAAACTTGCAAAACAGTCATGATGTCCTTCCTTATAATGATAGCCTGGTTGTAGATGCAGTGAGTTGGACTTAAAAACAACAATAACAACAACAAAACCCACTGCCAATGGGGAGTCATTTATGACTCATGGTGACCTTATAGGACAGTGTTGATCTGCTCTTGTGGGTTTTCGAGACTGAAACTCTTCACAGGAGTGGAAAGGTTCATCTTTCTCCTGTGGAGCACCTGGTGGCTTTGCACTGCTGAGCTCGTGGCCCACAGCCGAACTTGTAACTCCTGCGCCAATATATAACATTCAACTTTGCCCATTTTGGAAATTGTCTCCACACAGACAGTCAACCCTGTCCTACAGGGTCCCTGAGTTGGCATCAACTTGATGGCAGTGAGTGTGGTTTGGTGTTTGTCTCGTACACCTGCCTTTTGGATTCCAATATATACTTCTAACCTGCAGACGTAGAATTTAAAGATGTTGACAATAAACGACCTTTGAGGATGAAGACAGGAGGATGAGCCTTGGAGAATGGAAAGTTGAGTCATCAAACCATCAGAAAAGGCCGGCTGAAAAGGGAGGGCCCAGAATTTAGCCCCGAGAAGGCTGCAGAGAGAGCATCTATCACCAGCATCCAACAGAGACGAGAACAGCCAAGTTGACGACTACCGTCTAATTACAAATGAATAGACAGACAACCCATCACGTTTGGCTGGAAGAAAATCACTGTTCTTATCAGAATTACATTAGAGTTGGTGTTAAAGAACAGTGGGCACATCAACTATTTTCATTCAGCTCACTGGGTTATGCATTGGGCTGTAATTACAAGGTTGCCACTTTGAAACCATCTTGGGAGCAGAATGAGGTTTTCTGCTCCTATAGAGATTAACAGCTTCAGAGACCACACAGGGAAGTTCTACTCTGCTCTGCCTTTTGGGGTCCCAATGAGTCAGAATTGAGAAGAAACCTCGTGCTTGGTAAAGTGGATGGACGGCAGCAAAGAGGAAGACCCTCAACAAGATGGATTAATACAGTGGACAGGTCCATTGGTAATATGGACTCAAGCATGGGACAGATTGTGCGGATGGTGTAGGCCTGTGGCGTGTTTTGTTCTTTTGGGCATCTGGTCGCTAGGGGTCGGAATGGACTCATTGGCACCTAATATCATCAACAACATAATTTTAGTACAAAGAAAATGAACGTTTGTTGTATAGAAAGACTATCTTGTAAAGGATAGTAACTGACGTCCATGCGTGGGAAAGTTTAAGGTGTTTGGCCTCTGGTGTTCTTAGATGTATAAAGTTAGTGGTGAGTCGGTTTGAGGGTTCAATGGTTAAGCACTTGACTACCAACGGGAAGGTGAGTGTTCCAAACCTCCCCAGTGACACCATGGGAGAAAGATTTGGTGCTCTGCGCCTGTATGATTATAACCCAGAAAACTCTGGAACATTGCTGTGACCCATGGTGTCACTATGAGTAGAATAGACTTGACCCGACCCTTCACAGCCCACTAACTCTGTCTGGCAGCAAATCAAACTCACTGATACCGAGTCGATTCCAACTCACCATAGCACCCCTGATAGGACCGAGACACGGCCATGTGGGTTTCCAAGACTGGAACCATGGACGGGATTAGAAGCTTCATCTTTCTCCCATGGGGCAGCTGTTGGGTTCCAATTGCTGATCTTCTGATTAGCAATCCAGTTCATAACGCAACACACCACCAGGGCTCCACTTTGTTCAGCGAGGGGTGGTGAGCAAATATTGAGCTTAGAGTTTGAGATCTGAGAATTCTTTTCAGATCATCTATTTGTTTCTATGTGATGTTAGCCTTTATGAACATATGTGTGTGTGTGTGTTTCCAGAAGGGGAATTTTGAATTATAGATGATTTCGACTTTATTTTCTACTCTATTGTATTTCCTCTTTGAATCCTTTGTTTCTGGTACAAGACTGACCAGATTCCCTGATATTGAGTCAATTCTGACTCATAGTGACCCAATAGAACAGGGTAGAATTGTCCCAGAGGGTTTCCAAGACTAACTCTTTTCAGAAACAGAAAGCCAAATCTTTCTCTTGAGGATGAGCTGGTAGATTTGACTGCTGACCTTGTGGCTAGTGGTCCAACTCATAATGGCTCCACCATTGAGATCCTTTTTTCCCCCTTGTACAAAGTGAATGATAAACACTAAGTCGCTGGCAATTCCCATCCTGAGACATGCCCTACACACAGATACACTTATTCAGGTTGACATTAAATCTGGGAGATCTACATTTTTTAAAATAGAAAATTAAAACAGCAACAAAAATAAATGAGATGATCTTCCTAAAGATAAAGATGCTTTCTTAAGGAAACATTTTTATATATGTAGATAAAGGGTTCTCAAACGGGGGGCATTCAAAGCAAGAGCAGTATGAATGAAAAAGATTTTTTAAAAAACAATCAAAAAGCAGAAGGATTTGAAGTAGATGAAAAGAATGACAAGATCAATTACTGAAATGTTATGTAATGACTAGAACGTACCATATAATAGGACTCAATAAAGTAGAAATAACCATACTGAAAGCATGCTTCTCTTATTTACTTTGTATCTGTTGACGGCTAATGAAATCACTTTTTGTTCCTCACAAATGAAAAATCCCACGTCTAGTTTAAAAGCCTGACTCAGGAAGTCTTGGTTTAAAGTAATTGAAAAGTAAAATCAGATTGTTTGGTCTCATTAAATGTGCCTCCTGTGATGGAAATCTTAGCCTCGATGCCATCTTTTATTGAAATCTCATGGAGAAAATTGATACCTTTCTGTTTTTCAGGACTGGAGCGCATTGCCCGGGATTCATCTTACGAACAGGAAGGGAAGGTGCAATTTGTAATCGATGCGGTATATTCCATGGCTTATGCCCTGCACAATCTGCACAAGGACCTCTGCCCTGGGTACATTGGCCTGTGCCCACGGATGAGCACCATCGATGGGAAAGAGCTGCTTGGTTACATTCGGGCCGTCAATTTCAATGGTGAGTTCCAACTCAATTCTTGTTCTTTGCATCACAATAGTTTAGAAATGACTACCGAGTCTGAATCGGACTAGAGGAATAGCAGCTACTCAGACAGAGTGGAAAGCACAAAATTGGAACTAGTTCCCCTGCTTAATCAGAAGTGATTTTTTTCTACGTGCGTTTAAATCTCAAGCATATATTTGTGTGTGTGTGTGTGTGTGTGTGTGTGTGTGTGTATGCTACCATTCATGTACTCCTAAAAGAAGTGGAAGTAAAAAATAAGCCCATATCATTCAAAATAGTCCACTAGTCCGCTGGGGCACTTGAGAAATAGCTCAGAAGTCGCAGATGGAACCAACAGAGGCTTGGGCTTCTTTGGGAACGCTTTGTTGATGGGGTTAGCTGAGAAGGGTTTGGGGCCTGGGCATTCTGCTTGGAGACAGATTTCGAGCTCTCTTGTTGTTGCTCTTCTTTTCCTTCCCATGCCCGAAAAGTTTTATTTCTAGCTTTTGAACAAGAAGTTGGCTTGAGCACTGGATGATTCGCCATTGGGGTATCTCGATGTACCTCCCAAGAGTGTTGTGTTCAGATCTCGTGTCTTCCCTCTCATTGTGTTCCTCCCCACGAGTTGGCCAACTTGAAGCTGGGAGATGTACCTTTCAAGCTAGAACTACACGCAGTATAGTGCAGGTGACGTCTGTCTACTGGAGAATCGGACACGTGGTTTCTGTGACTGTCATGAGAAACCGATAGAGAGTAAACTGGATCAATAGGCTTCAGGTGAGAATAGCTCCAGACTGCCTGTCTCAAGTGATGGGATTATTGAGCAATGCTATTCTTTCCCGAAAGTTGTAATGGTTGCGACCTCAGACTTTGGCCATTATTTTCAAATAAAATGATAGAATGCTCTAAGCTGTCTCATTCCGTGGAGTTGGCTGTAATCCATGTAAAGGACGTGCCTCAGAGGCACACAGAGCACTGGACTGTCCATCATAATACACTCCGGTGACCTCAGCTGCCAGGCTTTCTCAAAAAAAAAAAAAGCACAAGGTCATCTTTGATTTAGAATTCAAGTGGAAACTTCTTTTGCTTTGCTCAGGCAACATGACACAACATTTGGTTTGCGTTCAACACAGATTAGCCTCCTTTTCAGCAGGGTGCACATGTGTGTGCTTGTGTGTGTGTGTGTGTGTCATTACATAACGCCTTTTTGTTAGACTCTAAACACTAAAGGGATTTGGCAAATCATTTTCATGCAATTATCAAATTGAGCGAAAGAGGAGCGGCGCCATTCAAGGTTATTTACTTTAACGTGAGGTTGGGGAACACTTCATTTATTCAATATTGTTAGGGGATGGGAGGATGAATACAAAAGAGTACACGTTATCAATAAATGTAGGTCACATCTGGAAAACATCAAAACTCCTCTAGCCTAACTCTGGATTGCATCTTTTAAAGGTGAATGACTGCTTTCTCTCTTTTTCTTAGCCCCAGATCGAAACCTGCCCCTCCGTTGATGGTTCCACTTGTGTTGCCACCCTGTAATATAATGACTCTATTAAAGGCTAATTAAAGAATCTGTTAATTCCCCTTTCAAAAACTTCTTTTGATGGTTAGAGTGAATGTTCATAGAGCAAATTGGTTTTCCACTCGACAATCCATGTATATTTTGGAAACAGCATCCTTCCCACTTCCGCCCTGTCCTCCCTGCATTTCCCATTTCTTTTCTTTCTTCCCTGCCTTCTGAGCTTCATTCCTGGTCAAAGGTTACCATTTGGTCTCTTGTATTTGATTATTCTAAGGAGTGCATACCTCTTTCATGTTTATGGTTCATCTCATAGCCCCGTCTATGGTTGGACTGGGAGTTGAGTCCTGGAGGTGGGTTCCATTCCTAGCTTGAAGATTGATTAAAAGGCCCTTGGGGGTTCCACCGGTCTCTCTTAGACCAGTAAGCCCGGTTCCTTTACGGTTTGCAGATTTGTTCCACAGTTTTCTCCCATTCTGTCTCCGCCCCTTTCGGCTGGTCAGCAGTGTCACTGGGTACCATCGGGCTCCCCTGGTATCAGGGTCATAAATGCTGAGATTTGCACAGTCTATTTATCCTTTGGACTCCTTTCCATTTGTCTTTCATTTTCTTCACTCTTTGCACCTTAGATGTCCTCTTTCAAGCTTTTAAGACCCCATTCACAACGCTCTAGGGTGTAGAGCATTGTCTTTGTGGACCATATTACCCCAGTTGACCTTGATGTCTCTCAAAACTATAACACTAAGCTACAAGGCCCAGTGTTTAGTTGTGGCTAAGAAGTTAACATAGCTTTGCCCCATGATAGCTATATTGTATGTGTGGATATGTGAGTATTTATAGCACATGAAAATATGCATGTATGTCATCATCTATACCTATATATGGATGTGAGTGTAAGAACGTTTTAACTCCTAAAGACTAGTAAGAATATTTACCACTGGAATTCAACGGTTTCAGAGTTGTTTTGTTTCCTTTTCATAGTTGTGTTTTTCCTTCTTTTTCCCCCCTCCCTTTCAACATGACCGATTGCTATGGTCATTGCAGTTTTTGTCTTTAGGGAGGGTTACTTCCCAAATTTGCTTCTTTAAAGTTATTATGGTCAAAGAAGCAAATGTAAAAGTTTATTAATCCAATCAGTTTATATTTGTTGAACCTTTTTCTTTAGCGTTGGATGGGTGTAAAGGATATATTAATGTGAAAAACCAAACCGAACTCACTGCCATCATGTCAATGCTGACTCATAGCGACTCCCTGTGGATTTCTGAGATGATAACTGTTTACTGGAGTAGAAAGCTCTCTCGGAGCTGCTGGTGGTTTTGAACTGCCAAACATGCAGTTCGATGGTAGTAAGGTGTTTTTTTTTTCTCATGTGAAAATAGAAAAACAAATAGACATAGAACTTAGAGTTTCTTGGGGCATGTTGATATTAAATAAGTAAGCATGCAGAGATATATAATCTGCCATAAATATTGCAGCTGGATTATGGGCTCATAATAGGAGAGACTTCCCTTATGTAGGATAAGGACAGGTTGAACAGGAGAGCAGAGGGGGTCTGAGGTAAGGATAGAGAAGCAGGCAAAGTCAGATAAACCATGTGAGATCTTTCAGGTCTTCTAGATTTATTCTTTGTCTTGAAAGCAAGCAGACCTTGCTAAAGCACAAAGGAACTGTCCACTACAAGAGTTAGTGTGTTCCAGATGAACAGCAGGTAAAGTAAATGAATTTTAGTGTCTGAACTGAAGAGAGATTCTCTTTGAGCTCCTTGGAAATTTATGTTGCTAGAACTTGAGCCTTGACTGTGTTCCAAGTCCTAAAGCAAGAAGCCTAGAGGCTTGGGCATAAGCAAATGATCCTGGACCAGAGCAGTGGTTCTCAACCTTCCTCATGCCGCGACCCTTTCATACAGTCCCTCATGTGGTGGTGATCCCCATCCATAATATTATCTTCGTTGCTACTTCGTCACTGTCATTTTGCTACTGTTCTGAATCGGGAGACCCCTGTGAAAGGGTCATTCAACCCCAAAGGGGTTGCGACCCACAGGCTGAGAACCGCTGGACGCTATCATTCTTTTGCTCGCTAGTCGTTTTCCTCAAGTTTTAAGCATGTTATTGGTTTGTCTGTTCTTGCTGTGGCTAATTGTGCCAGAGACCATTCTGACCCCTGGTGACCCCATGCCTGCCGAGTAGAACTACTCCACAGGCCTTGCGATGCCATGACCTTTGGGAAGCAAATCACCAGGCCTCTCTTTGAGGCTCATGTGAGTGGCTTCAGACCAATATCCTCTAGGAGTGGAGTGCTTAGCCATTTGTGTTACCCAGTAATCTTCAGGATATTCCTCAAGCTTTTAAATTTCATTATTTGCTTATCAATTCATGCCCCTTAATTATTAATAGTTTGCTTCATCAGGATAAAAAACTCAGGAGGGTATTCAAATAACCCATCCAAGCTATTGAAAGAGGAGGCAAGCAAGGCAATCAGAATGCAGGACAGCACTGAGGTCTGGATTCTGTCTCAGTTATCTGGTACTGCTATCGCAGACGTACAACCAAGCATGCCGTACGTAAGCAGAAATCTATTCTCTCCGTGTATCCAGAGCTAGATGTCTGAGTTCACCATAGTGCATCTAGCAGAAGACTTTCATTCTGTCGGAAGGCCCTTCTCTACGTTAGACATCGATAGGCGTTCTTCGGAGATCTCCGTGTGTCTTGGAATCAATTTTCTCCTTGGGTCTGGAGAATGGGAGGTTGTCAGCCCAAGAATCAGCATGTACACCTACCTAGCTCTTCTTGACAGGTGATGGTCATCCCACCCTTTCCACCCCATCCCTGCTTATTTTTATCTCCTCTCCTCTCTTAGAAGGTAAAAGGGGAGCAGGTCACACCCCAGGGGAATGCCCCTTGCATTGAATCAGGGGTGTGAGCTGAGTAGAAGTTTTGCATCACACCTTAATCTCCTTACTACAGGTGGGCAGAGCACACCACAGGGGATGATTACATCATTATATGACTGCCAGATTGCATCATTATGTAACTGCCAAACCATTGAGAATCAGAACCCAGCCAAATGGACACATATTTTCTCTCAAACTCACTGCCATCAAGTTGATTCCGACTCATATTGACCCGAGCAGACAAGGTAGAGCTGTTCCTGTGGGTTTCTGAGACCATGATGCATGTTGGGAGTAGAAAGCCTCATCTTTCTTCTACAGAGTGTCTAGTGGTTTTGGACTGCTGACCTTGCAGTTGGCAGCCCCAAGTGAAACCTAGTACATTATCAGGGCTCCTTTTTTGAGGGGAACACAATTCAATCTATGACATTCCCCCTCTGGCCTCATCTTCCTAACCAATGTCTTTGCCACATGTGGAACATATACACTCTGTCATATGATCCAGAAGTCTTGTTACTGGACTCCAAATTCTTGTCCTACCAAAAGAAAAATGTACTTTTGGAAGCAAATCCTCCTAAAGTTTTTTCTTCCTACGGAAGAAGAAGCTCTCCATCCAGCTTGCTTGGGCTTGCTATTTCTCACTTCCCATGTGTGCATTCAGCCTTTTAGGGGTTTGCATAAATAAAATTTCTCAGGAAGTTCCCACAGAGGTAAGAAGGGTTCTGAAAAATAGAGCCCCAAGATGTTACTCCAGACTCCTCATAGGCTCTGTCCGAGTCTCCAGCTTCTCTCCCTTGCCTTGTCTAGGTCTTGAATCAACTCCCAAGTACAAATTACATATGGGGATAAAAGTCCTTTTAATCTGTGAATTTGGAAATCTAGAGGACAAGTTATCTACTTCCGAAGTACAATAGTGAATAATACACTAGGTAGACATTTTCATTACAAATGAGAGAAGTTGGAGGGAAAGGCATCAAGCAAGTCCAAAGCCAACCGATCAGTTAACATAGGTTCTCAGGGCTTGAAAATATACCAACTGACCATCCCCCCCCACCGTATTCTATTCCTCTAATAACTTCCATAACTCATTACAATGACCACATAGAATTCAGAGACAATACTCACAATTATGAGGTTTATTAAGAGTCAACTCACCCACTGCCATCTGTCGATGCTGACTATAGAACAGGGTAGAACTTCCCTGTGTGTTTCAGAGACTGAAACTCTTTATCAGAGTAGGAAGTGCCATCTTCTCCCCAGGAGTGGCTGGTGGTTTTGAACTGTTGACCTTTTGGATCTCAGCTCAACCTATATCCATAACTACTACAGCACCAGGGCTCACTATTAAGAGAGTAGCAAGTTAACATCCAGAATCAGAAATGATTCTGGACGTATTTTCTCGTTCCTGCTTCGAGGCAGTTTTCTTCTGGCTCTCAGCCCCTTGCCCGGACAACTATTATTTGATACCATCTAAGCCAGTGGTTCTCAACCTTCCTAATGCCGTGACCTTTTAATATAGTTCCTCATGTTGTGGTGACCCCACAGCCATAAAATTACTTTTGCTGCTACTTCATCACTGTCATTTTGTTGCTTCCATGAATCGGGCGACCCCTGTGAAAGGGTCGTTCGACCCCCAAAGGGGTCATGACCACAGTTTGAGAACCACTGGTCTAAGCAATGGCCCTACTCTCCAGATTCTGTGTGCTGGCCATATTCTCTGGCTAATGGGTGGAGATCCCTTGGTTTTGGAGTCCAGCTTCACTTTTCAGGCTCTCTGGGATAACTCTCCTTTTATGGTATTGAGTAGCCACATTCTTCCAGTTTGACTGAGTTAAGATCAAAGTCCATGGGTCCTGATAGGTCCTCGGGTTTTACCTCTTGCGTATAGAAGTTCTGCTTTGGGTAGTGACTCCAAGGGGTGCGGTATTCCATCCTCTGTGCTTTGGGTGGCAACTCCATCCCTGGCACACCTCAATAGCTGTGGTAGATATATAATTGTTTCTTAATTTTAGGATTAAGAGTATAGAGGTGGAGTCTAGCTTGTCAATCAGATCATAGCCAGTGAGGCCTCTGTGTGGGTCTGGCCTTCTCCTGAGAATTTTGGGAAATCCATACTTCCTCCTTGGAGGCGGGAGACACTTCTCTCTCTGCTCACACCTGGGAGACATAGCAGCTGACAAGACACATGGACCCACCCAGATGCAGAGACACCTGTCAGCGCTGAGATGTTTCCAATGCCACTGGATCCAAGGACTTTCTACCCACTGGCCTGTGACCTTCTGCATTCGACATCATTGCATGTGTTTCATGAGTCTGAAGACGACCTTATGGATTAATATCAGACATATGGGCTAATATCAGACTTATGGACTTGATCTGGACTGGGCTGGGATGTTTTCTGAATGTTCAATTGCTCTTGTATATAAATCTCTTTCTCATACACATATGTGTGTCCATGGATTTGTTTCTCCAGACTAACGCAATAGCCATATTACACCCTGGAGAAGAGCTGATAAAGGTCTGACTATTTGAAACCCAGAAGGCTGTGGCCACACCCTGTGAGGAACTAGGGGCACTCCCAACTTTTGAGACCTAGATCCTGGGATCTTGGAGCGGTTCCTGGGATGATCCTTTCCTTTGCTTCAAGGGAAACAGGAATAGGTGTTTTGGTTTTTTTTCTTGTTTCCTGCCTGTAGAATACTAGAGGTAGACAGAAATCTCTTCTTCTTTCTCTGTTTTCCTTCAGTCTAACTAGCAGTTTTTCTTCTGTAGCAGTTGATTAAATCTATTAATCCCAGCTTTCATATCTTTATCTAAAGCTTGTGTAGCTCTGTCCTTAGTGAACACTGCAGGAAGTCTGTCCTTAGTTTATACAACAGAATTTTCCACATCTTTAGGTTTTTTCCCATTTTGCTCAGTTCAATATTAAATCAACTGTGTGAGTCATTTCCTTAAGATGAAACTCTCTTTATATACACATATATAAACTTCACTTATTTTGCTTCTCCAAAGAACTCAACCTAAGACACATTTCTAGCAGTTAGAGCACAAAGGGACATTCAATAGGCTACATAATTTTTATTATACGATAGAAGCAAGCATACTGAAGATACTCAAAGGCAATTTCATCCAAACCGTAGATTGGCTTATGAAATAATCAATATAATTTGTGAGTACAGTGTTTGCTTAAATCAATATATGACAACAATGGTCACCACTTACCCTAAATATGAGAAAGTAAAGAAAAGTCAGCTGGGACAAGGAAGCTAGATTAATGGAAACAGAAAGAAAAGGAATGGAAATATCCAGAATGCTTACACATTGCAAAGAAATATAGCCAATGTCACCTAAATTTTTCTATAAAATTGGTAAGTAGGAGCTTCTTAAAAACAAAATAAATATGGATAGGTGAGATTATTTAGAAATTCCAATTTAGATATTGGATAGTGGGTGCCCCAAACGCTAATTTCTGGGTAGAGAAATTGATGAACTTGTTCATTGTGACATTAATTAGATCCTAGGACAAATTGCAAGAGCTTTATATCACAGAGCAATTGCATATTGAGAAAACACACCAGCCTAGTTCTGATCAAGTCCTTAAGTCCAATCTGAGTTCATATGTCTGATACCAGTCTATAAATCCCTCTTCAGACTCATACCACACATGCAATGATGCCACATTCAGGAATTAACAGGCCAGTGGGTGGAAAGTCTTGTGGATCCAGTGGTGGTGGATCCAGCATCTCAGTGCTGGTGCGGGTCTCCATGTGATTCCTCCAGCTCTCTGAGTGTGGCTCCTTAACAGGAAGTGAAGTGTAGAGAGAGGGTTCTCTGAGGGCTCAGCAAGTCTCAGGGTGGCAGCTCAACAGCAGGAAAGTGAAGTAGAG
>NW_022103920.1:18481196-18483325 GCF_000313985.2 Echinops telfairi
ATCACTGGGAAAATGTATTTGAACCATGTCTGTGTGAGTATTTTAAGCTCATTCTTACTTAGGCATATCCGGAGTTACTCATGTGTTCCTTAAAGTGTTTTTTCAACGCCTCCTCTTTGCTTGAAGGCTGGAGGGAAGCACAGACCTGTCTTTTAGGATTACTTTGATTGTTACGATTGCCACTATATGAACAAAACAGTTTTTCTGTCAATGCTTTAAATCTAAAGATCTGTTAAAGGAAAGCACATAAAAGAAAGGAGTTCAATTTTTAGGAACTATGTCAATCTCTTACTCCACATTAGTCTGTTGGCAATACAAATTAACACTTTCCTCCTGTGTCAACCACGTTCCTGCTAGTGCCATGTATTGCTATGATGCTGGTAAGTATGCTATCAGTATTTTAAAAGCCAGCAGTGTCATCCGTGGTGCACTGTTTCAGGGGAGCTTCCACACTAAGACGGATTGGGAAGAAAGACGTGGAAATGGAGTTTTGAAAAGGCTGGCCAGTGAAAGCTGTATGACTAGGAGTGGAAGACAGTGCTAGAAGGCACTCGAAATAGAACTCAGGACAAGCTGCCGCCTCGAAATAGAGTTAGCCATAATGCTGGGCATCGAGTAATGCTCTTGAGACCTTCGCTTTCTCACAGGGCGTGACACACAATGGGAAGAAGCTGCTGCAGGCTTCGTAGTAATTACAGTGTGGAGTGTCTGAAAAATGACTTGAGGGAAAATTGGAGGCTGTCAAAAAGGAAATGGAATGCTTGAAGAGCAATATCCTAGACTGTAATGGACTGGTATTGGGTCTCTTGAACCAGACAGTAATATGACCTGTTATGCTGGGAATGGTATGGCGAAGAGGAATTGTGTTACATTCATTGGTTCAGTGCTGTTAGTGATAGGATAATATCCATAGGCCTATGAGGAAGACCAATTAGTATGACTACTGTTCAAAGTTATATACCAAATATTGATGAAAAAGATGAAGCAATTGAAAAATTGACCAACCTTTGCAGTGTGAAATTGATCAAACATGCAATCAAGATGCATGATGATTGGTGGTTAGTGTCTAGTACCTAGACCTCTCTGCTTGCCAGGGCTCTTTTTAAAAAGTAATTAATTAATTAAGTAAGTAAGTAAATAAGTAATTTCTATTGAGGGCTCTTACATCTCGAAGCACAATCCATATATATATATCCATTGTGTCAAGCACATCTTTATATATGTTGCCATCATCGTTTTCAAAAACATTTTCTTTCTATTTGAGCCCTTGGTATCAGCTCCTCATTTTTTTCTCTCCCTGACTCCCACCCGCTACCAGGGTTCTCAATTCCTGCTGACTGATATGCAAAAACAGAATTGATGGACTACAGACACAAAAACAAGTAAAGGAATAGTAGTTGAGAAAAATTACCTTGATGATTGACATGATGACAGATATTGCGTGAAAGAATTGTGCAATACCAAGAGCCTATTAATTGGAAATATCATTTTTCAGCAACATAAACTGTGACTATATCCTTGGTTCCTACCAGAGTCAATGCATAGGCATTAAACCTGCTGCATCTGTGAAAACAGACAATGAAGCTTCAGATCATCTGTCAGGACGAGGCGAGGGGATGACCGGAAAAGACCATCAGTGACATGAAAGGCTAAGTTGAAACTGGGGAAAATGAAAATAAATCTACAAGAGCCAAAGTATGATTTTGAGTATATTCCTTCTGAATTTAGAGGCCATATTAAGAAGAGAACATTGAACATTACTGACTAATGTCCAGACAATTCATGTGATGCTATCAAGGAAATTATACATGTACAAAGCAAAAGATCATTAAAAACATAGTTAAAAATAGAAGGCCAACATGGATGTGAGAAGACACACTGTAATTTCCTTTCAGATGAAGAATAGCTAAAACAAAAAGAGAACAAAGTGATGTAACAGATCTGCACGATATGCAGGTGCCACTCGTAAGTGGACAGCAGCAGCACTACAGCCCCTTTCTGGGATTTCCCTAAAGGACAGTGGTGAAGGGAAATCTTCCCAATGGGCAGAACTTCGAGCGGTGCACTTGGCCATTCAGTTTGCATATAAGGAAAAATGGCCAGATGTGAGACTGTATACTGATTCATGG
>NW_022103920.1:18483571-18488971 GCF_000313985.2 Echinops telfairi
CCTCCTCTTTCCTCTGCCACTCCTGTTATCGCCCAATGGGCACATGAACAAAGTGGACATGGTGGCAGGGATGGAGGTTATGCATGGGCACGGCAACATGGACTTCCACTCACCAAGGCTGACTTGGCCACTGTGGGGGTGGGGTGGGGGTCAAGGAGATAAAGTAAATATTATAATAAAATATGCAAAGGCATAGAGTAAGGAAACCAAAAGGGACAAACATACTCAGCATTTTTCAAGTGGAAAGAACTGAAGCAAAAACCAGACATCTTGTTGAAATATTTGAAGGATTCTCTGAGCAATGAGAGTTACAGTCATAGAAGTTCTACTCTGTCATATAGGGTCACTGTGAACCGTCATTGACTCAGGGCCAGTGAGTTTTTATGGACAAAAATAATGAACCATGCAGGAAACATCATAAGACAAATGAAGGAAGACAGAATCACTGTAACAAAAAGAATTGATTGGTGTTCAACCACTTCAGTAGGTAGCATATGCTCAGGTAGGTAGCATATATGTTCATGAACTATCAAAGGATGAAATCCAAACTGCACTGAAGGCATTGGTGATATGGCCTCCAGGAGATGATGGAATACCAATTGAGATAATTCCATAAACTGATACTAGCAGTGGTCATAAGTCTATGCCAAGAAATTTGGAAGATAGTTACTTGGCCAACTGACTGGACTAGATCCATATTTGGCCCAATTCTAAAGAAATATGATCCAACAGAATGTAGAAGTTATTGAATAATATTAATTCCTTGAGAATAGCAGAAATATGTTTACCTGTGTTTTAATCACCATAGATGAGACACTCAACAGTGTGGACCATGATAATTTTTGGATAAAATTATGACTAATGGGGATTGCTGAACACCTAACTGTGTTTATGCAGAACCTGTACATAGACCAAGACAGCCATTTGAACAGACCAAGTCAATCCTGCGTGGTTTCAAATGTGGAGAGGTAAGTATTTGGGCTGTATCCTTTCACCATATTTATTCAATGTGTATGCTAATCAAATAATCCAAGAATCTGGACTATGGAATAAAGAAGAATTCAGCATCAGGATTGGATGAAGGGTCTTTAACAACCTGTGCTAGCCATAAGACACAACCTTTTCTGTTTAAAGGAAAGAGGGTTGAAGCACTTACTGATCCTATCACCGACTACAGCCTTCCCTATGGATTATACCTCAATTTATAAAAAGAAGAACACTCAACAACTGGACCAACACACAACATCATGATAAAGGAGGAAAAGCTATTGAAGTTGTCAAATTTTTCATTTTGCATGAATCCAGTGCCGTTCAAAGTAGCAGTGAAGGCATCAAATGACATTTGCATTTGGCACATCTGGTGCAACACAGCTCATTACCTTGTTAAAAAGCAAAGGTATCACTTTAAGGAATAAGGTGACCTGAGTCGAGCCGTGGTATTTTCAGTCACTGTGTAAACCTGGGAAAGCTGCACCCTGAGTCAGGAGCACCAGAGAAGAACCGATGCCTCTGAATGAAGGCTTTGACAAAGAATGCGGGATGTACTGGGCAAACCAGAAGAATGAGCAAACCTACTCTGGGAGTCAGAGTTCTCTCAGAACTACACGTGGTGAGACTGTGTCTGATGTCTTTGGACACATCATTAGGAGGGACCAATCCCTACAGAAGGACATCATGCTTGGTAGAGGGCCAGAGGAAAAGAAAGAGGCCCACCACAAGATGAATTGGCACAGTACCTGCCATAATGAGCTAATACATAGCCAGGGTCTTAAGGATGGTACAGGACTGGGCAGTGATTCATTCTGTTGTACATATGGTCACTGTGAGTTGGGACCAACTCAACAGCACTTAACAACACCAACATCTTGTATAGAGTCAAAGATTTTATCTAGCTTTGAGGCCCTTATTTATCATAAGGAAAAAGTGATGGGCAGGATTCTAGTGATGTCTCTCCTCACTCATAGTCTCTGTAGTTGTGCGCATATCAAGGGCAGGGCGGCGAGAGTATCACCTTAATCTGGATTGCTTGAGTGTAGGCGACATAAGCCAATTTAAACTTACTAAAGATTAACGGAAGGATTTATGATAGGATCTCATGGAGCCCTAAGGCCAGATAGGAAAGGGTTTATGAAAACAACTGGTTCTAAGAACTAAAAACACATTAGACACCAAGACTTATTTCTGTCTGTTTTGCTTGGCTGTTTTTATATTTATTTTCTCTGCTTCCTGGGTTAGATGACAGGAGACAACGTACCTTTCTAGAATTTAGCTATCTATATTTTCAGGACACATAGTCAAACTATATATATATATTCCAATTTTAGTTTATTGAAAACTTGAATCTCATAATTCAAATATAAGATGGATTTTTTTTATCTGCTCCAAATGATCACTGTCTAAGAACAAATAATGGAAACTTGATTGTCATGGGTCATGCCCGTGGCATGGGCATGCAGGGAGTGTTCTAGAAGTGACTTCTGGTGAAAGTGTAGTTTTAGGAATGTGAGTTGTTGTTATTGTAGGTGCCATTGAGTCAGCTCTGACTCCTACTGACCCTGTATACAACAAAACAAAACAAAACCCTTCCTGGTCCTGCACCATCCTCACAATTCCTGTTATGTTTGAGCCATTGTTGTAGCCACTGTGTCCATCCATCTTGTTAAGGGTTGCTGACTTGACTTGTCAAAAGTCTTTCTCCAGGGGCTGGTCTCTTCTGAGAACATGTTCAAAGTCTGTGAGACAAAGTTTTGTCCTCCTTGCTTCTAAGGAGCGTTCTGGTTGTACTTCGTCCAAGAGGTCTATGGAATAGGCAGTGTTCTTTGCCAGTACCATAACTCAAATGCATCCATGTTTGACTGCTCTTCCCTGTTCACTGACTTGCTAATAGATGAGTGGAGATCAGCATGAACAGGCATATGGAAACTTGGGAGAAGGGTGATACTTGCATTTTTTAAAATACCTATTTATTTTGGTAAGGAGTTTTTGTCAAGGAGTTTTTGTTAAGTTACAGGAGAATCAAATTAAGAATCATAAAGAATTTTAGGTAATCTGAGAGATGAGTCCGTTGTGAATTTTTAAAAACCTGTGTTCCCTTTTAGTTTAGTTGAATTCCTTGAGGCTAAGGAGGAACTTCCCTAAAGTCTTCAGTGGCTTAAGCATTTCAATACTCAACAACTGTGTGGAAAATATGGAATCTTTGTAGGATAAGAGATTGGTGGAGACAAGGAATTTATCATTGTCTTTTCCATTGAAACCTCATTTGTTGGGTTGAGGAGGGCTTAGCTCGATATTTACACATACACGATTTTAAGACCCTTGAGTATTGTAGTTTGATCTTAAAATAAATTTGTTTGTATACAATACCTTTAAGCTATGTAAATAAATAAGTATGGTTTAATATTAGGAAATCCCTCTAATCATACTAATAGGTCAAATAAGACAATGATAAACCGCTCAAAAAATTCTCTAGGGGCATTTGATTAAAATATAACCCTTATTTCAGTTACAACTATAAGACAGAGACTAGAAGTAGAATAAATGCTTAACATGATAAAGCACATCTCTCTCCACCACAACCAGGTATATATTTATACTTATTCCCATTAAAGAATGAATTAGATCTATTACCACTATTATTGATATTCTATAAAATTTAAAAATGACTATAAGGATAAAGCAATAAGAGATATTACTACTAAAAAGAAAAAAGCAGGAGTATCATTAGTATCATCTTATATATATCATCAAGTCAATATATATATCATCAAGTCAATAAATTGAAAAAAAATATTTGAAATACTTAAATTAAATAATATATATTAAGCACTTTTCTATCAGTATTCAATCAGCCCTTGACTAACATAAGTGAAATAGAACTATTTCCTTTGCAAAAGTACTTAAAATACCTTGAAATAAAGTGAGCCAAAATATATGGAAGCACTGTATGAAGAGAACTTTATTGAAAGATATGGAATGTATCTGAGTCAATGAAGAGACGTTTCTTATTCGTGGAAAACCCACCACTTCTAATTTGATTCCACTTTGTAGCAGCTCTAGAACGCGGACTAGAACTTCCCCATACGGTTTTTAGGCCTGCAAATCTTCATGGAAGCAGATTGCTTCCTCTTTCCCTCATGGAGAGGCTGGTGAGTTTGAACGGCTAATCTTTTCATTGGCAGCAGCATACTTACCCACGGTGCCACTGGGGCACATGAATAGAAAAGCGAATTATGGCAAAGATGCTAATCCTTTCTAAATAAATTTGTATTAAGGCTTCTTAATGTGACCCCAATCAAAATGACCAAAGGATTATTTTCTGGAACTTATAATAATATTTTAAAGAATGTTCATTGTGAGAACATATGAGTAAAATAACTAAAATGATTTTGTAGGAAAAAGGATTCCTAACAGACATTTATCATGTAACCATCATGTTAACCTGGAATAACCCAGTATGGACTTAGTATTAGGACAGTCATACGGTAAATGGTACCAGGTAGAAATATCCAAAAAGATACAATGATGATAAAGGCAATAAATTCGCATGTGTTGTGTTGTTGTTAGATGCTATCAAATGTTGTTGTCAGCTGTCTTCAAGTTACTTCTGACTCATAGCGTCCCCATGTGTAACAGAGTGACCTGGGCTTCCCTCATAACTGCTTATTGTGACACCATTGTTGCAGCCACTGTGTCAATCCGTTTCCTTCAGGGTCTCTCGTTTTCATTGCTTTCTACTTTCCCAATCCCCATGTTCTTCTCCAGGGACTCTTCTTGCCTGATATCATGTTCAAAGAACATAAGAAAACGTTTTGCCATCCTTGCTTCTAAGGAGCATTCTGGTTACATTTCTAAGACACGTTTGTCCTTTCGGTCGTCCATGGTGCTTCCAGTATTCTTCCTCTGTAGCACCATCATTCAAATGTATCGATTCTTCTTCAATTATGCTTCTTCAGTGTCCAACTTCCAGAAACATGAGGTGATTGAAATATCATGGCTTATATCAGGGCACCTTAGTGTTTGCTCTTCAACAATTTAATGAGGTCTCTTGCATCAGATTTATCCTATGCAATGAGTCAGTTGATTGATTGACTGCTTGCTTCCTTAAGCATTGCTTATGGATCCAAGCAGGATGAAATCCTTGACAACATCAGTCTTTTCTTCCTTTATCTTGATCTTGTCTATTGGTCCAGGAATGAGGATTTTGTTTTCTTTTCATTGAACTGCAGTCCCTACTGAAGACTGCAGACTGTGACATTCCTCAGCAAGTCCTTCAAAGCTCCTCTCTCTCAGCACCTTGATTGCATGTTTGATCAATTTCAGGCTCAAGAGTTTGGTAGAATTCCTGAAGTTCTTCATCACTAGCTTTCGTGGTTGATGCATAGATTTGAGCACCAGTTTCAT
>NW_022103920.1:18491738-18500273 GCF_000313985.2 Echinops telfairi
TCATAGCTACACCTCCCTTAACCGGTGTTTCTGTGAGTCCATCCAGGGGCTTCGTCCTTCGTCTTTGAAATGGAAGTGTCCCACTGAAATGGATTGCACTAAAATGTTTTCATCTTTTAGGTTGCTTCTAGTTCTAATTTCTCTGCATATTCTTTTAAAGATAAACCTATGTATTAAAAACATCAATGCCTATAAGTGTTACTATTGGTTTATATTAGTCTCTTATTTATTTACAGTCATTTGTGTTTTTCATCTATTTGTTGCACATACGCTATATTTGACTGGATGGCTCATCAGGTCCCCACTTGCTGATGTCAGATGAATTTTTGTTCACTAGTGTTTTATAGACTATGCAAAGGTGTTAGAGTTTGTGTATCATGGCAAAGTAGGGATACCATTGATTAGAATGGGAATTATAGGTAATTTAAAGTGTGCTCGTGCTGAACCTGTATGTGGATCCAGAGGCAGTCCTTTTAATAGAACAAGGAAATACATGGTTTAAAATCCAGAAAGGTGTGCTTTGTTCTCAGGTTATATCCTTTCATCATCCTTATTCAATCTGAATGCTGAGAAAATAATTTGTTAACCTGGACTATATTCATATGTATTTTAAATTAAATAGGGTAGATATAGAGATGTTGTGTATGTAAAGATATATGGGTTAGTTTTAGATTAGGGAAATTTTCAGTTTCTGGGTAAACATTGGTTATACAGTCTTTGTCTTCCAAATTAGTGCATGGGATACAGCAATTTAATTGTATCTGATTTTGTTTTGTAATACAGGAAGATAAAAAATTTGGGAGTAATTATAAAATTCTTTTATACTTAGGAAGATTGAATCCTTTTTCATTTTTTCCTTAAAATACACAGATTCATATGCCTTGTCAATGGGATAAAATGGATCAATCCATAGAGTTTTTATTGGGTTGTCTTAGTCTGGAAGCTCTGCCAAAACTCATGAATCATTACAGCAACCGGCCAGGGTGAGTGGCTGCAGCTCATGGGTCGTACTGTCCAGGACTAGAACCTGGGATTCCAGGACTTGAAGCCAAAGCAAAGAGGTTGCCGTAGGTCTGTCTAAGCTTCCATAATACTTCATCCTCTGTGCTGAGATTTTTTACTCGTTCTTGGAATTCCTGAGTTTTCCCAGGCAGAAGTGGGATTGGGGCTCAGGGGATACAATGGTGGTGTGTCTCAAATGAAGGACGAGAAAACAGATGAAGGAGCAGAGAGATGCTAGTGGGTTAGCGAGTCTCTGAAGGAGCTTACATATCATGATTCTCAAATTTTATAGTGCTCAGCACCCCGGCTGTGTAGTCAGACTTGGAATCTGGTTTCACCATTTACTACTTTGTGTCATTGGCTACGTTTTGAAACCTCCTGAAACTTTTGTTTTCTTGTCTACAAATGGGGTTAATGGTAGTATATATACAGGTATACATTGCTTAGTGTCTCTTTGACTATGTCTGACTTCATATCCATCTATGATTCCATGAGTTTTTTGTTTCTATTTTTAAATGAAAGCAGTTCCCCTTTTCTGTATTATTTTCCCCTTTGGTGTGAAGAATCCAGCTGGTCACTGCCCTGGACCCTCGGGGATACAAGCAGGATAGGCAGAGGACAAGGATCTGGGGTGGGTTCTCAGGCTGGGCTGCAGGGTAGGGTGGATGGAGTGGCAGGTGGGGCAGTGTGTGGGACTGGGCAGTCTCTCCTTCCTTCCCCCTGACTCTTCCAGCTCTGCTGCCATATCTGCCCTCTCAGCTACCTGCCTGTTGCTGCCACACCTCTCCGTGGACCTCCATCATCAGTAGTAGTGGCAGAGGACACAAGGCTGGCCAAAAACAGACTCCCAGAAGGTTTTAGCATGCTGTTTGTAGAACATCCAAATCATAGAACGTCCTGTCTTACAGAGCGTGCCCTGGCCTCTTCGCAATGCACACCTGAAGTTTCTGTGAGAATTAAATATGCCAAAGGTTCTTAATACATACATGGAAATGTGCTTCACATAATGCTAGCTGGGATGTAGAATACACATTGTGACAGAATTCTAACTTTCCATGCTGAAGACCCACGTGTGGATTCAGTGGAGACCGTGTTGAGATGACCCGGATTTGCTCTCAGCAGAGCTTCTGGGATATGACAGTCAGGGGAAAATTGCCTGGTGGTTGGCTTCAAAAGTCAACTCATTAAAAATATCTGCAGCTGCTTATAGGGATGGTGTCGGATCAGGCAACATTTTATTCCATTATGTGTGGCCCTCACTACTATTAGGAGAGTCTCTTTTTCTAGAGGCACGATGATGTTATGGTTTGGGTCACTGGGTGGATTGAGATTTTGGATGAGGACGTCAGCATTTTTAGCAAGTTGTAGATGTCTCCATGTGAGGCACGCCATCCAATGTTCACTAGCACAACTGAAAGGCGCTCGGATGGCTCATTGGTGAAAATTCACCAGCAGCATTATGGGCGACGTGGGCATCTGCTCTCATGAAGACTGGAGCCTAGGAGCCTTACAGGGCAGTTCTAAGCTGCCCACGTTTGCTAGGAGTTGACATGACCTCCGGGGTACATGGCAAACTCGAAGTGAAAACAAGCTAGGAGTTGGAAATGATGCTTCCAGCCAAACAGCAATCAACAAGCCTTCCCCAGGATTCCTTCCTCGGATACAAGAAGACAAATACAGATTTTTCTTTCTACAACATTTTCAAATACATGAGGAAGTGTATTACTATGGAGACAGGCATCTGAAGCAGACCAAATGGTGCTCTTTCCCCTATTAGTTCTTTTTTTCCTTCAAAATTACATGCCTTTTTTTGTAAATGAGGGAAGGTTTTTAATGGGATAGCTCCCATGTTATTAAGGGTAATTACTTTCTGGTGATATTTTGCTTCAGAAAGAATCTACCCCCAAAATCATAATGGAGCCTTGATTATTTTTCCCTTTAAGGTTATTAACTCTTATAATTACATTAAAATTTAATCAAGAAGTTCGTTTGAAAATGAGGGATAGGAATGAGAAAATTCTTTTCTAATTCAGGTGCTTAATTGTTACACTTTCATGATGTGGGTTTTCTCAGTCTTTGGGACACAGCCCCAAACCAGGACTGGATGAGGGCCTTCAAAAAGTTGGTGGAAAAACTCCATTTGCCCTTAATTCTATTTTGTCCATGAACTTTGGGAAGCCTTGTCATCAAATAGCTTTTCTTTTGAACCACAGAATACCTTTATCTGGGGGTAACTGAGGTTAAAAAACTGACAAAATTTCTAAAGCTTTTAGGAAATGTGTATCTGTGATATTTATGTATATGCCACTTGCATTCATTTCACAAATATCTATTGAGTGTCGATGATAAGTCTGCAAGAGGCCTGGTTGTGCAATGGCTAATCCAAAGACTATAAACTCCTCATGGTTGGCAGTTCCAGGCCTCCGAGGGAAAGCCCTGATGGCCTGCTTCCATAGTGATCACAGCCAACATAAATCGGAGATCACACCCTTTATGGTACAGTTCGGCTCTGTTAGTTGGGGTGACTGAGTGAGAACTGATGCCATACCACCCAATACCAACAATGTCGGTCAGAACTGTGCCACTGGTATTTTCTCTCCCATTTCTCCCTTCTTTCCCTTATGCCACCTTCCTGTATGTCTTAAACTTCTTTCCTCTGGCTCTCTTTTCTTCCTAACTTTACTTAACTCTGATGAGCTTTCATTAATCAAGAGCCTGGCAAGTTAAGATCTTGAGGTTTGGGGTCAGACAGACCTGAGCTACAATCCTAGTTCTCTCTCTAATAAGAGATGCTGGATCAATTTCAAACAAAGATATACTGCCATAAAGTTGATTGAGATGCATAGTGGCCCTAAAGGACAAGGCAAAATAGCCTCTTTGAGTTTTTAAGATTATGAGTCTTGATGGGAGCAGAGAGCCTCATCTTTCTCCTGTGGAGTTGTTGATGGGTTTGAACCACCGACCTTGTGGTTGGCAGCCCAATGAATAACTAACCATGCTACCAGTGTTCTCATTTTGGGTGCTGCACTATCTATATTCTAGTATTTAGTAAGATAATCCATGTGTCAGGCCCAGTGCAATGCCTCACACATTGTGAATACTTCATAAAAGGCAACTAACTTTTCCCCTGTCCTCAATTGCTATACTCGACAAGAATAAACCCTCTATGGATGCCAAGCACGCATGAGCATTTCCCCGAAAAGTACACACATGTGCAAACACAGCTCAGGTTTTAAGACTTTATAGCTAAAAACCATGGATCAGGTACTGTCAACGTAATTAATTTCTCATTTCTTTGAGGTATAACTCATCATTCCTTAAGATTGCCTTGGCTTTTTAGTTTGCCCTTTCTCTCATCCCCTGCAGTTGGACTTCTGAATTCTTCATTTCTTATTAGCACATTAGAGTGCGATCCGGGGAGACGAGGATATAAAACCCATACTAATCCATTTTGCCTGGAGTAAAATGACCTGCGGGGTGAGGAGGTGGTGGCTGTTGCTGAAAATAGTGTAAGTGGCTGTGTGGTAAAAGACAGTCCACCTCCTATGGTGAGGACCAAAACTCACTCAGGCATGGGTTGTTAAGAAGCTACCCATTACCTGTGCAGTCAGTCCAACTGGGTAACTCGCCTAGAGAACACCCGTGGGACCAGTGCACACGTGCTTTTGTTGTCCACGCCCACAACCAGAGGAAGAGACTCCTTATGCTCGAGTGAGTCACACATCACCAGTGTCGGCTCATTCTTTCAACAGCATCAGATATGAAACACAGGTTTGGGCAGGTAAAAGGGATGTGGTATACCTCTCTTTAAAAATGATATTTGTACATTTTTAATCTACTTGATTCTGCTTGAGAAAGCTCTGATTTATTCTAGCTCTCATGTCTGTCTTTCCTGTCTAGGTTTTACAGATATGTTTTACCTAGAAATTCTGACCTCTTTTTTCAAGATACAGAAAATAGGCCCTTCCTTGGCCTACTCCTCCATGCGTTGATCTTTGAACTTCTTTGTTCTCTGTGCTGAGAGAAACCTCTGTCCTAAGGCTTGTGTTAAAATTCACATACTTTCATCTTCATCTCTTTGCTTTAGACACAATGTCATGAAATGAATAATCGTCTAGATGCTCTTTGTTTGTCCTTTTACAGTACTGTGTCATTAAGCATGCAACTTCATGCACTTTCACAAACTGGAAATACCCCAAACCAAGTTCAAGAATATCCAATCACCACCCCAAACACCCAAGGGGCACCACACTCCGCATTCTGCCTGCTGCAGCCATTGCACCCTTCCCCAAGGAGCCACTGCCACCAGCATGCATGCGTGCCTGCTTTTGTTCTTCATGTAAATGGAATTACACAATAGGGACTCGCATGCCTGGCTTCATTTCACTGCCGTTTTTGATCAAGAGAAAAGAAAGCATATCTCCCGCTTTTTTTTCTCTCTGTTAACATCAGTTTCAATTATTTAAATTGACTTGGTTAGATATTTAACATTTAATTTTTAAAGCCCAGGATATTATTTTGTGAAATAATAACACTGAATATCTATTAATCGGTTATAAGATATATGGAAAATTAAAATTTTCTTGCAAGACCTATTTCTTATGAGGAAGTAGTCAGGAAAATACTAATTTCACTCGAAATTGCTGACATCACATTTTTAAAAAAAATTAGAGATCTTATCTCAGAACTTGTGTCAGCAAAAATTGAGGTCCTAGAAGATTGATTGGATTGGATTTTTTTAAAATGAATCTGAGAAAATGGTTCTACAAAAGAGCTTCAGGTAACTCCCCAAGGAATTCTGACCACACACAAATATTCAAGTGTCACCAGAAATAAAGTCACATTATTTATAACACAAATATAATTGTATATTTGTGTAGTCCTTGGCGTGACTATTTTATGCATGTTGGGTAGGGGACACAAACATAATATTACCCAAACAATGAAAAGAATAGATAAAAATAATAAGGTTGAATTGGAAAACTGCCCAGTGAAAACCCTGCTACATGTAGAACTGAACCACCAGCCAGATGTGAGCCCCTTGATGAATGCATGTGTGCATTAAATGTGACTTTTGAAGTATACTTTACCTTCCAAGAAACAGCAGTCTCAGGAATGTTTCTGTTTTAATTAACAGCATGAAAAAATACTCCTTACTTGCTGATTGCCTAATTGCATTAGGCTCTGTCCTTGGTACTCACTGAGCAGAAAGGAAAAACCTAGTCCTCGGAGTATTTCCAAACTCCCCAAACCCCAATGCAAGGCTTACTCAAATGGTTTTCTCTCTGAGCATATCGTTCTGTTAGTTTAGTGGTCTAGGAAACCACATAGGCTTTTCCTCTCACCACTGTTCCTGACAATGTGCCACAGTTATCACACATTCTAGAGTCAAGTTGTTCTCGAGTGCTCCTGACAATAGAATGAGCCCTTGTGGCGTTGTGTGGTAGGCATCGCATTGCTAACCCTAACGTCATTGGTTCAAACCCATTAGTGTCTCTGCAAGAGACAGGGGAGGCTCTCTGCAGCTCTATTCTCTCTTGTAGGGTTGTGGCATGAGTTGGTAATGGTAACCAACACTACAAATGGCAGTGTCTTGATAACACATTGCTCCCATTTCCAAAAATATATACAGTACTCCTTTAGTCTCTGTCCCGCAGTTGACATTGGAGGTGACATTGACCTTTTACAACAAAGCCAGAGCATTATACTTCAGGAACCAACCTCCCAGAAAGCATTGAAATATGGATTCGTTGGGTATATTTTTCGGATTCTACTAGAAACTCTGAGACCAAAGTCATAAAGAAAAGTGATGCTTGTTTTCCACACGAACGGCCTTGGATGGAGAAGAGGATGGACATTGTATGTTCCACTTGCTAAAGCTGAGAACCACTTACTGTACGTGGCCGAGGAAGTTGGTCTTTTCTTCTCAAGCCCGGTATAGCTGCAGACGGAGGTAGATACTGGTTTTGAAAAATGAGAGATTTTTATGGCAACATTTGCATTGGTGTTTTCTTTTTATACCGTTGCAGGTTCTGTGCTTCATCCTTTTGAACCATCTGAGCTTTGCAAGTGGGCTGCAGATGTGAGCTTTAAATGAAACTACTTTAGGCAATGATATGCTAATATGGAAATAAACAAGCGGCATTTCATGCTGGAGTTTTTTTCCACTCATCCTTTTTAGCATTACTCGAAGCCACCCTTTGGCTTTTGAGCCCGACAGCACTGGTACCGAAGCGGAAAATAACCAGTTCATAAATTTTCCACCAGCCTCCACACACAAACTGTTTATGAAACTAGAAGAACACATTTAGCAAGTTCAAGGATGGTCTCAGTTGAGTAGCTTGAGATCTTGCAACAATAGATCTAGAGAGTGAATTTCTCCTACTAAGATCGTTTAAGTGTATAATTGAGTGTGTGTGTGTGTGGGGGGGTGTGTGCGCAAGAACACACAGGTAAATGCCTTTCTTTCTTGCAAAAAGAAAATTAGCTCCTAAAACCCTATAGAACCCAGTTCAACTCTGACAAACTGTGAGTCAGAGAGGATCAAGAACTTTCCTGTTTAATAATAGAAAAAAATGAATAAAAATCTATATGGTGGAAAGAAAGGATATGGTTCCCTGTCGATGGCAGAATAAGTTTTTCTAACTTTATGGAGATCCTGAGTAAGAATAGATTTTGAGTGGCTTCCTATCTTTGAACGAGGATTTGGGTAAACCAAAAGGCATTGGAGCCTGGGCTAACTTTCCACTGGCATTTTCAGGAAATGTGTCCAGATTGGGTTCACTACCTATATTATTATTTTTCAAGTCACAAAATTCAACACCAGAGACATCAGAAATGTGCAGACCGCAGTGATCAATGTCTGTCCTTGTTCCTTATTAGAGCAACATAAATTAGGCTTGGTATGGGTTCAGGGTAGTGTAGTACATGATTTGGATTTTTGCTGATCAACAACAAATTTTTAGAAAATTTATTCTGAGCAAACCCACAGGACACATATGTTTAATTCACATGTGCAAGTTTAAATGATTCCATTTGATAGCGCAGGAGACTGCGTTCGCAGATTCAACTTAAAATAAAAATTTAATCTCTAATATTTTGAGTTTTTTGAAATAATAATACCTGATTATCTACCTCTAACATATGGAATAAAATGTTTGGGGTCATACCATTACTCTTTGATAGATCCCTAGAGTCCTAAGTATTTCTCTTTGGTGGATAAGAGAATATAATTTTGTATCACTGTGATTGAAAAGGCCTTTCACAGTGGCTTGGCAGGACAATGATGTCACTAGTATACAAGATGGATACATTCCAGTGTGGGCTCCGGTAACTTCAGCTGTAGATCGGGAGGGGGCTGATAAAAGTAGATAGCTAGTGTTTAGAACAACAAATTTTAATATGATTTCTAAATATTGTATGTTTCTGTCCTTGTGTGTGAGAGAGAATATGCATGTGCATGCCCTGGCTGTTCAAACCCACCAGGAGCTTTGTGGGAGAAAGACAATGCTTTCTACTCCGCTAAAAAGCCAC
>NW_022103920.1:18501220-18502662 GCF_000313985.2 Echinops telfairi
CTTTCCCCAAGACTGGTCTCTCATGATAACGTGTCCAAAGTTGTCTTGGTTGGGTGCTGTAGAGTTGGTTGTGAACCAGTGACCTTCTGCACAACAGAACGAAACACTGCACAGCCCTGTGCCCGCCATCCTCCCCATTGGTGCCAGGCATGAGCCCATTGCTGCCGCCACTGTGTCCACCTGTCTCCTTCAGGACCTTCCTCTTTTTTACTGCCCGTCTCCTTTACCAAACATGATGTCTTTCTCCAGGGACTGGTCTCTCCTGACCACAGACCTAAAGTATGTAAGACGAAGCCTCACCATCCTTGCCTCTAAGGAGCACCGTGGCCGTACGTCTTCCAAGTCAAGTTTGCTTGTCTTTCTAGCATCCATGGTACTTTCAGTATTCCTCTCCAGCACCACAATCCAAACGCCTCGATTCTTCTTGAGTCTTCGTTATTCAGTGTCCATCTTTCACATGCTTATGAGGCAATTGAAAATAGCATGGTTTGGGTCAAGCACACCTTAGTCCTAAAAGTAACAGCCTTTCTTTTTAACATTCTCAAGAGATTTTGTGCAGCAGACTTAACCAATGAAACATATCTTTCGATCTCTTAATTGCTGCTCCCATGAGCATTGATTGTGGATCCAGGCAAGATGAACTCCTTGAAAACTTCAATCCTTTCTCCATTTATCATGTTACCTATTGGTCCAATTGTGAGGATGTGGGTCTTCTTGATATTGAATTGTGGTCTGTGCTGAAGGCTGCATGCAATCCTTGATATTCATTGGCAAGTGCTTCGAGGCTTCCTCGTTTTCAGCAAGCAAGGTTGTGTTATCTGCATGTCGCACGTTGTTGGAAGAAGCATTCTTCTAATTCTGGTGCCACATCTTTCTTCACAATCCCACCTCATGGAATATTTTCTCAGCGTACAGGTTGAATAAGTACGTGAGATGATACAACCATGATGCACACCTTTTCTTATTGTCAACCTTGAAGTGTCCCTGATTCTATTCGCACAACTGCCTCTTGATCCATGTATAGGGTTCACAGGAGCACAAAGAAGTGTTCTGGAATTCTTACTCTTCTTAAGGCTCCTATTGATCGGGGCTTTTGAATTGCTGTTGTCAATTTGATCTCCTAAAGACACTGATTTAAAAGTCTTTCCCTGACCCTACCTAGACTAAACTATTATTCGGTTCAAATGAAGCAGCCTTAGTGGAATAGTGGTTACATATTGAGTTGCTAACCACAAGTTCAGCAGTTCAAACCCACCAGCTTCTCTATGGGAGAAAGAAGAGGTTTCCTACTTCCATAAATAGATACAATTTCAAGAGTCCACAGGGGCAGTTCTATCCTGTTCTGTAGGGTCTCAAGGAGTCAGAATTGACTCAGTGGCAGTGAGGTTTTTTTTCCTTCTTCTTTATATTTTTGAGTTTACCATTTGGTTCAAGACTAGCTT
>NW_022103920.1:18503520-18505269 GCF_000313985.2 Echinops telfairi
TCCCATTGTATTCAAAACAAGTCAAAGTAAGGCTCTTAGTAAAGGATTCCAGAAGGATCTACAATGATGAGATACTGGCATGCTCTCTTGAAGAAAATCAAGCCTTTCTTCTCTTGAAGAAAATCAAGCCTTTCTTCTCTTGAAGAAAATCAAGAAAATCTAACCTTTTCCCTGTGGACATATGTAACTGCTGGCCAGAGAAGGCTTGGCCAGGCTGGCCAAGTTCAAATCAGAATTTTGCCCTGCTCATGTTACTAGCTCATTCCCCCATGTCCCTTGCATCTGTGTGCCGCTTAGACCTAACCAATGTTGGGACAAGGAGCCCTTCATGCTGTTCCCTCATTCATGCAGTTCCACCGTGGAGCCCGATGCTGACGCTACAGTGAATGAGAAGTGCGGCGGTACCTTCCTTTGACTCGTTTGTGCATATGTTTGCTTGGAAACCTCCAGCGGAATAGACTTGAGCCAAGGCAGGGCTTGGGTATTACTGATTGACTGCTCCAAATATGACCCATAATGCAAGTCCTTAAAAGAGCTCAACATTGGATTTAGGTTACAATAAATTTGGCAGTAGGAGTTAGCGTTCATGTTTTATTTTAATAAAAAAGTAAACACACACACACACACACGATTTAGAAGATTACTCTAGGGTTAAGAAAGATCTTCCTAGAACAGAATGCGTAAGTCCCTGTCTTCACTGTAATTTAAACTAGGGACTTAAGAATTCAGAAGTAACCACCGACATGAAAGAAACCATACAATACGGAGCAGCAGAAGGTGAATGCATAAGCGATGGACGACTAATGAAGATTGACATTCACACCCACTCAGAGGCACATCGGAACCGTGTCTTGGCCATATGCTTCACAGCCTTGAAAGCCCTGCGGAGCCGTTCTACTTTGTACTTAGGGGTTTGTCACAACCGAATTGACACATAGGACGCTAACAACAGCAATGACATTGAAGTTAGAGTTGAGTTCAAGGCCTATGTTTGAAATCTTATTGTAGTACCATATTTAATCACTTTGATTTCTTTTATTTCCTCTGGAATTGCTAGGGAAAAATGTCACATCGATCCAAATACTCTTTATTGAGCACTTAGAATGTACCAAGTAGATTTCTGAATGCCACTCAGATTTGTGGCTTTTTTGAAACTAAAAAATAGGATGCAGTATGACATTTTACTCCCCAAAATGTAGGGTACCACTACTTTGAGACATGCAATTGACACCAAGAGGCCATTTCAGTTTATCTTGGTAACTGGCAAGTATATATATCTCTTTCCCCAGAGTTGAACGATAAGGCAAATATGACTTGCCGGTAAATCTTTGAAGAGCTTGTGACAATTGTGCCCAGGCATACCTTGGAGATAGTGTGAACAAGCTTCCAAAATGTCACAGTCAAGCTTGTGTCACAATAAAACCAGTCACATGCATTTTTTTTTTATTCCCAGTGCACATAAGATTTATGTTTACACCCGACTGGGGTCTATTAACTGTGCAATAAATAGCACGATGAAAGATTTGAAATATTGTGAGAATTATGAAAATTAGACACAGATGTGATGTGAGCCCATACTGTTGGGAAATGGTGCAGATAGGCTTGTCTTGGACACGTTTGTCATAAACCTTCACTTTGTAAAAATTGCAATGTCTTAAAAGCTTGATAAAGCAAAGCACAGGAAGAAATGGTATGCCTATAGGAATCTTGGGAATTAACAGCTGTGACTTTTCTCGAGACTAAACTGGA
>NW_022103920.1:18507588-18508887 GCF_000313985.2 Echinops telfairi
AACATTGCTTACTGTCCACGATTCTTTCTGTGTGATGGGAGACTAATGATTTGGATGTTGTGTCAAAAAAATCTTAAAACATTTAAAAGTTTTATTGGCATATGATTCATGTCATACAATTTAATCATTCAATCATATTAAGAAAAGATGCACAATCATTATCACAATCAATCTCAGAACATTTTCTTCTTTCTTGTACTCATTGTCGTTAGCTCCCCATCCCTCACCCTGACCTCCAACTTTCTTCGCTGTAATTAATCCAGTTACTATCTTTATAGATTTACCTATCCAGAAAATCATAAACAAAAACAAAAACAAGAAACAACAACAAAAAAGCCAATGCCAGAATAAAACAGAGAAATACTTAATTGAGAAGCAAGCAGAAAGTATTAAAACGGAAACGACTTTAAAATGGGTCAGAAGGGAGATCAAATGATTAGGTGCCACATTTTAACCTAACTTGATCTGCTGTAACAGGCTTTACAATTATAATTATCCCTAATTGACAGGCAAGCGAGTCACATCCATGGACTATGGTCTGAGGGAATTCACTGGAAGCTTACTACATGTGGGGGATGGACTTGGGGCTTCCATTGTGTTAAAACTTTGAGGGTCCCTGTTTACGGTTATCCCCACTGCTGTTCCTGCTGCAGCTGCTGATAGAGACGGGAGGTCCAGGTGGAGACAGCCGCAGCAGCAGGTATGGAACAAGAGGAAGTGAGTAGGGAAGGGGCCCATTTTTTACATTTATTTCTAGATATTTTCTAGTTTTTAATAACTTAGTAATTTTTTTCAGTCTCTCCTCATTGCTCATAGATAACAACGGATAGATTCTTTAGATTTTTTTTTTAAACTGAAACTACCTTATTGCCTGAATATTAAAACAGTATTAAGCCTTCTTTTCTGATGTGAATGCCTTTCAGTTCGTTTCTTGTTTTTAATCATGCTGGCTAGGACCTTCAGTACAATGTTGAATCGAAGTGGTAAAAGCAGACATTCTTGTCTTTCCCCTGGCTTAGACGAAATACATTTTATATTTGTCTCAAGTAAAGGAGTCCTAGTGGTGCAAAGGTTACTAATTAGCTTTTACCTGAACCCACTAGCTGATCTGGTGATCTGGTTTTTTGCAGACTAGAGTTTCAGAAACCCCATGGGGCTGTTGTTCACTCTCGTACATGGTGGCTGTGAGTAGGTCCTGCTGAGTGGCACATGACAGCAAAGCAACAGAAGTATCAAAGTGCTTGGCTTCTCAGATCTGTGCTCAATTAGCCATAGGGAGTGCTCTAAGAGTTAAAAAAT
>NW_022103920.1:18509641-18511495 GCF_000313985.2 Echinops telfairi
TGCACCTAGGAGATAATTGAACTGCTGGTTTCAGGGAGTTTGGTCTTGCTGCTGCAATCCTAGGTTAATTCTATTGCTGCAAATCTAAGTTCCAAATGCTGTTATGAGTGTAAAGCCGTGTTGAATGCAGACCAGGACTGGGTCTGGAAGACAGGTATACCGCACAAAGTTTCTGGAGAGGACTTCAGACATCTGTAATGAGCAGCTGCTGCACGAGCAATACTGTGTGGAACATAAAGGACATAAAATGCAAGGTTTAGGTTCCTGGAGAATCTTCCTGTAGAGAGGCGAGTTACTCAGAAAAGGAAAGATTGTACAAGACTGGGTAGACTACTAACTTGTATGGGTTCAACAGTAAGTGTTGACAAATGAAGGAAAGAGTAAATGTTGAAGAAGAGACAAACTGAAGACTAATCAGGGAAAGTTGCTTGCAAGTTGTTCTTGAACTTGGTCTTGAAGAATTGGTAAGACCGTAAAGACTATGAAGACAAGTCACAGGAGGAAAAGCCTAATGCTCCAAGAATATTATCATCTACATTTAGCTCTGTTTGGGACATGTTGAAGCTCTCTGTGCGACATTTTACACGAGCAGAATTAGCTGGCAGCTGCACACATGCACATGCATGTGCACGTGCACCGGTACATGCCTGACTTCACAATAGGCAAGAACATAAATATGTGAACATGCCATTTTCTGGATGGTGGTGGAAAGTATTAAAAAACATGGCCCATATCTCATAATTTTGGTTTTCTTTCCATTGAGTTTGTATAGCAAATGAACCGAATGTGATCAAAGAAGTAGCATTTCAAGAGAGTTTTCTTATTTCGATCACCCTTACTTAACCTTTCTTAATTATGTTTACTAAATCATCGATAGTTCTCAAACATTTTGTTCTCAGCACCCTTTTACATTCTTAAAAGCAATATAGGACTCCCTCAAAGCTTTTGAGCATGTTGTATCTATTGATCTTTATAATATAAGACATTTTAAAAATTAACATACTAAATTATTAATATACTCAGCAATAATAAATTAAGCATCAATATAAATATAATTTCAATTAAAATAGTTATATATTCCAAAGGAAAAGGAATTTTGTGAAAAGAGTGGTATTGTTTGGTTTTTTTGTAAATTAATAACCTGGATGAATAAAAGACTGCTTGAATTTTCACATCTTATGCTACCTTCAATCTGTTGCAATATGAGGTTCTAAGTAAAGTATATAAAGAAAATCTAGCTTTGAGCAGATTTCTTTTTTTTTTTTTTTTGGTGGGAGGGAAGGAAGAGTATTTTAATAGTCTTTTCAGACAAATGTGGATATTCTTTTCTGATACTATGACATGTTGACAAATATTGTTCGTTACATAAAGGTTGGCTCAAATGTGGAATCAGGCTCCATATATTAACTAAGTTTCAAACTATACTGACATCATGCTTTGAATGGATCTTTTTCCCATGCAAGATTTCCCCAAATTTGGAAAATATTGAGTCACCGAGGGATGTACATCTCTGAAATGTTAGAACATTTTATCATAAAATAACAAAACCTCACATTTGATAATAGAACCACCCATGTAGTCAGAAAAGTCCGTCCAGAAACTTCTGATTCATTTGGTGGTAGATACAAATTGCCCCCAATATTAATCTCTACTTAGTGGTGTACTAATGACTATTAGTACAGATTGGGGGGGGGTCCCTCAGAATACAAACAATTAATGCACTTGGCTGCTCACCAAAAAAATGATGGGCGGTTGGACTCAACAGAGGCATATGGAAAGACCAGCCATTAAGAACCCATTGGACACAGTTCCACTCTGACCATGTTTGATACTGTTTGATGCACCTGCCTGCTT
>NW_022103920.1:18512193-18513553 GCF_000313985.2 Echinops telfairi
GGAATCCAGGACAGATGATCAATCCCTTCAGTGGTGAGAGTGGTGGTACCGGGAGGGCTGAAGAAGGGTGGGTTGGAAAGGGGGAACCAATTACAATGATCTACATATAACCTCCTCCCTAGGGGATGGACAACAGAAAAGTGGGCAAGAGGAGACGTCAGACAGTGTAAGATATGACAAAATAATAATTTATAAATTATCAAGGGTTATTGAGGGAGGGGAGAGTGGAGGGAGGGGATGAGCTGATAACAAGGGCTCAAACAGAAAGCAAATGTTTTGAGAATGATGATGGCAACAAATGTACAAAAATGCTAACACAATAGCTGTATGCATGGATTGTGATACGATTTCTACGAGCCCCCAACAAAATGATTTTTTTAAATGATAAAATTTAAAACTTTAAAAATTATAAATGTGCTATAGAATGAAAAAAACTGTGTATGTAGTAGACTGTGTTAGTCTGGGTTGACTAGAGAAACAAATCCAGGGATACTCATATGTGTAAGAGAGAGCTTTATATTAAAGCGTAATTGTATAATAGGAAAACATCCCAGCCCAGTTCAGATCAAGTCCATAAGTCTGATATTAGCTCATATGTCTGAAACCAGTCTGTAAATTCCTCTTCAGACTCCCGCAATACCTGCAATGATCCTGAGTGCAGGAAGATCACAGGTCACTGGGTAGAAAGTCTTGTGGATACAGTGGCAGTAGAAGCATCTCAGCACTGGCAGGGGTCTCCATGTGGCTTCTCTAGCTCCAATGCCCTAGTTGCCATCAGCATAACTCCGTGTGGCTTGTCAACAGGAATGTCTTGCAGGGAGATGTAGCAGAGAGAGAGAGAGTGTGTCTGGCCTCAGTGAGCCAGCTATTTATCTTCATATTGCCTCCAAATGAGGTCATCGATCTGCGATCTGATTGACAGGCTAAACTCAAACCCTTCACTCCATTTGGTACTTTCTTTAGCGAATACCAAGATAGAGAAAATGTTCTGTTTCGTTAAGGCTGGGTGTCTTCTCATTGTTCACTCATGGTACACAGTCTGTCTTTCCTTTTTTTTTTTATGGCTCCAAGGTTAGGATTGAATTATAATTTAGTAAAGTGCTAAAAGCTTGTCAAGTGGGTCTGTATAGGGTGTAATATGAAAAGTGAATTGTTTTAATAGCCCGTGTTCTGAAAATAAATCTCTGCTCCTGGATCATTACCTGGTATGTCTTCAAATATTTAAAAATGTACATGGCAGAGGTTTTTATTGGATCTGCACTCGAGTATATTAAAGTAGAGTAGAATATCTTAATCCGGGAGAATGACTTTTTAAACTGCCAATTAGTTGCATCCTTTCACTGAAAGCTACTACCTCTGC
>NW_022103920.1:18515677-18555444 GCF_000313985.2 Echinops telfairi
GAGACGATAACGGTTTAGGAGAGTAGAAAGCCCAGTGTTCCTCCTCAGAGCTGTTGGTGGTTTCCAACTGCCAACCATGCAGATTGCAACCCAACTTGTAGTTGTTCCCAATTTCTTGACATACATGAGTGAGATGAATGAGCACTTCCAGCACTCACTCCCTGAAACGTCTCAATTCTTGGAGCTTTGTTTTTTACCAGTGGCTTCAGTGCAGCCTGGACTTCTTTCTTCAGAACCATTTGTTTTTGAGCATAGCATCTGATGTATCAAAATATATTATAAGTATAATTTATTAATCAAGTCTAATATATTTTACCTGACTGCTTTTAGGACTGTTTTTTATTAGATTTCAAGTTGCTTGAAGGAAGGAATTTCATCTGACATATTTCATTTTCCTCCCAGTGGGGGACAGAAATGGTTAATGCACTTGCCTTTTGACTGAACACCTTATGGTGTGAGTCTACCCAAAGGGACTTTGGTAGAACTGGAGATGTATGTTTAAAATTAACTTTTGGAAATCCTACTGAGCCAAGTTGCTGTGTGGGGTGGGAGAGAGATACTCACCATAATGTAGAAGCAGACTAGTTGGTGTGGTGAAAAAACGGGACATTGTTCACTATAGAGTAGTAAATCAGCCCAATTAAGCCATGCCTACTGCTCACCGATCTCTGAGTGTGGCACGCTCTCCACTGCCATTGCACAGATAAGAGTTGTGATTTGAAAGATGCATTTTGCTTCCACTCTTTACCATCATGGATTGGCACGTTGGCTGCCACCCTGGGCCCAAGCATAACAATTGTGAGACCATTATAGGATTGGGCAGTGTTTTGTTCTGTTGTGCATGGGGTCGCTGTGAGTCCATTCAGACTGGATGACACCTAACAACACAACTGCTACCAGCCACCTGTGCCCTTGTGGAGGTGTGGCTTACCATAGCTATTCCATACATAAGAATCTGAGGCACAGGAGATGAAAGCGTTTTATGGTATTGATGTACTTTCACAAGGGGCAATGGATTTGACTTCTGTATGTTTGTGACGGGAAACCCGTTGTTCTCTTTTGTGACACCCTGCTGTCCGCTGTGCTGAACTGGTTTCACTACCTGTGGACATTTCTCTTCTTCTCCCACATCTCACTGTTACAGCTCTAAGACAGAACCCTGACCTCTTTATTCTCTGGGTAAGCAGAAAGGAAGCAACTGCTGCTTTCAAAATCACTGCCCTTGCAGGCATATTATGTGCGTGCGTGAATGAAGCAGAGCTATTGTATGACAGTCCTCCCAACAGAGGAACACATGCTAGTATTCCAAGACGGTTTGTGCCTTTCATTTGAAAACAGAATTAAAGAAAAGAAATTTCAGCAGGTGATGGAGAGTGGTGATAGGCATGCTCCGGCATCAACCTCATTAACCCAGGAGCATTCAAAACACACACTCATACATACACACAGACCGTGCACACTGGGGCCTGTTCCTGACTTTCTAATTCAGTAGATTTGAGGTCACCATGAGTCAGGATCATGCCAACAACCACTAACAACATCGGAGTTTGAGGTGGTGCCCAGAAACCCGTTTTCTCAAAGCTTCTTGGTTGAAGCACTATATTCCGTGGTGGAAGGTGATCCAACAGAATGTAGAGATAATCCCACAATGTCATTCACATCACACAAAAGTACAATTGCAGTGTGAGGTAATGCAAGAGCAGTTGCAGCCACGTATCAAGTGGGCACTGCTAGAAATCCATACCATGTTCAGAGGAGGGCGTGGAGGGAGGGGTATCGTTGCTGATATCAGATAGATTTGGACCTAAAGTAGAGAATAGCAGAAAGATGTTCACATGTGTTTTCTTCTATGCGGACATTTGACTATGTAGATCCTAACAAATTATGGATAACATTGTGAAGAATACCTTCATATGAAACGGGGCATGGACCGAGAGGCACACCTTGGAACACTAGCACAAGAAGGGTAATGTGTGACTTAAAATAACCTTCTTATTAAATATGGATTATTGGTATATGATGCAGGTCATTTGAGGAGCTGGATTGTATGAAGCAGAATGTGGCATCAGGGTTGGAGAGTGACTGATTCACAGTCTGTGAATTGCAAATGGTACAACCGTACTTGCAGAAAATGGACCTGAAGTCTTCACTATAAAATACACCATATAGAATTATGTATATATAGATATAATTACACTGTGCGTAATAGACCTAGTATGCATTACACTAAAAGCGATAGCTTTCACGATCACTCACAACTCAACAGAAGGAAAACAAAATTCCTCAGAACTGCCGCAGTGACCAGCATCAGGATAAATGGGGAAAAGGTTGAAGTTGTCAGCATTTCATATTAGAAATGAAAGGATATTTTACAGTGGGCCATTCTCCTGAAAAGATCTCTTCAAAGTGTTCAAAAAGCAAAGATGTCACTTTGAATACTTAAGACAGGGTATCTTCTGTTGCCTCATGAGCATGTGTACCCTGGACCCGGAATGAGGAAGATGGAAGGAGCATCGGTGTATTTGAATGATGGTGTTGGTGAAGCATCTTGAATAGGCCACGGACTGCCAGAGAGTGAACAAATCTCTTTTGGAAGCAGACAGACAGACTGCTCATATGGGGAGACTTTTCCTCACGTACTTTGCATATGTTACCAGGAGAGACCAGTCCCTAGAGAAGGACATGTTGGGGAAAGCAGAAAACCAAAAATCCCCCAATCAACGGCCATCAAGTATATCCAGGCTCGTACTGCCAGGGTAGAACTCTCCTTGGGAGTTTCTGAGACCGTACTCTTTTAGAAAGTAGAAAGCCCATCTTGCTTCTGAAAAGTGGCTGGTGGTTTCAACTGCTGACCTTGTGGTTAGCAGCCCAATGCATAACCTCCACACCAAGAGGGCTCCTCCTGGAAAAGTCGAGGGTGAGTGAAAAGCAGGAAGACCTTCAACATGATGCGTTGACTACAACAAGGGGCTCAAACCTGATAATGATCACGAGGGTGGCAAAGGACAGGCCTGCATTTAGTTCTGTTGTATTCAGGGTTGCTATGAGAGCACTGAACAACAATGATGGATTGACATAGTGTTTGCAACAGTGGGCGCAAACATAGCAGCAATTGTTAGGATGGCACAGCACCAGACAGTGCCTTGCTCTGTTATACATGTGAGTCAGAAGCCACTCCATGGTACCAACCAACTGTAATCAAATCTCCTTCCTTGATTCCCAGCAATAACATTGGCAAATTAGATCAATTGGGTAGACTCTCTGGGCCTTAATTTTCCATCTGTACTTTGGAAGCGGTGAGTTCCACATAGACTATTGATAGGCTAGATGACCTGGTTTAAGAAACACTAAAGATTATCATAGCTTTGGGAGACACTAGAGACGAGTGAGGAAGTTCTCTGAGTTTCCAGTACGATTTCCCATGTATGTTAAAAGAAAGATAATATTATGTGAATATGCCCTCATTCACGAACTCATTGCCATTGAGTTGATGCTGCCTCATGTTGAGCCTGTAAGACAGGGAAGAACTGCCCCTGTGGGTTTCTGAGACTGTAACTCTCCAGGATAGTGGAAAGCCGACTCTTTCACTCATAGAGTGGCTGGTGGGTTCAAACTGCTGAACCTGGAGTTAGCAGCCCAACATATAGCCATGGTGCCATGAGAGCTCTTTTTTGTGAACCCCACATTTGTGGTGAACCCCACTGATATTCAATGTGTCTTCTTTAAATGTTATAATAAAACAACATTAGCTTTGACCTCATTACATTGAGATCAGGATGATTTAGATGTGGGCTAATTGAAGTTCATTCTTAAGTCGTTTATGCCGACAGTGCTTAATAATCACATTAATATTGTAATCAATTGCAGAAGAGGCATTTGACATAATGAAATAAAGCAAACAAACACCTCTCTGTTCCCATTGGGGACACCCGGTGGCATAGTGGGTTACACATTGGGCATCTAACTGAAAGGTTGGCAGTTCAAAATCACCAGGTGCTCCTTGTGATAAAGATGAGACTCTCCACTCCTATAAAGAGTTGTAGTCTCATAACCCCCCAGGGGCAGGTTTAGGCATCCTACCCAGTCCTCATGAGTTGTCATTGGCTTGACACTGAGTGATGTGTTTAGTTGTCACCTTATGACATGTAAGAGCATGTTTCAAAAATTTGTGGAAAAAAATGGAATTAAAAGATAAGCCCCTCCTACTTATACACTGTTACCTATTGTGGGTGTGGCAGTTTAAGAAAGCAGAAAGGATGGATTTCCTCAGGCCTGGTCTGGAAGAGAAGGAGCCCTGCTGGCAAGTAGGCTCTGACCTACAAGTTGGCAGTTTGAAACCATCAGCCACTGTGCAGGAGAAAAACGAGGCTTTCTATTCACACACAGAGTTACAGTCTCAGCAACCCGTGGGGCATCTTACCTTGTCCTGTAGGGTTGCTTTGAGTCTACCTGGACTCGGTGGCAATGATTTTTCGTGGGTTTTTTTTTTTTTTTGAGCCCGGAGAGTTGGGTTGCAGCACATGGTTAATTTAACAAGTAATCTAACATTTAGAAGTAATAATTAGCTTGTTTCTACAGATTTATGTATAATCAATAATTCCTATTCTCTAACACCTGCATGCCAGACAAACACACGTCTGGTGACCTCCCCTTGGTAGCAAATGACCCTGTCAGACCTGGAAGCATGGGTTTTCTTTAGCAAACTAACATTTCAGAGAAGAAGATATTTCAAAGGCTATTTTAATGAACGTTTGAAAAAAAACCCAGCAAAAACCCTCAGACTCCCAGAACTCTGTGTTCCCCTCTAACTAGAAACCTCCAGGCTGCCGCATTATCTTTGGAGCGTGCTTTAGTTTCAGCTGCATGTTCCCCAATTCCTGAACCATTGATTGAATAATAAATCCCCAGTATTGTTTTTCACTTTGTCTCCATTTTCAGACATTCTTTGACAATGTGCCGGTTTTGCTGGCCAAACTTTTACTTAGCAATGCTCTCCTAGACTCCTGGAACCTCAGAGCTCATTAGAACCTTACAAATGGTTCCACTATTACAGGGGAAGAAATTCAATAACAGAAAGGTTAAGATGACTCAGTAAAAATCTCTCAGTTGGTTAGTTGCCAAAACCAAGACTGAAGTTCAATATTTTTCTTCATAAAAGTAATTCTTATAATTCAGGCATTCACTGGCTGGGTGCAGAGGGGAGTGGGATGCTTATTGGGAAAGAAAGAATTCAGACACTGGAGTTTGATAACTGTCCATTTTGAAGATCCCTTCACGTAGGGGCTGTGTCTGAGCTAAATGACGTAGCTTCAGGTTTCTCGTTTCCATCTATATAAATATATATATTTTAGAGTTGCTCAGATGGACTGATGGCAACCCCATGCGTTGCTGAGTAGACCGGCACCCTGTAGAGTTTTCAGTGGCTGTGAACTTTCAGAAGTAGATCTGAAGTCAAACTGCCCACCTTCTGGGTGGAAGTTGAGCCACCCACGTATTGTGTACCACCCACAACCCAAGCAAAAGTACTGCCTCTGAGTTGGTTTCAACTTGGACAGCAACTGCCTCGTCTTCCTTTGCAGTCACAGGTGGGTTTGAATGGCCTGCTTTGCAGTTAGCAGCCCCATCTTAACTGACTGTGGCCTCAATGCCCCTGCACCACCTCAGGACTCCTTATCATGTAAATGAAGTAAACTTGGCTGTTGTCATTCACACACCTGGCACACACACTGGAGCGCAGCTTCTAAATTCCACTATGGGGAGCACACTGTGTGTTTCTGAGATGGTGAAGGAGCTTAACCAACTCTGCTGCTCAAACCAACCAACCAAACAAATCTCTTCCTGATTGTTAAAAAAAGAACCAGTGGTGAGAGGGGCGATGCCTGGAGGGTGAAGGGAATGTGGGATAGAAAGGGGGAACCGATTACAAGAACCTAAGTATTGCCTCCTCTCTGGGGGGTAGACAGCAGAGAACAGGGCAGGGGGAGACATTGGACAGTGTAACTTATGACAAAATAATAATAATTTATTTTGAGGGAGGGGAGAGTGGGGAGGGAGGGGGGAAATTAGCAACTGATATTAAGGGCTAAAGTGGAAGGCAAATGTTTTGAGAATGATGAGGGCAACAAATGTACATATGTGCTTGACACAATGGATGGATGGATAGATTGTGATAAGAATTGTACGAGCCCCTAATAAAATCATTTAAAAAATAAAATTCAAATAAATAAATGAATCTGAAAAGAAAGTCATCCACCAGTGCTGATGATGGGAAAGAGGAGAGGAGGGAAGACTTGTTGAAGTGATAGCTCCTATCAAACGGAAGGCTGAGTTAAGTTTGAAATCCAAGACAGACCACTGCTGCCGTGGCTCCGCAGGCAGGACCTAGGGAAGGTGAGTCCTGAGATTGTTTTGGGGTGGATGCTTTGGCCTTTGCAAAAACAACTCAAAGAAAGAAATTGAAATGGACGTTTTGTTGTGCTCATATGTACAGGACATGATGGAGTTAAGAGCAAGTGTGACTTTGAAGTATATGTACCTGTACCAAAATGTCCATCTTCGAAACTTTAGGACTTTGTAAAAGTATCAACATGTTCTGGACAAACACAGCATTCTAAAACGTCCTTGAGGAGTAATCAGCATTAGGTGGAATAAGCCCATCGAGGTCATCATCTAGTACAGAGTGGACTCTCCTTAGCAGCCATTGAAAGCAAGTTTCAGAAGTCAGAAGTCTCTTCACACATCAGTTTTGGGCTGTTCTTTCTTATCTTTTTTTACTCTTTTTAATGACCTTTTGATTTCTTTACGTTCTTGATACCATCCCATCTATCATCTGGTCTTGGTCATTAGTGTTGAATGTGTCCTTTGAAACCTGTTCTTGTGATGGTTTGCAAATTCAGGTGGGATGTACTCTACATCATACGTTGGTTCTCATGGACTGGTTTCAATTTTCTTCTGCTTCAAATTGAACTCACAAATGAGCAACTGATGGATTTCATCTGACTTGGATCCACAATCAATGTCCATGGAAGCAGCAGTCTAAAAAGATCAAATGGTGTGTTGCACTGAACAAACCTTCTGCAAAAAAATATCTCTTTTAAAATGTTAGAAAAAACAAAGCTGTCACATTAGGATGACGGTGCACCTGACACAAGCTGTGATATTTTAAATCACCTCATATGCATATATGAGCTGGACAATGAAAAGGAGACAGCAGAAACCATTGATGCCTTTGAATTATGGTTTGTCCAGGGACCTTGAAGTTGCCGCGAGCTTGCCAGAAGAATGAACAATTCTGTCTGGACAGAGGTTCGACCAGAGTGCCCCTTAGAAGGGAGGGTGGCAAGACCTTATCTTGGGTACTTTGGTCATGTCAGCAAGAGGGACCAGTCCCTGGGAAAGGGCATGAGGCCTGGTGGAGTAGAAGGTCCGGGAGAGGAAGATGACTCAACGGGATGGATTGCCACAGTGGCTTCATCAATGGGTTCCAACCTAGGAACTGCTGTGAGGATGGCGTGGGATGGGCAGTATTTTGCTCATAGGGCTGCTATGACTCAGAACTGAACCTCATGACACCAGTATTAATTGTCATTTCTCTATTTACTCACAATAGCCACGTTTTATTCTGAGTGGCCCTTGCTATCATGTTCTTCTTAAAGGATTAACGCATCATTCTGGTTGGTTTTAATTATAACTGACTCCTAAATTCTGCTGGGCACCTCTGATTTTCTTAGTAAAGTCAATCTTGCCTGTGAAGCTATGTCTTGGGCAATGATGGGCTTCATTGCAGGAAGATGTCAATTAGAATTTCTTTGGTGGTAAACATCCAGTCTTAGTATTTTCTTGAAATTCTCTGCGACTATGAGGTGGGTTGACCTACATATTGGAAGTAGTGTGAGATTTCAGGACAAAAGCCATCTGTGGCCAAAGGAATATTTTCACACACTGCCCTGATCTTTCAGATTGAGAATTACTGAGTTCAAGTCAGAAATAATAGAATTCTCACTCCAACCCTAGGAAACTAAGGTAGACAGTGTAAATGACTTGCTCAGGGTCACGGAAGGAGTGCTTATTGGAGTTGAAATTTGTGACTTTTGTGTCAGCTTATTAGCACAGAGTTCCCGGCTTAGCAGGAACAAGTTAGCATTTGAAAGAAAGATTTCTTTCTTTTTCTTTTTTTTCAGTATGCATAAGATACCTGCATTTTATTGAAGCATTTTTTAAAAGGCCATTGATCTTTTTGGCAAACCTAATTTAATTGGACTTGATGGGAATTATATCCTAGTGAATAAAAAATGGCCCCATGTCAATCGTCAGAGATGATATCGGTGTGTGACATGCTGTTCCATGGAGCGGCTCCTATGAGTGATTGTAGCTTCCATTCTGTGAAGCTTCTTTATTGTTCGCGAGCTAGGGAAACAGCCTGTTCATTGTGGGACTGGCTGTTTCCATCATCCTGCGCAGTACCTGGCATTTATATATGTGCAAAGCCTATTGTTTGGAAGGATGCTTTGGCTCTTTCGAGGGTGAACAATACTATATCAGTGTAAATTATCATAATTGCTGATCATTTTTTTTAGGGGAGGTTCAATTAGAGTTAGAAAAATCAGTAAGAAGTAAGGGTAATTATATACAAAGAGGGCCTGGGAGGCTTACCAATCTGAAAAAGAAATCGTGAGAGAAGATTACAACCAGAAAGTGAGAGTATTGATTGAAATCTCAGAACTGCTGTGGTATGAAACATGAGTTGGCTGCTTGGGGAGACAGTCCTGAAAGAGATGAAAGCTGGGATGGCATGAATATTGCATGTTTATTTACATTCTAGTCAGACAAGTTAGGTTTTCATGTCTGATGTATGTGTGTGAGTGCATGTGTGTACGTACAAACACAATTTTGAGTAATTTGGAAGGAAACGCTACATGATTCATTCTAAATCCCAGCTGTTAACTGCCACTAGTGCGCTACTTTATTCGCATTTTCAGCATCAGAGTGAAAAGGAAAAAATATGTATCTACTGTTCTATTAAAAATTTTCCGAAGATCTCATTTTGGTTTGAGAAAGATGTTTCCAAAATATGCATTGTGGAAGAATTAGAATCGTTGTGTGTTTTTTTTAACATTTTATTAGGGGCTCATACAACTGTTATCCCAATCCATACACACACCAATTGTGTAAAGCGCATTTGTACATCGTTTCTCAAAACATTTTCTCTCCACTTAAACCCCTGGCATTAGGTCCTCATTTTTCCCCTCCCTCCCTGCTCCCCTCTCCCGCATGAGCCCTCGATAGTTTATAACTGGGTATTTGGCTGACATATGTCTGGGTATTTCTTTCCTTTGAGACTGTAGCTATTTGGAAAATCGGTCTATATTGTGTTTACATTGTTCATTCCTTCCTTAGCCTCCAGGATCTAATTCATTCTCCTTTTCTCCCCCGGTCCACTCTTATTGGTTCCTTTAGATTGGATTTCCACTTTAAAGACCTACCAAACGTTGCCTTGCTCATCCTAAGTGACTTTGTGTGAACATCTGAAACCTTTACCTGCTTGGAGCTCTTCATCAGCTTCTGTGTTTTTCCTCCATCTCTGTCTTCTTGTTGTTTTATCTGCTACTCTCCCGATGAAGTCTTCATAGTCTTTCTACTGTTACATCACTAGACTTCTAGTTCCTCAGGTTTCTATGCTGGGATCTCTGCTCTTTCTGCATATACCGCGCTGGTAACATTGCCCATTCTTTGGCTTCAGCTAACCACCTTTCATGATCCACACATCACTGGCCTCGACCTCTCATGTATCCAATGGTGTCTGACACTGATTTACTTGTATATTGAAATGCAGTTCAAAATCAGGGTTGTCATCTCACTCCAAGCACTTCTCTTGACTTTCTCATTTCTGAGAGTTACACAGGATCTATTTGGTCACTTGAGCAAGAAATCTAGAACAAGTTAGAGTCCCTATATGCAGTATTTTGCCAGTACGGAAAACATATTTCAAATCTATCCTCTCCCTTAGATTGTGCCTACCTTAATTGAAGCTATTAAAATTTCTTGCCTGGATTATTGCAATGACGTTCTATTTTCCGCTCTCTAATCAACTCGCCTTGCAATGTGTCCTCTATAAAGCGGCTAAAGAGTTTGTTTCAAAACATGTCTCTCATCATATTTTCCTGTTGCTTCAAGTCATGAAATGACTCCTTGCAGCTTGCAGCATCTCAGCGAAACTCCTTGGCATAGCATATCACGCCCTCCCTGACAGACTTCTCACATTTTCTTTCTACAGCACGCCCCCATTCCTCTGGCCGTACTGGGTGATTCTGGAAACGGATCATGCTCTGTCACATCATGTGACACATATGCTTCTTCTCCCTCCTTTCTTTGACATACCATTATTTTCTTCTCTTTCCAATCTTAGTTCAAGAGTCACCACCCCAGAGGCTTCCTTGACTTGATGTCAACCTCATTAGTTTAGATGCTTCTCCTCTGTGGCCCTTAATCACTAGGCACCACTTACTGTAGTGCTCTTGAATTATAATTGACTAGTCTGCCTCCATCCTGGACTGTCATTTTCTTGAGGGCAGAGGTTATGGTTTATTTATCTTTATAGTCTCAGGGCTTTATTCAGCGCATAGTTAGGTAGCATTTAATAGATTTTGGATGAACATATGAAGAAAGTAATGAACAGTATTGGAAATGGTCCTTTGCAAATCTAGCCACGGGCCTGGAAGGAATGGGGGTGGGGGTGGGGCAGGGAGTGATCACATAGTAGGGAATTTTCAGTCTAGTATCAAATTAAACATAATGTGAGCAATTACCTTCAGGAGATTAAAATGCAAAATCAAGCCCAACTTATTGCCATTGAGTCAATTCTAACTCATTGTGACCCTACATAGGCTTATGAAACTGTAAATCCTTTATTACAGCAGACAGCTTAATCTTTGTCCTAGTGAGCAAGTGGTAGATTTGAACCAATGACTTTGCAGTTAGCAGCCTGATGCCAAATGATACTAAGTGGGATAGAATTTCAAAACCTCTAATAAAGCATTGTGTATAATGCTAGGACATTAGACTGAAATGCAAAAATCAATCCGTATGACCAATTTTTAAGTACTTGGAATGTGAGCATATTTCATTTTCATAAGAAGTCAGTTGGAGTACTGACAGTTCCACGTTTCCACAATTACACGTTTCCCTTCTAAGATTTTTTGGCATCAGACAGTCTCAGATGATAAATCATCAGCAAGGATGAGGACTATTTACAGCACTCTCTCCCCTAAATATAACGAGAAGGACACAAAAACACCCCGATTGCAACAGCAGCCTCAAAACATGGACACACATAATTAATGAGTGACCTTGTCCGCATTGCAGGGGCGACTGATTGCATCAAGGATGGCAAGTGGTAATGCTTTTGCTTAGCTCAGCGGATTGTGTTTACAAATTCTGGGACAGTTTTGATCTCCATATTAAAGGGTTTTACTTTACACATCGTGTGAGCAAGTCCGTTGAAAAAGAGCTAGGATTTCACTAGCTGCCAAACTCCAGCCCACCCAGCAGATCCAAGGGAGAAAGACCTGGCCGTCCATTTCTGTAAAGGTTCCAGCCATGAAAATCCTCTGGAACACTCCGAGTCTGTCGCATGCGGTCGGCATGAGTGGAAATTGCTCGGACAGCACCTACCAACAGCAGCGTAGCTGGTTGTACAAGTGCCACACATTTCCAACGCTAGGAGTGCGGTGAGAAGGGACTCACAGACACACACCTCACATGTGAGGTTGTGTCCGATGTAACACAGTCTTTTTTGATAAAGACCTTCTTGGCCCTTGGCTCTAAATAGATGACCGAGTGGCTGATGAGGTCTTCCCGTATTGAGGAAGCTGGTGCTTGATGTGGTCAAAATGCTCTATTTATGCCTTTTGTACCCCAGGCCCACATCATCCTTCTGGAAGGGTTGTAGTGTTAACCATCTGCACACATCTGTTTAAGGTACTGTGTACGCATACGTGCCTCCTCTTGCTCGTGAATCAGCGCAGCATTAATAAGGCCTCATTGTCATCGAGGGAGAGGGGGCACAGCCAAGGCCCAGGTGTCCCCATTGTACCTCCAGCTTGTTAGTGTTTCCGAGAACTCATGTCCCCGCAGGTGCTCGAGGGGGGCTGGCATTGTTTCCATCTGTCTCTTTTATTCTGCCTTCCTCTCTGGTCTTCTGATTGGGGCATTTGCATTGTGGGCATTATCTAAAAATGAATCCTTGTGGCTTCTTGATGATTTTTTTGTCTTTTAGTGTACTGTGAAAACTGGGTCGTTACAATACTAAACGCATCTCCGTGCTGGAAAGATGAATGATTCCTCAGAACCGGGCTAGGGCATCCTTTGTAGAAGGATGGGGTGCCAACAATCTGTTTCCTTGTTCAGTTTGTTTGCACGAAACATTCTTAGACTGGTAGGGGCTGCCTTTAAGTTAGATTCTTAAGAGATAATACAAAATTATCCTTCATGGATCTATGCCCAGCAGGAGTGGGGAACTTTATCTCTCTTCCCAGATATTCACCATTTTTTTTTTTTCACTTTTACCAATGTGACACGGTGGAAAACGTTATTACTCTAATTTGCATAACTTTGATACCCGGTGAGTGTTTACACACTAATTAGCCAATCGTTTTATTGTTTGGCAGATTGCTTGTTCATTGCTTTGGCTGTTTCTCCTTGCGGGCAGTCCTTTGTGTCCTGGTGCTTCCTGAGACTCTTTTTGACCAAGTCTATTAAAAAAAAGTCAACCCTTTGTCTGGCAGATATGACAATATGGGTCTCTGTAATGCACCCTCTCGTGTTTGGGGCTGCTTTCTCCTACAAGCAGTTGAAACCCATTCTGTGGTCCCTTCTATCAGGCCCTTTCTGGGTCCCTGCTGTCAGTGTGTTCAACACAGGGCTGTGGGAGAATGCCCCTGAAAAGCCAGGGTGCTCAACAACAACCACCAAATTCCCTTTCACAGAGATTTTTCTTCATCCAACTCTCCATCCCAGTATGTGAGATCAGAGTACTTCAAATTATAAGTCGAACGATACCAATTCCATGTCGCCCGGGCATTTGAATTAAGGCGAAGGCTCTATTTGAACTGCCAAAATGCATTTTGATTTCAGTGAAACCCTTTCCCAGGCTTGTGGCCTCTTAAGGTATGTGTGGTTTAGCCTGCCAATGTTTATCACTCTTCCTAGAGGCCAAGAGATCAAACGAAGCATTGCACTGGGTAAATCCGTGGCACAAGATTTCTTTGAAGTATTGAACAAGATGGAGGTCACTTTGAAGCTAAGGCATGTGTACCCCAAACCATGGTATTTTCGATTGCCTCCTCGGTGGGTGCAAGTTGGACATGGAAAAAGGAAGCCTGAGGAAGAAGCGGTGCACTTGAACTGTGGGGCTGGTGAAGAATATTGAAAGTACCGTGGCCTGCCAAAAAACAAATTTGTCTTAGAAGTACAGCTAGACTGCTCCTTAGAGGCAAGGATGGTGAGATTTTATCTCACGGTTCTTTAGACATTATTAGGAGAGACCAGTCCCTGGAGAAGGACATCACAGTTGGTAAAGTAGAGGGGCGGCGGCAAAGAGGAAGGCCTTCACCAAGATGGACTGACCGCGTGGCTAGCGCAGTGGGCTCACCATTGTGAGGCTGGCACAGGCTTGGGCCGTGTTTCGTTCAGCGGTACATAGGTCACCACGCGTCAGAACTGACTTCGTGGCACGTGACAACAGTGACCACATCAGGAAAGCCATAGCCACGTGAAGTTACCTCTATGAAGTAGGAGCCCTTTGTACTTCTCTCTGAGACAGGCAGATCTCTCTCTTTCTCTCTCTCTCACACACACACACACACACACACACACACACACACACACGCCTTGCCCTGGCTAGATGCTACTGATGGAGTGCTATTTCTTGTCGAATGTGTCTAATGTGATGCGGTGGACTCGGGCTTCCTGTTAGACTCACACGGTATACTTCCATCTTACCTCCATTTTTCTCACATTCTCCACTTGGTATGCAGCAATCCTTTCTTGGGTGATTCAAGAAAGAAAGATAGCACTGCTTTCTACTCAACCTCAACTCATTGCAACTTACTTCATCGGGTACTTCAGAACTATGTTTCATAAGGTTTTTGAAGATTAGTTACTCTGAAGCAGATCACCAGACTTGTATTCTGAAGTGTCTCTGGGTAGACTTGAGCACCTAACCTTTGGGTCATCTGGGGACCTTCCTGGAGAGAGAGCTGACTGTCAAGTGTCTCCTCTCCTTTTTCCTTCCTCATCACTGCTTCTATGGGGGCAGGTCTCTAAAGGCTCTCTTTTACAGCTGAGAGGGTCTTTAAAAAAGTCAAATCAAATTCCCGGCCGTAGTTGAATCCCATTTATGGCAACCCCACAGGACAGAGCAGATTTGATCTTGTAGGTTTCTGAGACCTTAAATCTTTATAGGAACAGGCAGCTTCATGTGCCTCTCAGGAAGCAACTGGTGGCTTTGAACCACTGACCTACTATGCCACGAGAGCTCCTAATCGTATGAGTCATAATGACTCGATGGACGTGAGAGAATGATAGTTCATATTCTGCACTGGGGGAACAAACATGTTCATTGTTTGACTTAGACCTCTTTCATTTCCAAATATCTTCATCCAATGTTACTTATTAAAAAAATCCCTAGCTTTATTCAGTGATTGGAAATGCCACTTGGATCATATCCTGCTTGATTTTCTTTTCTGAGTGTTCTATTCCACTGATCTGATTATCTCCATCAAACACTATTTAAAATGTTGCAGCTGTAGACTCATCTTTGGATTTGTGCTAGGAAACTAGGCACATAATAAAATCCCCCCCTCCAGAAGAAGCCCAGAGTGTTTTGTTTTGTTTTGAAAATAGGCTGGATGTCTGGGCACAGATCAACTTGGAGAACATACAACATCCGCCGAGTGAAATTATGTTTAAATTTTTATTCAACTCCGATGTACCTCTCAGCAGTACACATATATGCAATTACTTTTCACTTAGTTCCTGTCGATTCACATTAAGTTTATTTATGAAAATTTTATATTTGCTGTTATTTAAAGATTTCCCACAATATTTTAAAGTAATTGTTGTAGGCATATGAAGAAATGATTAGTAACTTTACAATACTTTTGTAAGCATCATGTTTATTTACTAAATCTGTCTTGACAGAAGAAGTATGGCCAGAATACTCCTTAGAAACCAGGATGGCAAGACTTCTCATTTGCTTTGGGCATGTTCGCTAGAGAAATCCGTCTCATGCTTGCAAATGAGCCCTGTATAGCACAGCAGCATAGTAGCTTCACAATGGGCTGCTAACCAGGGGCAAGCAGTTTGAACCCACCAGCAGTGCAACAGGTGAAAGATGAGACTTTCTTCTGCAAAGAGGTGTTGTGAGCTCTTAAGTGTCGATGAGTTGGTGAAGGCCCATAGCAGCCCTATTCACAGCAGAACAGATTGTTGCTCAGTCCTGCACCATCCTTACAGCTGTTCTTATGCTTCAGCCCATTGGTGCAGGCACCGTGTCCATCCATCTCCTGGCAGGCCTTCCTCTTTTTTTGCTGCCCCTCAACTTTACCAAACACAATGTCGTTCTCCAGGGACTGCTCTTTCCTGGTAGGATGAAGTCACACCATCCTCCCGCCTCTCAGGAGCACCCTGGCCATACTTCTTTCAAGGCAGAGTTCTTTGTCCTGTTGGCCATCCATGGTACTTTCAGGATTCTTCTCTAGCATCACAATTCAAATGCACCAATTCTTCAGTCTTCCTTATTCAATATGCAACTTTCGCTTGCGTATGAGGCAATTGAAAATACTAGGGCTTGGTCAAGGACACCTTAGTCTTCAAAGTAACTTTCTTGCTTCTCAATGCCCTAAAGAAGTCTTGTGCAGAAGATTTACCTAATGCAACATGTCTTTTGAACTCTTGACTGCTGCTTCCATGAGCATTGCTTGTGGATCCAAGCAAGAGGTAATCCTTAACAACTTTCATCACGTTTCTAGTTAACAGGATGTTACCTATTGATCCAGTTGTGAGGATGTTGGCCGCCTTTCCCTAGAGTTGTAATCCATACTGGAGACTGCAACCTTTTGTCTTTATCAGCAAATACTGCAAGTTCTGGCATATGTTGCTGTAATGCTAGAAGCTCTGTCACTGGTATTTCAGATGTCACCAGGGTCACCCAAAATAAGCGGGTTTCAGTGGAACTTCCAGACCAAGAACAGACTGTGAAGAAGGCCTTGGCCGCCTCCTTTGGAGGAAGTAGCCGCTGAAAACCTTATGCATAACATGCAGAGATTTACAGTGCAGGAAATCCTCAGATGCAGTCCCCTCTGCCCGGTAGGGCCCCTCCCGGGCAGTGGGTTTGGTTTTGATGGGTCATTGTATGGTTAGGACATCCTGAAGGACATGCCATACTGGATTGGCAGTAATCAACCTCATTTTGTTTCTGACATCCATGGGAATGCCTCCAGAAACAAAAAACCCAAACCCACAGCTATCGAGTCTGACTCATCGTGACCCTGTAGGACCATGGGGAAACATGCCATGGGGTTGCCATGGCGGGGTGTTTCCACGAAAGCAGCCTATTGCATCTTTCTCCCATGAAATGGCTGCTGGTTTTGAACCACCGACTTTCCAGTTAGCATCCAAGGGCCTTATCCATTGTGCCACAAGGGACCCTGCAAATGCTGCTAGCATGTCTGTATTATAGTGCTGCTGTTGATTTCCGACGTAGTTGTTTGGTGCTGCTGAAACACTGCCTGCTGCTGCCCTATCCTCACAATTGTTCTTGTGCTTTGTGATGGGTACCGTTTATCAGCTAAAACCTCTGGACTAGTTCACTGAAACACTTTTTCTGAAACAAAGATTCAGTATTGAACTTTTAAAAATTGGTTTCCTCAAAAAATCATTCACATCCGGGCATGGGAAGCCTTATGACTGTCTGATTCAGAATGACCAATGAACCATGGATGGGCTGCTCACAGTCGCCCCTGGGCGTATTTTGGCTGCTGACACTGAGCTCTCCATTGGCAATTCCCACAGATGTAGTCAGTTTGGTTCCTGTGTATTCTAGCTGGAGAAGTCTCCCTGTGGAGCCACCTTTTGCGTTGTTGAAAAAAGGTATTTGCAGCTTTCTATCATGTTGTCACCAGCTTCCCTTCTATGGTGCCTTCGTCCTCTTTGCTCCCATCTTTTGTACTCCAGGTGCCAAGAATTATCAATGCATCTTGATGCGGATTTCACCAATGTGCAACTGAAGATGCTGGTAGATTTCTTCGCTGGCTTTCTGGGTTGGTAGATAAATTTGAATAATCAATGTATTAACTGGATTTTCTTGTACGTTGATAGGTATTATTACAGACAGCATTGTACTTCAAGATAGATATTGAAATGTCCCTTTTGGCTATGAACGGGGCACCATTCCTTTTGAATTTTACATTCTGTGCATAGTACACCGCAACAGGATCTGATTCACAATGGCCATGACGCGTCCACTTCAGCTCATTAAGGCCTAGGATATCGATCTTGATGGGGTCCACCTCATTCTTGTTGACTCCCAGTTTTCCAAGGTCCATACTTCATGCACTCCAGTTCTGATGACTAATAGACGTTTGCAGTGGTTTCTTCTCATTGTGAGCTGTGCCCCATCAACACATGAAGGTCCAGAAAGCTTTACTCCCTCCGCATTATTATAATCCACTTCACCTGGAGGAGGGGAGTCCTCCTCAATCATATTTTGAGTATCTTCAGCCCGAGGGGCTCATCCTCTGGCACCACATCTGACCGTGTTGTCTTGGCTCGTCCTCCAGAAGTGGACAGCCGGTTCCCTTTCACAGTCTGTTCTTTGTCTAGAAGCTTCACTGTAACCTGTTCACCTTGGGCGACCCTGGTGATATTTGACATATCAGTGACACAGCTTCCCACATCATAGCAACACACACACCACCATAGCACGGACAATTGACAGCTACGGGGTGGTTCCTGGTGAGTTAATGAAAAGGAAAAGAAAGCAAACCAAGCAGACGGCCATGATGCTTGCTGATGAGTATGAAATAAACGGCCGCTTCCTTCACTCCTGAAATGATTCTGAAGTCCTTTTTTTCTGGGTCTTGGCATTTTGGTACAGAACACCATGATTTAATAGAAAGCAGAAAGTTGCTATTGTTTTTTGTCATTAAAAAAATAGAACAGTGACAAGGGAAAAGGGAAACCTTTCCCTCACACCCTGTTTTCAGAGTCGGACCTTCGCCTAGGCATCGAAGACAGACTGGACACACTAGAATGGCTGACTCTGAAAATCCGCAAAACGGATCTTTTGGTTGAAACAGAAGAAAATGTTTTCTTTGTTCTTGTTCTAGGTGGTTGGGATGAGAGAGGATGATTTATCTAATATATGTCCCCTTGAATATAGGATCTGCAAGTAGCTAGACCACTCCCAGAGTGAAATTTATACAGGATGCAAAATTGAAGACGGTAAAAAGAATTGCTAATTGGAATTGGAATCTTTTCTTTGAGGAATTCAAGATATTTGCTCTTTTGATGAATAGATACATAAACTTAATTGCTTAATTTCTTAAGATTCCTTACTAGGGTTCTAAAGTTTTGCAACAGATATTCTTTTACAACTCGTCTTTTATCATCCTTAATAACCTGCCTACAGTTTTTCGGTTTCATCATTTAAGTTCACTTATCTGACGATTATATTAAACATCAAATATAGTGAAAGAATACACGTCGGTAATATTTGCTTTGCGGATGACATTTGGTTAATTTTTATATACCAGGGACAGTTGCTGACACATTTGACTAATTAGGGTTTTCATTCTGGGGGTTAATTATGATTGCTTTTAAGACTTTTCCTTTTCTTTCTTTTCTTTTTTTCCATGATTATGGAGTTTATTAGGCAAGTTAACAGGTTATTCTAAGTCAGGGTCAGAAAACAGTAAGACTACAGCCTTTGTAAGACTTTTCCTTTTCTATGTTATTGGAGCCCTGGTGGCACGATGGATTAAGCAGTGGGCAATTAGTCACAGGTGGTGTTGCTTGAGGCTGCTAGCTTTCCACTGGAGGAAGTGGAGGCTGGAGGCTCCCGTAAAAGATTCACAGGCTCAGAAAACCTAGGGCGTAATTCTCTTCAGTCTTGTAAGTTGGAATCCACTCCACGGCAGAGGGTGAAGACCTTATACGGAAGGAGGGTAGGTGCCAAATAGGACATTTATAATATCTTTTTATTAAGAGGAAGACATTACACTACTGAATTGAGAAAATATTAAACAAATGCACATGAAACCCCAAAACCTTGTTGTTAATAATATAAATGGTAAAATGTAACGGTTACCTAATTGTTATTTTCTATTTACACATACTTATTAGACATCACTGACAATGAGAAAATAACGTATCTTTGTTGTCTCTGGTACAAATACTTGCAATTCATAAGAACATATACATTATTTTATCATAATACCATGATGATTTTAAGGATGGTACATATACAAATGAAGTTTACCAACCTTGAGCTTCTGTTTTTATTGAATTTTCATGTGATTTTGAAATACGAAAGCCTATGAAATAGAGAAATCATGAGTTGTAGGTTTGGGATGTTAAGAAAATAATCCATACTGGTAATAAGATATCAGAGATATGTCCACACGTGCCTTTTTTAAGTGAAAAAAAAACACATTTAAAATTCTGTGCCTTTTCTTCCATTGGTTATTACTGCCCTTTTGAAAGAGAATATTTTCTTCCTATTTTAAGGACTCCTGCAGGTCTTCGGTCTGGTACTTGTCATCCATATTCATCACGTCCACTGTAGTACCTTTCACTCTGTGTCGCATATTCTTTATCTCTGGGAATCGCTTCTCAGGACAGGCTTCTCTATTCCTCACATGATTTTCCTTCTTGTCATTTTAGGGCCTCACTATTCTGTCATCTGAATTATAACACAGCTGTCCATATTTGGTGAAATGTCCTCAGGGTTCTTTATCATTTCCATTTCCCAGTTCTCCCAGCCCACTGTCTCCTTAATCATTGAACAGACGGTTCATTGCACACGACCTTTTGCCCACGTCTTCTCCTAGATGTAACAGTACAGCCTAATACTGAGTCTTCATGTTGCATGCTTACTGTGTTCCAGGTACACTTCTAAGTGCTTGCTCCTTTCATTTTCCCAATAACACTATGATGAGTCATAGGCTGGATTCCCTCGGAGACCAACGCTGAGATCAGCATTTGAATGCCAGCAGGTTAAATGGAGGGGATCCTAAGGAAGTCTCTGTGGGGTTACGGAGTAGGGACCTGAGAGGGAACAGAAATGAAAGAAGAGGAAACCCTGATAAAGTGTATGGGCTGTGGCTCATTCCCAGTACAGGCCTGGGTGCTTCAAGTTATCTCACGCTTGGTGTCATGAGATGGAGCAATTTATACACAGGCTGCAGTTCATCCCAGTGTGGAGGCTGTCCCTGGAGGTTAAACTCCCTGGGACTTCCAGGTTACTTTGCCCAGAGCTCAAGCCATTTCCAGAGCTGGAGAAAGACAGCTACTACAGCGGTATTCCATGAGAAAAATGAAGTAGAGAGGGTAAGTGAGTTGCCTAAATCACACAGCCAGGAAGTGCTAGAAGTAGTCTTTGTCTCCTGTCCAGAATTATCGTTTTATTGGACCCTTAGCCTCAACCACTGGAAACACCTTAAGGAAGGCCAAGGTGATTAAAGTGACATTGCCGGTTCAAAGGTAAAATCCTCTCCTTCCATGTGCGAGACTGTGGTAGTTACACAATTTCACATCAACGTGATAAATAAGAATGAAAGGATGGAGTCTAGCCTGCCAATCAGGTCACAGCCTGGTGATCCCTCCTTATGGGCGTGGTCTTCTCATGAGGATTCTGGGACTCCTTCTCTTCCTCCCTAGAGGCAGGACACACTCTCTCTGCTACACATTCCCATTGACAAGCCACATGGAGCCACGCTGTTGGCAGCCAGAGCCCTGGAGATGCGTCCACAGACATTGGACACACAGAACTTCCACCCACTGGCCTGTGATCTTCAGCATCCTTGTCTGTGTTGTGTGAGGCTAAGGAGGAACTTATAGACTAGGTGTGGACGTATGGGCTATATTGGACTTATGAACTTGACCTGGGCTGGACTGGGATGTTTCCTCAATATGCAACTGCTCTATGGTATAAAGCTTTGTCTTACACAGATATGAATGTCTCTGGATTTGTTTCTCCAGTCAACCTGGACTAACACAGAAACGGAGGCTTGAATCCCTTTGCAGCCACCACCCACCGTGTGTCAGGGATGGCTGACGAGGTGCCGTGATGCTGGACAGGTTCCATTGCAACGTCCAGAAGCAGGTGGGTGAGGAAGAAAGGCCTGAGAATCTCCTTCTGAAGTTCAGCTGGTGGAAACCATTATGGATGACAATGGTCTAATCAGTCATCAATGATGGGGCTGGCACAGGGCCAGGCAGCATTTTCTTCCATTGTGATCGGTGTGGCCACGCGTTTACCAACCAGCCTGATGGAGTTGCACTTGATGGCAGCTAACCAGAACCACGAGGCGATCGATGGTGAGAGAAGCAGCTCTTTGAGCAAGAACACCGGGAGAAAGGCTCTCTGAAGAGAGGGCATTTGGACAAATTCCTGGCTGGAGAGCGGAGGTGAACTTGGGGTTCTCTCAGGAAAGCTTGGCATGAGTAAGCCCTCACGTGAGGTGACCACGGTGGCTGGGGCTCTGGAAGTCCTGACAGGTAGCCTGGGGCCATGTCATCAAGTGCGCAGAAGCTCCAGCTAAGACTTTCTTCTGACTCGATCTCCTGAATCCGGAGTTGACAGCCTGCAGCCCCTGAGCCAGATGTGGCTCTTTCGTGAATCCAGGTAGCTCTAAAGGAAAATTGAAAATTGTTCAAGGATATTATTCAGATAATGGTGATTTCATACGTTTGTAAAAATGCGTATGGCTCTCGAATAATTTTTAAACCGTTGTGAGGGATGGGCTTGGCTTTCCCCTGTCTTAGACCCTTGATGATATCGACCATTTCTTAACATGTTCATCCCAATATAGGCAATTGCAAAGGGGCTGCAGGAGCCCTGGCAAGGCTTTGGGATAAGTATTAGATCAGCAGCCGCAACCCACCAGCTACTACAGGTCAGGAGAGTAGGGAGGCAGTCTGCTCCCTAAAGATTCTCAGCCTCAGGAACGGGTTGGCTCTGAGTTGGAATGGGATGCATAGCAGGGGGGTGGGGGACTGCCTCTGATGGCCGTTCAGAATCAAGGCCGTCTTTGTCTCTGAGAATGTTTCAAAGGCACAATGTGCCTTTACTTTCTCTTCTGCCTGTTTGTGAGAGAAGAGTCAGCCTCTCCTGGGTCTTCCCATCTCGTTTTCTGGCTTTGGCCTTTCTCAGCTTGGAGAGACAGCGTGTGAATGAACAAAGCTCCTGGTTTCTAGCATCCGGGAGGCTTTGCTGCTCTGTCACCTGGCTGCTCTGCACAGAGCTCTGTTCCTCAGCCCGTTCCCACGGGCATCCACCAGCTGGGCTGGATTTCTTTAGGACGGAAAGGGGAAGCCTGGGCCACACAGAGATGGCATCCCAAGCAGGACTGGGAGCTAGAGCTTAGGCGGGGACCGCACTGTGGCGGGACCTGGTAAGGATGGCTCTTCTTCCTGGGTGCTCCCCGCCTGCCTCCCTCCCTGGCTGGACTTGTGAAAGGACACTAATGGTGACAAAGGATGGCAAAGAGAGATCGCTCCCACTGCCTCACGGAGCAGCAGCTGTGGAGTAGACAGGTTCTCAGCAATTACTTTCTTCCTTGTGCCGCTTAACATGATGCTCGCATCAGCCGAGTAGCTGAGGAAAATAGCGCCGATGGCAATTCGTTTCAAATTGCTGAATGAACTCTCACAGCTGGCAATGGAAACAGCCATAGCCAGTAAACTGCTCAATGGCGCCCCCACCCCCAAGTGGTACCCAGGGCAGGTGTCATACCTGCCATCCCTTAGAGACACCTCTGGTTCTCTCTGCACAACCACCTCCCTGGGTGCCCCTCCCAGTGGACTGAAGTAACTGCATCCTCTCTCTCTCTCTCTCTATCAATAAGACACCCCAGAATGTAAGCACTAACCGCATAGTTGTGCTTACCTCACTGCTGTCGAGTCAGTGCTGACTCGTAGTGGCCCGATAGGGCAGGTTAGAACTGCCCCTGAGTTTGAGATTGTAACTGTTTATGGGAGTACAAAGCCCCGTCTTTCTCCCATGGAGTGGCTGGCGGTTTTGAACTGCCAATCTTTCCATAGTCCAACATGTAACCTCTGTACCACCGGGGCTCCTGTGGTTGTGCTTAAGTGCAGACCAAATAATATTAGTGAGAAGTTGCTTACACACTTCATGGCTGCCTTCAGTACCTAGTAACTTTGTTTTCAAATATCTCGCCTTTGTAACAAAGGAGGGCGATGTCGGGTAGGAGACAAAGAACTGAGCCAGTCTTTCTGCGTAATTTCAGATGAGCCACGTTATCTCTTTTCTGGCACTTCACACGGTAGACTTTTTAGTCCCCTTTCAGGCATTTTGAAATCTTTCCCAGACTCCAGAATTAGGTTTAATGCTAGTGCTTGCTTTAGATGTTATGCCTGGTTTCCTTTTTTCTTTTATTTTTGGTTATTATTCGTAAGTATTTAGTGGAAAATTGGAAAAGTCTATAGCAGAGACAGCTTCCTAGATGGTAATTTATTTCACTGAATCTTTAAAAACTCATTGTATCAATTCGATAAAGGTAGGCTTTCCATTTAAATTATCTTAGATTCAAAAACTATATCTAAGCATCCAGTATTCTGAGGCAGTAAAACTCTGAATCAAATTGTTTTTCTGCATTTACGCCACCCCATATGTTAATTTATAAATGTCTATAAAAAAACTGCCATTGAGTCCATTTTCACTCGGAAAGCCGTGGAACCCCTACAATGGGTTGCTAAGTCCTTCTGGGAGTGCACAGCTTCGTCTTTCCTGCAGAGTGCCTGCGGGGTTTGAACCACTGACCTTGCAGTGAGCAGTCCAATGCTTATGTAACAGCACCCCCAGGGCTTCTTAGAAATATCTGTAGTTCAATTTAGAATATCTATTCTTAATGTCATTACATGGGCTCATATAGACCGAAGTCATGGAGCTATCTAAAATATTTAAATATTTCTTGCTAAACTTTCCCTATCTGGCACTGACAGATAACCATTAGACTGCTAGCCACAAGGTCAACGGTTCAAACGCACCAGCCACTCTGGCCATTTACAGCCTTAGAAACCTTACATAGGGTCACTATGAGTCAGAATACCCAACAGCAGTGTGTTTTGTTGCTATTGCTTTTGTTTGGGTCTATTAAGCATATATTGATACATATTAACCTCTGAATATTTACTAATATATGGTTTTTTGTATTCATTTCATTTGGATATATTTAAATATTAAGCAACTGTCCGATTTTATGATTAAAGAGTTTTAAATGAATGCTTTTCTTGCTTTGCTTGGGTGCCCTTGAGCTGGATCCCACTCAGAGCAGCCACACGTACCGGCCGGTCTTGCACCATCTCCACAAAGTTACCTTTGAACCCGTTGTTACAGCCACTTTCATCCTTTTGAGGGTCTTCCCCTTTCCCACTGCCCTCTCCCTGACTAATCCTTCTATGTGGACAGGTCTCTCCTGACCACATGTCCAAAAGATGGGAGACAGAATCTTGCCATTCTCACGTTCAAGGGGCATCCTGGCTGTATTCCTGACAAGGCGGATATGTTGGTACTTTCAATAGTGTTCATCAGCGCCATCCTTCAAATGCATCACTTGTCCTGTGGTCTCCCTTATTTGTTGACCACCTGTCACATGCATGTGAGGCGACTGAAAATACCATGGCTTGGATCAGGCTGCCTTAGTGTTCAGAGTGGTATTTTTAACTCTTTAACATGTTAAAGAGGTCTTGGGCAGCAGATTTGCCAAAGAAGATGTGTGTATTCGTTTCTTGACTGTTGCTTTCATGAGCTTTGCTTGTGGGTCACAGCAAAATGAAATCCTTGACAATTTCAATCTTTTCTCTATTTATCATGATGTTGCCTACTGACCCAGTTGTGAGGATCTGGGTCTTCTTGACATGGAGTTGTAACCCAGACTGTGCCGTCTTTGATATTCATTAGCAAATGCTTCAAGGGCTCCTTACTTTCAGCAAGCAAAGCTATGTCATCTGCATAGCACGTATTGCTCTCAAACCTTCCTCCAATCCTGATACCAAGTTCTTCTTCATATAGTTCAGCTTCTTAGATAATTTGCTTGGCATGCAGATTGAATAAGTATGATGAAAGGATCCAACCCTGAGGCACACCCTTCCGAATTTTAAAGCACGCAGTCGTTCCGTCTTCTGTTCCAGGGACTGCCTCATGATCCATGTGCACCCTCAGCCTTAGCACAACGAAGTCCTCTGGAGGTCTCGATCTTCTCAAGGTTGTCCACAGTTGGTTATGAGCCGCATGGCCTAATTCTTTTGCATGGTCAATCAGAGACAAGTGAACATCTTTCAGGGATTCTGTGCTTCGAGCCAAGATCCATGTGACATCAGCAGTGGTTCCTTGCACCTCATCCTCCTCCAGGGGCTCCCTGTGGATGTATTGCTGCAAGACTGTCACTCTTCACAGGAGCAAATAGCCCAAACTCTCTCCCCAGGAGTGGCTAGAGCATTTGCAGTCCAATGCTTACTGAAGGCCACCTCCAGAGCTCCTTATAGTGATACAGTCATATTATTAAAGAAAATATTTAACGTGTTTCATTATCTGTATACATACTTCGTAATACTGTATATGATATAGGAAATGCTATGATATTGATTTTATATTATGCGGTAATTAGAACTCAGTTAATCAAATGCTGTAATATCCTTTGAAGAAGTCTTATTACAGAGAAAAAGTGATATGTAGAAAATATAAAACTTTATATGTTTACGTTTTAAAAAATATTTTTATTGGGGCCTCTTACATTCCATACTTCAATTGTATCAAGCATGTTTGTATATAAGTTGCCATCATTATTTCCAAGACATTTTCTGCTTGAGCCCTTGATATGAGCTCCTTTTTTTCTTCTCCTTCTTCCCTCTCTCTCCCATTTTTTTTTTAAAAAATGAGTGTTTAACATATTACTCATATAAGTGAGAAGTTGACTTTCCCCAGTTATCTTGGCTCAAGTTTGGGGTTTCATCAGAATTTTCTTCTGAGTGGGAAATTTGTTTGTTGTTTTTAACCATCCCACCCAGTTGCCACCCTGTGGACCCCGCCTCCCGTGGCTCCATGTGTGTCAGTGTGAAACTGTGAGCCACAGGAAGCTGGATCTTCAGTGGCTGGTTTTTTAGAAGTAGCTCTTCAAGTCTTTTTTTCCAAGGCTCATCTATACGGGGTCTCCACCAACTTCATAAAGGTCAGAGGATTTTTATTTGGATGTAAGAGAGATGCTTCCAAATGCACCTTTCTGATTTGGAATGGGCTCAAACCCAGAAATGGGGTAGAGCAATGAGTTCCTTTATATATATATATATATATATATCCAGTAAGGTAACAGCTCTGGGGGCAGGGCCAGGGGTGGGTATAAGGAAACAGAAAAGTCTGATGACGGTAGGGACTATAATCTCTGCCCGGGGTAGTACCCAGAGCAGGATGGCTGGTCTTGGACAATGAACTGTGACACAGCATTCCGTTAAGACCATGTAGCTGGAAACCACTGAAGTGGGACTTCATTTCTCATAAGGAATCACAGCGCAAGAGATGTGATTGTCTCTGAATTTGGAGGCTGACCTGCCCCAGACTTTGTTGTTGACATGATCCCGCATAATGAGGAGGAGGAGGAGGAAGGTGACCCCTCACCCAGAGTTTACCATGGGCCACCATGCGTCAGTTAACTGACTTTTCACCATCAGGCTATGAGAAGATATGATTATTTACTTTTGATAGATAAGGAATCTGAGGCACAGACAGTAATTTATTTATCCAAACAGGCCATTGGTTGAGTCTGCCTCTTTAGTGTATATTCGTAACGTCAGGTGATTTCTCCTGTCTTTCTATTCAGAAGCCACTGGCCTGCTCTTGTAGCCAGCACGTACCTAAGATGAGCCCAGGTCGGTACTTCTGTACTCTCTACCCTCTCAACCTTCACATTAACTAACATAGAGATTTACGGGTGATGTAAGTCTTGGCTTCGGAGAGCTAATCTCCTGCTTCTATCTGGAAGTTATGTATTGTGCATCATAATCTAGGGCCTAGTAGGGACATGCTCTTTGCACCCCATCTTGTAAGGAGTGATGTCCTGGATTGAACTATGTGCATGTTTATGCATGCATGTATTTATGCACATGCTACTTACCATCTAAGTCAACGGTGGTTCAGACCATGGAGTTCCTTCTTTCCTTACTTAATATCATGGGCTTTTCCTTGGAGAAGCAAATTTTCTGCCAAGGCGGGTGTCTGGAAGCTTGTCGCAGAGCACAATCTGCCTGACTTTGGATCATGTGGAGCCTGTCTGCTTTGAGGCGCTCAAAGACTCTCCAGTTGTCTTGTGCGAACGTCTGCTCCTGTCATTTCCTTAGCACTTCGTCAGCACAGCGTGCAGCTTGCCGGAGCGGCCCACAGACTATCAGGCTGACTAGAGCCACTCTCCACTTGCAGCCACACTCAGGAGTTCACATCAGCTGAAGTGACTCTGAGTAGCTTGTTTACCCCATTTTCTTCTCTTTCCCAAGCCTCACTATGAGCAGCTGATAATGTCTCACTTCTTTCTAAATGAATGCTTAGGATTCATTTTGAAGACAACTGGGAGACATGAATTAAATATATCAAAAGGGTCAGATCCTCCCTGCCACCCTCTTTCAAGCAGAAGTTTATTGTATTTGGCAGAGGGGAGGGGGTTGGTTTCAAATAATGGCCATATTTCTCACTCTTCTTTTCAGGCATACATTTCAGAATATGTTTGAAACCAAAGCATCTTTCATTTCAGGTGTGTACATTGACAACCATCAAGGAGGCAGCATAAGTAGATCACCATGATGCATTCCTAAGATACTCATACATATGAGGGGGACACCCCCCCAAACAAACAAACAAACAAACAATGCTCATTTGTTTTTTTGATGTGAGGCACATAGTGTATTTGGAGTTCATTCCACCAGGTCAGACTATTAATCAAGCTTTCAATTTTGAGGTTCTGAAAAAATTGCAAACAGTGTGTGACAAAAAAGACGTGACTTGTGGCAGGCAGGGTACTGGTTTTGCCACCACAACAGTGCACCTGCTCATGCAGCCATCTCAGTGTGCCAGTTTGGGGCCAAAAAACAGCATGCCTCTCTTGCCCTACATACCTTACATACCTACATATCTCTCTTGCCCTACCTACTCTCTCCATATGACTCTTTTGTTCCTGTGAATGAAGAGGGACATGAAAGGACAGTGATTTAACGACATAGGTAAAAGAGCTGAAGAAAAAAAAAACGAGGGAGGGGCTGTCAGTCATCTGAACAGATGAGTTTGAAAAATGTTTCCAAGAATGGGATTGCAGATTTGACAAATGTATTAAGTGTAATAGAGAGTACTTTGAAGGTGATAAGGTTGTTTTGTAAAACAAAAATTCACCGAAGTCCAAATGGGTGCATAAGCATATATAGTGAAGAAAGCTGATGGTGCCTTGCTATCTAAAGATAGAGTGTCTGGAGTCTTAAAGGCTTGAAGGTAAACAAATGGCCATTTAGTATGGAAGGAACAAAGCACATATGGAAGAAGCACATCAGCCTGTGTTAACATGAGCTGTCGATAGGATGGCGTATCAGGCATTAGAAGACCCAAAACAAACAAATATATTGATGTGAATGAGGGGGAAGGTGGAGTGGAGGCCCATCTGTAGATAATTGGACATTCCCTCACAGAAGGGTCAGAAGGAAAGAATGGGACAGAGTGTAGAAAAGCAATGACAAAACACACAGCATTCCTCTAGTTCTTTAAAGCTCACCCCTGTCCTCCCCTGCCCCCACCACTATCATGACCCCAGTTCTACCTTACAAATCCAGCTAGACCAGAACATGTACACTGGTACAGGTAAGAGCTTCGGGACAGATAAACCCCTTAGGCACAGCAATGGGAGTAGTGATACCATGAGGGTGGGGTAAGAAGGGCCAGTAACAGGGAACCGACTAGAATGACCAATGTATAATCCCTCCTTCCCCAGGAGTGCGAATAACAGTAACATAGGCAAAGGGAGACCATGGAAGTGTAAGATATGAAAATCATAATAAGTTATAATTTATCGGGGGTCCCTGAGGGAGGGAGGGCACAAAGAGGAGCTGATAATCAAGAGCTTAAACAGAAAGAAGGTATTTTGAAAACGATAATGGCAACATATGTACAAACGTGCTAGATACAATTGATGTATGGATTGTTATAAGAGCTGTGAGAGCCTCCAATAAAATGATTTACTGAAATAGAAAACTTTAAATACATAGCTTTGAGGGGGGCATTCCGGTTTGGGGGGGTACCACCTCATATTTGTCAGACTAACCAAATGTTTGATCAACAACCTCAGAAACTCCATAGCTTAACAATAACACAGGTTGATTTCTTGTTTACTACTTTGGTCCGGTGCAGATTAGTGAGGCTGAGGGACCAAGGAAACTTTGTTCTAAGCAGTCATTCAGGGCCAGAGCGTCCTTTCAAATAATGACTCAAAGTTTGCTTAGGATCTTTGCTTCCAGATGTTGAATGGGGGAAGAATGAAAGTATGGGGACCAACTAGGGAAGGCTACAAGACACTTAAGGTCCCATGTCTTTGACCAGAGCTCAGCTATGATTGCATCTAGTTGCAGGGATACTGGGGATTGTAGCTGCTTGCGCAGGAAGAAAAGAGAAAGGGTTTGGTGAATTATCTATCTCGTTACGTAGGAATTCAGTCTAGTGGCTGGGTGGGCTTCCTTCTTCGAACTCTTGGGAGTAGGTTTTTAGTAGATGAAGGATTATCTCATCAAGCAGAGACACAAAACATCTTCACTTATGCTTCTCATGTTTGTAGAAACTTGTTGAAACATGCATGCCCAACATGTGACTTTAATGGAGGATTGATTGGCAAGAAATAAGACTGGGAGTAAGACGATCTAAGGAATCTTGGTATAGTGCACATGGCTAAGTGCTCAACTGCTAGCTGAAGGGTTGACGGGTTGACTCAGAAGACTGGCCTGGCCTTGTGCTTCGGAAGGGCCCTAGCCTTGAGAACTCTCTGCATAGTTCTACTTCGCACACAAGAGGTCTCCATGAGTCGGAAAAACTCAATGGCAATGAACAACAGCAGCAAGATTTAACAGGCTGTGATATGCATTTTGTGGGAGATGATTGGAGTAGTGGTGGTGGGGAGAGAAATGGCAGATTTAAGAAATGTTTAGGAGGTAGACACTATGCCTCTTATTAATAGATGGAGAAAAAAACAATGTGAGATATAGGATACTTCTTAGAGATAATGTAAGTATTGTTAATTAAAATTAGTATAATCGGAAGATTGGTCTTTGGGGAGAGTTGGTCTTTGAGTTGAGTTCTTCCTGGGAAGTTCAAGTCCAGAAATCCATTTGGAAATGAGATGCAACTTTTCCAGTTGGGAAAAAAAAAAAAGCCTGGCACTAAGGAGTGAGGTTGAGGAGATATACTCTAGATGTAGACAGATGGTTTTGTGCCTTCTTGTGATTCATAATACCTATCCAGGGTATTCAGTGTGCTCAGGTATACTTGTACCAATTGTCTACCACCTGATGGAGTTTACATGAAATGTTCATGACTTAGCCTTGTAAATCTTGGTATTATACATGGAGAAGTTTGGATCAAGTCCAGTTCATGAGGAAGTCATCACATACACCATCTTCAGCATTACCAACCACAACCCAATCCATAGTTATATAGACTAAGTTAAGGACCAAATTTGGAAAAGAAAAAGGCTCTATTATCTGTATTTTCCTTTTGATGATAGAGAATGAGGCAGATTAGGTACGGACAAATATTTGTGAGTACAATAAAACAGAGGTGCAAGGAACTCATAGGCAGTGCTCTGCCCTCAAGGAATATGGCTTCCATTTGCAGGGGTGGAGAACCTTTTTTTTCATTTCCTGCCAATGGCCATTTGGATATTTCTCACATCATTTGAGGGCCATGCTTGTCAAACAGGAGAATACGTGCATTTGAATTACGATGCTGGTGAATTCAGAATGTTGAAAGGACCATGGATTTCCAAAATAAGGAATAAATCCATCTTGGAAGAAGTATAGTCAAAATGCTCTTGAGAAGCATGGCGTATAAGACTTCAGCTCGTGTACTTTGAATATTTTATCAGGAGATACCAGTCAAGGAGGAAAGTGCTGAGGGAACGAGGAAGAACCTCCACAAGATCGACTTGACATAGTGTCTGCAAGGGCAAAAAGAAAAATTGGGTGACTGGCACAGAGCCGGGCGGTGTTTTTTTCTGTAGCTCAGAGGGTCACTGTGGGTCAGAACCCACTAGAGGGCACTTAGCAACAGCAGCACCACATTGTGATGGTTGGGCCCACTCCTCTTTGGTGAGGCAGGTGATGTTAGCTGGTGTTAGTGATTCTGAGACAGTCCCCACACTTGACTAGCAGTGAATCATGTGGTCTAGATGTTCAGGAAAGTTCAAGTCCAACTGGAAAGAAGAGCAGGAAAGGATGCATACAGATTGGGTGGATTGAATGTCCCGTGGAAACAAATGGATGATGTTGATCTTCTGATGAAGTTGGGAAGCTATCATGGAGGGTAATGTAACAATATTCTAAGTGACTGCTCCGGACAGTGACAATGGCATCAAGAAAGTGTCCCACCTTCCCAGCTGTCACAGAAGACCGGATCCTTTAGCTGCATGTATTCTAGTACAAGCGTTGCACAAAATCCGTTCTATTTCTTTTTAATCTCTTTGTGTTTATTCCTTAAAAGCCCTAAAGGAGGAAACAGTGTTTCAGTGAGAGCGGAATTTCATGATTATTAGACAAAGAGCATGGTGCGAGTTGAAATTTGAAAAGATTTCTGATTGTGAGAATTGAAGATCAGACCCCAACGTGTGTGCCTTTGAGTTTGATCACCATTCCAGCCAAACTCAGGGCCTTTTGACATTGTGAAGAAAGGGTGACAGACTCAAGGAGAAAGAGAAAAATCACTGCAGATAAAATTTGGTTCACACATTTTTTTAAGGACGGGAAAATCCTGTGTACCGCTGGGGTAGAGGGTCAAGCTGTTAGAGCTGATGAGAAGGCAGTTCATAGGAGCAGAAAACATTTTATGTTGTGATGACAATAGAATGGCCAACACACTGACCTTTAATCCCTGTGTTTGCTAGAGGGATAAAAGCAAGGGAAGGCATCAAAACAAACACTCACAAAACAGTTTCCCAAAGAGTCATCTCTCTGTAAATGCTGTCTCCCCAAATTCTCGTAGACGCCAATGAAAACTCCACCTCTACACCACGAAAATGTTCTTTGCCTTCATTTTCTGAGATAAAAAGCATTTAAAAAATTTCAACACCTCGGTTCAGGTTATTGTTACTACAGCATATTCAATTTAGCCTCATATAAGATAACCATAATGTGATTTTTTTTTGTATTGATGTCTAACCATTGGAAGATTGATTTTTTTTTTTCGTATACTCCTCATCATTTTGAAGCCTTGAAATCTTAAAGATAGTGAAGGGTCATAGAAGTCATTTAATTACCTTCTCTGCATAAACTTTGACAAATGATCATGAAGCTACAGTTTAGGTCAAAAATCAAGATTTCTATTTGTCATTCACATTCATTGTTTTTGCCAGAAAGGAAACATGTCCTAAGGACAATGACTCTTCTGATATCAGAGATAAATTGTAAAGAACACACGGTTGGATTGCCAATCTTTCATCAAGTAGTGGGACACGTAACCTTTGGACTCCCTCCAGTCTTTTTACTTCCTGGCTTCTCTGTCTGCACCCTCCTTTCATGGGGCCATCTGGTGTGTAAACTGCCATGTTTGCGTGGTGGGGGCACCTGCTTCCACGGGGGTCTGCCTACACATGTCAGGGGATTTAGTGAAAATGTTCTCTATTAAAATAAACTTTATTGGGGTATAATCCACATATCATACATGTTCAGTCATATCAAGCAGAGTTGTAGCATCATTATCACCATACTGTTTAGAACATTTTCTTTCCTTCTGGGTACTCTCTGTTATTAGCTTCCTGTAGTATAAAGTTTTGGGCTAGGGGGGCCAACCCCCACCGCTACTACCCATGGGTTCAGTAAGCACAATTGTATGGTTGAGATGTATATATATTATATTAAAGTCATTGAGAGCATGAGATATACAATAATGCAGTCAGATACAATACATGGTAGCATTGCTCACCTCAGCCTAGCTTGGTGGTCCACGTGGAGAGAGGGGGAAGGGAAGGAGGACAAGGGAACAAGGGAGAGAGGGGGTGTGAGGAGGAGGAGCCCAGCGGGAGAAGGATGGGGTGAGAGAGGAACCAGACCTCTATTGCTACCCCAGGCCTATATACCTTTTAGGGGTGTGCATGCCCACTAATTACAGGTAAAGTCATACATCACAGGAAGGGGTTGCAGTATAGGTTATACAGCAATGGGGGGGGGTGGTCTAGGGACATACAAGCAATAGGAAGAGGAGGGATTGGGGGTATACATGTGACAAGATGGGCGGATCCTAGATTTAGGATGGCAGCTTAACTTTGACCTGTTCTCTGGGTCTCCAAAGGAACCATTATCAGTAGGGTGTAAACCCCACCTACAGGAAGCAAGCTAATGGTCTCAAGCCTTAGCTCATTGTCCCCAGCAGCAGGGAGCAGGCCCTCCCCTTAGTCTGGCAACTGACTGTCTTCAGGGAGGATGACCTCCCCCCACAACTTCCCATTTACCCCCCAGCCTCCCCTATCACCACCACCCCCTCTAGGAAGTTACTGTCTCTAGATTTACCACCCATCCTAGATTCCATACACCAAAAAGAAATCCATACAAAAACACAAAACAAGGAGTCAAAAGAGCTAACAACAAGAACAAAATGAATTTGAGAAAGCCTCCAGTTGGGAAGAAAACAGAACATATAAAAAAATGACAACTTTCTTCTACTTGTATTTTACCTTCACCACCTTCTTCTCCTTCTCCTTCTTCTTCTTCTTCTTCTTAACTGATACAACATTTAAATGTGTCAAAAGGGAGATCAAATCAGATGTTACATTTTAACCATTCAAATGACATGTTAAATTTTAATGTACTATAATTGCCTCTCCAATACTGTCTGATAAACATATGTACAAATGTGTTTGATACAATTGATGTATGGATTGTTATAAAAGCTGTAAGATCCGCCAATAAAATGACTTATTTAAAGTTAAAAAATAACACTGCCTGCTAACCAGGCTATTCATATCCTCTGCTTGGAGATATGGACCTTCATTACTTGAAAGGAAAAGAGGAGAGAAATAATGGAGGGAGGGAGGAAAGCACTCAGGCAGGTGGGAAAAAAGAAGAGGAGGCAGAGAAAGGAGGGGAGATGTTATGATGCTATTGTTGTTGTAGGAACCATGGAGTTGGTTTGGACCCATAGTGACCCTAGGCACAGCAGAATAAAACACTGCTTGGTCCTATGTTGTAGTAGGCCAGGTAGACTAGAGAAACAAATTTGCCGACCCTCATATGTGTGTGAGAGAGAGCTTTATATCAAGGAGTTATGTATCAGGTAAACATCCCAGCACAGTTCAGATCAAGTCCGTAAGTCTGATGCTAGTCCATAAACTCCTCTTCAGACTTACAAAGCTACATGCAATGATGCAAAATGCAGGAATATCACAGGCTGGTGGGTGCAGAAACTTGTGGATCCAATGACGGTGGAAGCATCAAAAGGCTCTGGCAGGTTTCCAGTGGGTCTCTATGTGTCTCACTAGGGGGAAGGTGAAACAGAGAGAGGGGGGGAGGTTCCCAAGACCACCCTTAAGAAAAGGCCACACCCACAAGGAGGTACCATCAGGCTGTGATCTGTTGACAGGCTCGACTCCCCCCTTACATTCAACACATCAAGTTGACATGAAATTTTGTAACTACTACATGTTCCATCCTCACAATTGTTCCTTTGCTTGAGCCCATTGCTTCAGCCACTGTGTCAATCCATCTTGCGGGATTTCTACTTTTTCTCTGCCCTTCATAATGGGCTTTTCTAGGGACTGGTCTTTCCTGACAAACTGTCCAAAGAACTTAAGATGAATGAAATCTCCCATCCTTGCCTCTAAAGGCGTATTCTGCCATACTTATTCAGACTTGTTTGTCTTTCAATATTCCTTGCCAGCACAATTCAAATGCATCAGTTCTTCTTCGGCCTTCCTTATTCAATGTACAACTTACTTATGCGTATGAAGCCATTGAAAATACCATGGCTTGCATCAGGGAAACCTGAAACATCAGTCACATCCTTGCTTTCCAATATTCCAAAGAGGTCTTGCTCAGCAGATTTGGCCAATACAACATGTCCTTTGATCTCTTAACTGCTGCTCCCATGAGCATTGATTGTGGAGCCAAGCAAGAGGAAATCCTTGACAATGGCTATTTTTTCTCTGTGGACCATGATATTACCTGTTGGTCCCATTGTGAGGATTTGGGTCTTTTTGACATTGAGGTACATTATGATTTATAGACCTAATTAAAAGACCCTGGTGGTACCAGTGGTGAAATGCCGGCCTACTAGTGGAAAGGCTGGGAGTTCAAATCCACCCAGTGACTCTGTAAGATAACCCTGTGCTCTGCTCTCTGAAACATCTGTTCTCCTTTTCACACACGGGGCTACCATGAGTTGGGAATGACCTGACAGCAACTGAGAACAACAGCATAGACAGAACTATTGCTTTTACTAAGTATATTATACATCACCTTTTGACTCAATAGTGAAGCAGTCACCGTAACTGAAAGGTTGGAGGTTCAAATCCACCAACTGCCCTAAGAGAGAAAGACGTGGCAGTCTGCTTCCATAAAGACTACAACCTTGGCAGTCCCGTGGGACTACTTCTCCTCTGCCCTGTAGTGTTTCAAGGAATTGAAATCGATTGCAACAATGGGTAAAAATGATGAAAGCTACTTAAAAATATATAACCTTAAAATGTGGAGAGAAAAGGTACCAAAGGGGAAAAATAGAATGTGCTATAGACATCAGTGAACATGGTGTATTTCTTGATGTTTTTTTCTGTAAGACTCCAGATTGCTTTTTCATCCTAGCAGCTGCTACTTTGAAGCAAAGTGGGTGGGGGTCTCCATCCCCTCATCCAGTGTCTGTCTATTTGTAATTCCCTAGCTCCCCGGGGGCCCAGGGCACTGTGTGTTATTCTTCCAGGGCAAGATTGCCCAGCTAAGAATGATAGCCAATCACAGCCTCCGTGAACACCAGCTATCACGGGGCTTTCCAATAATATACCTCTATAAGCAATCACCATGGTTCCAAGGACCCCGCATTGTCATTGTTCACACATGTGGCCTGTCACAGCGTACAATAGCCGCTGTTCACTGAATGGACTGAAGGATTGATAAAGTCATTTGCAGCCTACTTTATGACTCTTCTAACGCGATCTATGAACAGTGCCTCCCCGCTTGGTGCTATTTGATTGCCGAAGAATTCCTCTAGGTTTAAACTCTTCATACTGATGGATGCCTTATTGACGAAACATTTCACTCTGCCCGCATAACATTGTTTAGAAAATGAAATCTCTGTGTACCTCATGTTAAAAACAATTACTTTCAAAGTATGCTTCCCTACTGTAAGGACTCAATATGTTAAAGATAGAGTAATGTGCATGGTAGCAATGTATTGATTGTGTGCCCAAATTTTTGCAAAATGCTTTCAATATTTTGTCTCATGTATTGATTGCTTCGTTGTAAGCCCCTGGTGAAGTACATATGATTATGAGGTCCACTCTCTGGGAAACAAAATCTAGGGCATATGGGAGTAAAAATCAGCCAGAAGTTGCTATGTTCTAAGTGATTAATCCAGGGATTGAGTTATCATCTGTTTAACTCAGATGTTTACTTCCCTCTCCACAATTCATAATTGACAACTGCTGTGGGTTCAGTAGCGTCACCCCAAAAGCTAAGTGTAAGATCCAAACTTTGGTAACTCTGATCATGACCTTGGTTAGAAACAGGGTTTTTGACTATGTGACCAGTTGAGTTAACATGAGCTCCTGCTGGAGCCGGGTGACCTTCATCCAATATGACTCGTGTTCTTCTGCAAGAGGAGGAGGAGTTCCGAGAGATGCACAAGTGGAAGATGGCCATCCAAGACAGGCTGACATGGAGCTGGGCTGTAGCTAGCTGCAAGCTGAGGAGAGTCTGCAGACCCCAGAAGCTGGGAGAGACTAGAAAGGATCTTTCCTGAGAGCCTTCGGAGAAAGAGAGCGTGGTTGGCCCTCTTGACACCTCAACTCAGATATCTGGCCGACAGAATTGCGAGACCACACATTTTTGCCATTTTAAATCACTCACTTTGTGGTACCTTCTTACAGCAGCCCAAGGAGACAGATTCCCTAACTCTGGAGAGTTTCTTGTTCAATCTAAGCTTCCATAGGTCACATCTAACTCTCCCCTTTACTGGCTATGATGAGCTTAATCATACGAACCTCTTTCTGCCAGCCAAGGAACTCACCCTCCGAGAGGCAAAACCCCTGGCTGAAAATGCTTATCCCTCTGACTCACCAAAGGCTGTAGATGTCTGCATTCAAAGCCCAAACCTCAGTGAACGAAACCTTTCTTCTGCTTCCAGTGTCTGAGCCTGAAATATTCAGATAGAAACACACTCTTCAGAGTGAATTTCCCCCCAGTACCTCTTAATACAAAGCAAGTTTAGCCTCCCTTCTACAAACTTGAGCAAATAGAGAAAAAAAAACCCTGCCATTATAAAAAGGATTAGCCTTCAAATCAAGGGGGCCACTCAATTATATCTTACTCTTAGTGGATTACTCAGGATTGCTAGTGAGGCAGGATCCCCATGTTTCCATGGAGCTCTCCCTGTAGCAATGAACTTCTCAGAGATGCCCAAATGTAGTCTCCTGGAGGATGTCCCACATCTTTCCCATCACCTACTGTCTTTCTAAGCCTGCGATCGTACTGCCTGCTTCTTCAGGGAAAATGTTAAGGTTCTCTTCCTGATTTGATTTTCTCCACTTGAAAAATTTTAAGGAATTACTGCATCCACCAACTCCCACTTGATTACACACACACACACACACACACACACACACACATATGTATGTATGTATAAATATACATATATATGAGATTTCTATATATATAAATAAGAAGATAACACTGCCCACTTTTCAAGAATAACTCTTAATCTCTTGTGTTTTCCTCACTCTCTGTTTCATGAGACTTATACGAGTCTCATTCTTGTATAGCTTCTTTCTGCAGTTGCAGTAGAGTGACCCTTGGAGACATCCTGAGGGGGAAGGCAAGTTGCTGGCGCTTGAAATTTCTGGGCAGAAGCCTCCAGGGCAGCAGGAGTTTTGTACAGTGGGGAGTATCTGAGAGGAGGATGGAACTGAGATGCAATATCTAGAAGGGCATTTGGCAGGATGCCCGGAAGGGAACAGTAGATGTGATGCATCTTAAAGAACAAGGTGCCGTCGGACTCCAGGGAATGAGATTGGCAACCCACAGGGGAGAAATATAAGAACAAACCCAAACAAAAGTAAAAGTAGATACGACACGCGTAAATGGGCCCTTTCTAACATTTGGTGTCAAATAGGTTGTCAAATTCCTTTCTCTAACTAACTAACTAACTAACTAACTAACTAACTAACTAACTAACTATTCCATAACTCCAGTTAGTTCCAGAACATGTTATGGCAGTGTGATTTGCATTTATTTTGGGTAAACTCCCCAATCCGAACCACTGCATCTGGCTGTAAATATTTACAGGGACAGATCGCCCTCTCTTTCTGGTGGGTGTGAGCTCCCTCTCTGTAGTGCTCAGTTCAATGCTGACCTGGGCGGGTCACCAGGGCTCCTGGCTTAAAGGAGATACATCTATTTTTTCACAGTTCTGGCAGCCAAGCGTCCAAATCATAGCCTCGGCCATGTTGGTTTATGTTTTCCCCCTGGCTCTTCTGGTGATCCCTGCTATTCCTTTGCTTGTAGATGGCCCTCACATGGCATTTGCCTTCTCTTTGCATGTGATTTTGTGACTCTTCTACTCCTGATATCAATCCAGAAGGGATTAGGTTTAGGCCCTAAGCTGCTCATGTATCTGGTACCCACCTGTCAGTCTGTGTCAGTCTGTTTGTCCTTTGTAGTGGGTTGTCTGTTGGTATGATGCTGGAAATGAGGCCACTGATAATTCAAGTACCAGCGGATTCATCACAGTGAACAGCTTTCAGCGGAATTTCCAGACTATGACAGGCTAGGAGCAAAGGCCTAGAATTTACTTCTGAAAATTAGTATTGAAAACTTTGTGGTTCACAACAATATCATCTCATACAGGGCTGGACGATGACCCCCTTCGGTTGGAAGACACTACATCTTAGCCACAAGAATGGACCCAAACAGACCATTGATCATGAAGATGGCACAAGATGTGACATTTCATGTTGTAATGAAACCCACAACCTTCCTCTAGTTCTTAAACGCTTCCTCCCCCCAACTACCAGGACCCCAATTCTGCCTTGCAGACCTGG
>NW_022103920.1:18555738-18570660 GCF_000313985.2 Echinops telfairi
TCCGGGAACCCAAGAGGCAAGTGAATTTTGGGAATGATGAGGGCAACAAATGTATAGATGTGCTTTACACAATTGATGTATGTATTGTGATGAATTGTATGAGCCCCAATAAATTGATTAAAAACAAACAAACAAAGTCTCATCATCATTCTTTAAACACAAAAATAAGGAAATTATTGATAAAGCCAAGCCCATTGCCGTCGAATCAACTCTGACTCCTATGCCCTTCATCTTTTAGGTTCTTGTACTCTTCTAGGAGGAGTCTCTGGGCAATAAAAACGGAAAGCGTAGACATAGCACTCAGAGTGCCTCGGAAGAAAGGCTTGGTGAGCGACTGCTAAAAACCCCACGGAGCACAGTTCGACTCTGACATACCCAAGGGCGCCGTGAGCCCGGACCGGCTCTGTGGCATCTGGCTTCCTCTTCCGAGTGAACGTCCCTTTACTACGTTTCTCAGTATAATTTCACAGTCGAAATCACAGATTCCAGAGTTAGGCTGCCTGGTTAAACGTTTGGGTACGCCACTTGTGACTTGGAACAGATGATCTATCTTTGGTATCCCTTCATTTTGCCATGGCTGTGTAAGACAGAGGTAGAAATGATACTTGCTAAAGTAGAGCTAAAGCAGATACTTGATAAAGGGAAAATGGATTGACTTAAAACATGTAAAATGATCATAATGTTTGGCCCATTGAAAGCATTCACTAGTGCCATCTAAATGTAGATGGCAGTATTGTCATTATTTAATTACTTTCTGCTTGTATCTGATACAGGTCCTGGTGGTGTAGTGAGTTATATACTGGGCGGCTAACGGTAAGGTCAGCAGTTCATATCCACCAGCCACTCCTTGGGAGAAAGATGCAGCTTTCTACTCCTGAAAACAGTTGTAATCTGAGAATCCTACAGGGACAGTTCTGTAGGGTCTCTATGAGTCAGAATCAACTTAAATGGCAGGAAGTTTGGTTTTGGAGTATTGGAGCCTCATAAGGTTAGGCAGCTGTATCTGTAATCCCTGAGACCCTGTGCCTTATGTAGACCTGTTGCTTAAGAGAAACTAAATCAGTGTTTGAGGAAATAAAGAAAGACCACAGAAATGAGGAGCTCCTCTCAAAAGCAACTGTTGGCAGACTCACAGTGTGCTGTCAGTGTGTACCTCATGTGTATACTTGCCTTGTTTCCAGGTTCCTCATGTCTCGGACTCCTCTTTGAAATCTGGAAAGTGACTGGGGATTGTTAACATAAATACATAATAATCATCAAGACTTGTTTGTGAAGGTGGAAATTATTCTGTTCATGCTGATTCTAGTGAGCTGTTGTAAATTCCTGAGCAGCAGGAGGTTAGCTGTGCTTGGGGAAGATTAATCTGGGGCTAGTTGAAACTATATTGCCCTGAAGCGGTTGGCCATAAGGCTACCATTTAGGCATGATGTACGAGGGACCAGGACCCCAGTGAGCATTGTCGCCACTCTCGTTGTGGACATGGAGGGCTGTACTCAATAAAGACATTTATTGAGTACCAGGGACAATGGGAATCAAAAGATGGGGAGAATGTCCGTCATGCTTATTAAAAACAGACTTGCAGTGCTACTGTCTGCAGCAGTGAGTGTTCATGGCCCCTTTTTGTCTTTTGTCTGGAGCTTAAATAAAGGCAAAAAACCCCAGCATGCCGATAAACTTTTGGCCTGTCTTGTGAATTGTTCCAGTTCGATAAGCAATTTTTCTTACACTTACTTGACTATTGAAACACACACACACACACACACACACACACACACACACACTCTGATGTTACTTTCAAGACTCTGCCTCCTACTAAGTATACTGTCAGAGACACTAAAATTAATATCAACTTCTGTAATTACATGTTCTCTCCTTTTTTTAAAATAATGGCACTTTTATCTAAATTCATTTCCTAGAGAAATATTTAATTATTAACGTGTGTCTCCTTTTCTTGCATTAAGCTTTAACAATCTCTAAAATAATAAATTGTTTCAAAGGAATATAGGAAAAATCCTTAATGGAAAGAGCTCTTTGAGTTCTTAATGGTCTTCTGTTTCTGACTCAACATGCTGAGAATTTTTTCTTTTCTATTTTTTTTTCAGTAGTCTAATGAATCATTCGACTTATAAACATTTAGAGGCTCTTCAATATTTGCAGACAGTAAACTTCTTAAAACTTTTGTGTTTCGCTTGCCATGAAATGAAATAACATATTCATGACAAAATATTACTTGAATTTTAACTTCTAAAATACACAAACATAGGTCTTTCGGGTGTGTACAGCTGTGTACATATGTACTTATATAGAGTCTTGTTAGCACAGATATTCATGCACATTCTTTCTATCATGATTTCCCAAAGACCAATTTAGATGAAGAATCCGATGTTTAAATAATGGTTGATCATAGTTAGCTTTCAATATACAGCAATAATGAAAACCGGAGTCACGGCGGTGATGGTGATGGTCGCTGTTGTTAGCTGCCCCGTAGCCACCTCTGCACAGCAGAGCAAAACACTGCCCAGTCCTGTACCGCGCTTATAATGGTACCAAATGCCACCTGAGTCCATTGCTGCAGCCCCGGGGTCCAGCCATCTCACGGAGGGTCTTCCTCTGCTTCTCTGTCTGCCCATTTTACCAAGCATGATGCTCTTCTCCAGGGACTGGTCTCCGCTTAGAACATGTCTAAAATATGTAAGACGACACCTTGCCGTTTTTGCCCCTCAGGAGCTCTCTGGCAGGACCTCATTCCAGACAGGTCAGTTGGTCCTTTAGGAGTCCATGATATGTTTAATATTTTTCTGCCAGCACGACAATTCAAATTAATTGATTTTTCTTTGGTCTTGTTGATGGTTAGGGTGATCAAATTTGCTGACGGGATATTTACAGGCCAATAAGGAGATAGGTAACCTGCCCTTCTATAGTGTCTGACAATCTAAAGGATGCATGTATAAACGAATAGTAGCACAGTCTCTCTGGGTAGTTCTTATAGCGATGTGAGAAGACTGGTGGTTATGGTTTCAGTGATACTGGTCCAGGTTGGAAGTCTAAATACCCAAAGATGCCTATTCAGGCAAATGAAGGTCAGCCCTGACTTGGTTTGAGCAAAGGCCTGTGGACTTTCAGGGAAGCACAGTGGCACGATGGTGGGCTTCACAGTAGAACAGCTGGTGACTTGGGACGATTCAGCGTAAGGAACAGATGCTTGTTGGCACTGTCCTCAAATAGTTCTTTTCTGCCTATTGTGCTCCACCAATTTGATCTAGCGTAGATGAGGAATCATTAACTAACTTTTTTCTAGATGAGAGTATCTAGATCAGTGGTTCTCAACCTGTGGGTTGCAACCCATTTGGGGGTTGAATGACCCTTTCACAGGGGTTTCCCCATTCAGTACAGTCACAAAATGACGGTTATGAAGTAGCAACTAAAATAATTTTATGGTTGGGGTTGTCACCACAACATGAGGAACTGTATTAAAGTGTCACGGCATCAGGAAGGTTGAGAACCACTGGTCTAGATGAACAGTTAACTATTGTTTTTTTTCTGGAATCTAATTTCTAGTTCTTTCCTTGCGATACTTGGGTGTATAATTGGTATCACAAATTCAACTTGTGCATGAAAAAAATGAGAAATTCCTGATGCCGCCAACATAAATGTACTGTATTTCAAGAAACCCTCTTTCAGGAACTTGTACCATTTCTACCCTTTGATCCACCTGAAACCTAGGTCTCCCACATGCGTCTCCCATTCTTTCACCCTCTTTCTGTATCCAACCCGTCAGAAAATTCTTGACAACCCAGTACCACATGCTGTTGTTTATACATATCTTCGTTATTATTGAGTACTTTGACTTTCCTTTTAAATACATGATTGAAATAGCCCTCTACTTTATTTTTATGCAAGTAACACACAGCTTGTGAGTTTTTTCAAAACTGAAACCCCTTTGCATGTTTAGTTTCTTCTGTGCCTTGTGCACATGATGCACGTGTGTGGTATTAATGTGAATGTGTGTATGCAAAAATATAGTAATCTTCGTGATTTGGTTAAATGTTTTTAATAAGGCATTCACAAACTAGATCATACTTGATTGAGTCTTTCAATGACTTATAGAGTTCTTAGGAGAGACTCTGAATTGACCCTTGTTGCTGTCGCCCTGTTCTGACTCTCACTCTGTCTTGTCCTTGTCCCTCTTCTCTTCTCTGCTCTAGTCACAGTGACCTTCTCTCTGTCTGTTGAACATGCCAAGCCCATTGCAGTCCTCAAGACCTTTTGCATCTTTTGTGTTCTCCGTTCTGCCTAGAATTACCTTCCCCTGACTCGTCACATGGTGGGGTGGTTAAAAGTTGGGCTGCTAACTGAAGAAAGAGCAACACTTTGAAACCACCAGCTTCTCCTTGGGAGAAAGACCAGGCTTTCTACTCCTGTTAAGAGTTACAGCCTGTGAACCCCACAGGGGCCGTTCTACCTTGTCCTCCAGGATCACTGTGAGTCAGAATTGACTTGATGACAGTGTGTTTGTGTTTTGAGTTTGATTTGTCATATGAATGTACATTCTTCAGGTCTTTGCCACTTAACATTCTTGACCTAGCTGACATCCTTTGGCTCCAGAGACTGATTGATTGCCACAAGGCAGAGGCCAAACATGCCCTCACCCTCCGTCCCCTTTTCACCCTATTCTGACACCAACTCTCCCTCCCATGCCATTCTGCTCCAGTGGCTTGGATCAATCACTCATTGTAGTGGCCACATAGAATTTACAGATGATGCACATCACTACAGGGTTCACTAGAGGAGTTAACAGGTTACGACTCAGTTGAGAAATGCTTCAGGATATAATTGTTCAGTCAAGACAGTGTCTTGTCTGCTTTGCCCACAAGTAGGCATCTCTTTGGTCCTCGGGCTCTTTGCTTGGCTTCTGTCTGGCTCAGGCAATGCTGTAAAGCTCCTTTGGGGTTGCCAATAAATGCTCAGAGGTCATGCCACTCCACTTTAAGCCTCAAACTGGAGGCACTCAGCTCTAACCCATTGGGTCAACAACTCCGGTTTCCTTTATTAAATGTCCACATCCACCAGTATCCCACCTCAAAACACTCTGTGTTACTTTCTCTGTGGGCTGGGAAGTCCACCACTCTGCCTTGTGCTCTGCCTCCTGGTGGTGCTGTCGCTCCTCCTCTGTCACTCCTCTGGCGTCACAGCTGTCTCCGGGACCAAGGAGGGTCAATGTGCAGGAACTTTAGGCTCAAAGGACACATCCACTTCTGGTTCTTCTCTCTTTCTGGTAGTGAAATGCCCTTGGCCTGCTTCTAACATGCCTTATTTTATATTCAGCAGGATGGCATTCACAATTAACCCTGTTAACAATCACTCACGGCTAATCATATATCTTCCAATCAGTATCTTCCTTTACCTTCTTACCCAGTGTCTTGTTTTTGTAGTTGGGCACTCTCAACTGTCTAACACACCATCTCACGTCAATCCTTGGGATCCAGTAGACTTGCCCAAGAGTTGTCTAGACCATAATCTTTGTGAGAGCAGATCATGTCTCTCTCTCACTAAGTGGCTGATTGGATTCAAATCACTAGTCTTTCAATTAACAGCCAGGCACTTAACTTTTGCTCCACCAGGGCTCCTAATAAGTACCTCACACCTACGTAATCTTTACCTTTAACTGAAGTGGAGTCTGCCAATGAAAGGGCAGTCCACTCTAGCTCTAAGTCTGCGTTCCATGGGGCAACAATGGAAGGTGCTCCCCACTCCCCATTCTGGGTCTGCAGCCGGGATCCACTGTGACCATCGTACCTTCCGAACTAGCCCATCCTTTTCGTGCTTTCTATTTCCACGACTGTATGTTGACAAAGGAGAACCCAGCACAATAGCTCATGAGTTGTAAGTGTTTGGCGGTGACTGGTCATGTATAAATGTTTATTCCAAGGCAGGAAGAGAAATGTATGAAAGAATCATGGATTAAGAGAACCGGGGCAATATAGTGAATGAACCAACGCACTTGTCTTAGAGCAAGATGTCATTTTGACTGCGGAATTGACATCTCCTGGGGCGGGGGCAGTACTAAGCCCTTGACATTCTGTAGGACAGTTTGAAAAGTGAACTTCTCTTGAGTTTGTTTTTACACATTTGATGATTCAGATCATGGCTTTTGGGGATGGAACATAACTTATAGCTAAATGGAAATGTCATTTGCTCTGTAAACCTGCACTGAATTCACAATCAAAAGCTTGGGGAAAAAAAGAAAGAAAAAAACCTAAACTAAAACCCAAATGTAATTGGCATTTCTGTTCCATCAAATGGTGTGTAACATGTAACAGGTTGGTTTGAGAATGGGCAGGGGCAGAGAGGACTCAATCTGGACCGCAGGACCCAAGGCCCATCCGCCACCTTCGTCAAATGATAATTTATTTTGTTCAGCACTTTAAGCTCGAAAAAGCAGGTTGCCGTACGTTTCAGATGTAAGTCACAGGGTCACTAGGAGAATCAAATGAGATAACGAATGGACACTTTCTCAGAAATATTTAAAAGTGAGATTTCAGAGTGATGCCCTGGCATGGCATGCTTGTAGAAACAGGCTGTCTTACAAGTCAACCAGGAAGAGCTAGAATTTAGAAGTATTCAGATTCAATTCTGTTATAGGCTCCTGACAGTTTTTTATAAGTTGAATTCTTGATTCTCTGTAGGTCCACCTGGTTGCTTTCAGAAACTGGTACGTGAGACAGCTTTTGACTGCTGTTATTGATCTAGAAATTGTGAAATTCCCATCATCCCATCTATTCTATACCACGCAAACCTCTCACATAATCATCCTTATGTACAGTGAGCCAGTTTCCATTGAGTTGCCGTAGTGTAAAGTGAATTGGCTCATTAAAATGACCCTCTTAACTTGCTGAGCAATGTGAGTTGTAGTTCTGGGTGTTTTCCTCATAGATCCCCAGCAGCCAATCAGCTAAAGCCCTTTATCCCCTTGTACAACTAAGTTTACTTACTCTGAACAGATGTTATGGTGCCTGAGCCAAATGAAAAAAATCTATCTATTTATAAGAATGAATCAGTCTGGACCTTATGTTTCTGCGAAACTTACTTTCCATCCCACTTCCTTGAGCCAATATTTATTATAACTCCCAAACATCTGCATTGCAAATAAAGTGATGCTGCCAGCTCAAGCAAGCAGGACCTGCATGGGCCTAGGGCATTTCTGGGGCATGCTGGCTCTTTCTCCGGAACCTGAAAATATTTGTTTGGCACACACCTAATGGACAACCTTATCAGACACTGAAAATGACACTCTGGAGCCTTCAGAAAACTTCAGATGGCTTTGGGAACCACCAGGGCCAAGCCAAGATGCAGAAACATAAAAGTCAAAATTCAAAGTGTAATAGGAACACGAGCGAGGAAATTGAAGAGGACAAAGGTGATAAAAAGAAATGCATGAACTGCTCTTCAAAGCTTCCATTTGGCAGTCGTGTCAGAATCATAGAGGTTGTACTTTGTCTATCAGAGCTCCCAGTCCTGGGGGACATCATGGGTTTCAAAGTACTTTGCATTTTGAACTTGAGGAGGATTCTCTTATATTTGGCATCCATCCAACAAATGGGAGCAGCCCTATTAGGTTCTTATAACCCTATTTTTGTGGAAGTCCAGCCTCATACCAACAGTGCAGTTACAGCTGAGCCTGGGGAATGGTTTGTCCATGACTTTGAGAACATGGCTGAACCATTAAATCCGTCATCACCCCATTGTTCGTCTTTGCCTTGTGTGTCCTGAGGTGGCCACCAGGTTGTACAGATGAATCCATTAATTCACTGGAAAGTTAAGTGATTGGTCCTGCCTGTCTGTCAGGTGCAGGGCAAAGATTAGATGAAAGTGATACAAGTTCTCTAACAGTCCTCCTTACTAGACAAGCGGAGACCACCTCCTAAGTTCTTCTACTACATTCCAGAGAAAGTGTATTTTCCTGGATAGAGAAGGAGCCCATCAAGGTTTGAAAGCTCATGTTGCTAGGCATCTTCAAGGGAGCTTCCAAGAGTTCCTGGAAAAATGGAATGGAATTTTTCCAGGAACATCTTGAAGCCTTTTATGTGTACTCATAGGTGTACATTTCTCCTCGGAAGCTGAAGTTAGAATTTGGGCAGAACTTCTTGAGTTAAATATAAATGTGCTTGGCTTTACGCAAGTCACGTCTAATAATGGAGTAAGTATTGACATGGCCTGTCAATGCTGTAGGCATTACGGTAGACTCTTGTGGTACTGCAAAAGTTTGTAGCTCAAAAAATGTACTCATATCAGTTGATCCATTCGTTATTTTATTTCTTCATTCATTTGTTCATTGATGGCAACCAGTGAACATTCACTAAACTGGTAGACCAGGACACTTTTAGTGATGTCAGTACTGACCCAAATCAAAACCCACTACTATCATGTTAATTCACACGTACAGCCACCCTGTAGGATGAAGAACAGTCCCATTGGGCTTCCAAGGCCATACACCTTTATGGAAGTAGGCTGTTAGGTCTTTCCTGCACGCAGAAAAGCTGACGAGCTCAAACTGGCAACCTCTCAGTAGCAACAGCATTGAATCAACCCATTGCCCAAATGCCCTGTTGTCAAGTCTGCTAATGACTCACAGTAGGCCAAGGGGGCTGAGTAGAAAGAGATTCGGAGATGATGAATCTCATAGGAACAGATAGGCTCTCCCTTCTTTTGTAGAGCAGGCCGTGGAGAACACTGACTTTGTGTTTAGCAGCCTAGTGCTTAACCCACAAAATCACCATGGCTCCTTTAGGTAGCAAGGGGGAGGTGTCAAGACACAGAGAAATATGGGTCATTTAAGGCACATAAATCACGGAGCTGTATATGCTGTATCTGCTTAGGGTGGATTTGGCTGAGTTGGCATCAACTCATGGCAAGGCTATGGAAAAAAGAAACGAATGCTGCCTGGCCCCATAGCATTTCCATGACTGTTGGTAACTGATTCCATTGCTTCTTCCCTTGTGTCAGTCCACTCCTTTCAGGCTTCCCAAGACGCCACCAGCCCTCTGCTTGACTATCCATAATGCCATTCTTTAGCCATCAGTCCCTCTGGACTACATGCGAGAAGGAAGTGGGAGGGGCTGCAGCTGCAGGGGCTCAAGCTGTCTCCTTTAGTGAAATTCCCAGGTGGGGTGGTGTCTTGATTGTTCCCTCTGGTCCCCAGAAGATGGCTTATTGTCTTGGAGCCCTTTGAAGCTAGCTGTCCCAGTCCCATAAAGGCAGATCCAGCTGTTCCTAATGTGTCCGACCTGTGCCTAACCCAGCAGAAACCTTTGACAATATTCTCTCATCAATAAGATTTTCTTAGGCTACATGTTGGATGTAGATCGGAATGCCTTTCTTCCTCACCTGTGCTTGTCTGGAAGTTCTGCTGAAACCTGCCCATGCTGGGTGGCCCCATTGGTATTTGCCCGTGCCATCACTTCCAGTGTCATAGCAACAAGCAGGCCACCACAGAGGGTTGTGGAGCATAGGTTTGTTGAATAAATAGCACACATACACACATACTCCAATATTCCTGAAGTGTTTCGTGACATGCCTTCCACTGGAAAATCTTTTTAATAAGACAAGTATTTATAAAGTCAAGTACTTATAAAGCCAATTACTTTCTAAAAGATCAGGAGTAGTCCTCTCTTTAAATTTCCTGTTATTTGATGGTTTGCTTGTTCCATTTGCTTTAAGTGAGGCAACGCAAACACTTTTATTATATTCCCCTCCTTCTTCCATGCCTCTCTAAATGCAACTAAGGAAGAGGAGTCCAAAAATGTCCCCTAGTGTAGGGGACAACAGCGCCTAGGATTACTTGGGAGAGTTTCACTAGAGTCTTGCCTAATTAAAGACCGGAGGAGCTGCTCTCTGAGGCTCTTCAACTTGACGGCCTGGATACCGGCATATTTGAGTTGTAGTTCTCAGGGGTGGTCCTGCAATCTATTCCATTAGTAAAACCCTGTGGAATTTAGCTCAGACAATAGCAGCACATAAAAGGCTAACTTGCTCCCACAAATACAAGCACATACTGTACTTTCATGCCTTGTTTTTCACCTTTCAGTAGATGTTTTCTCACTAACATGAAAGAACGCTCTATGGAAATGTGCTCTGGTGGGCAGACTGTGGGTGGACCTGGGGATTGGGGCATGGCAGCCTTGAGTATAATTTGTACCCTTAGGTGGGCTGAGCATCATTTTGAAGCAATGTGAGCAACACTTCAGCACCACTTCTGTAATTTTCAGCAAACAGCGTTTTTCATGCTTCTTGTTCTTCCCCTGTTCAAGTTTGCCACTAATGATTGCTGATGGCTGCTGAAGAGACAGGGGGATTCTGGGAAGAGGGGCATTGCTTACTAACCCGTTTACATTTGGGGTTGGGAGAGAGGTGCTCAAAAGTTTGAGCAAATCTTATGAAATATGAAGAAGGAAAGAAGGAATGGCCCACAGAGAGCATGTGCATGGATGTTTGGTTATTTAGGCAATGCCTGCCCTTGCCTTCCTCCCCAACTCCTTTGTAGAAACTCTTTTCGTTTTAAAGGATACACTAGTCATAATGCACCGGGCCTTCATGTTGTTTGGCAGTTGTGTCCAATAAGGTTCTACTCAACCAATGAGTTTGGTTTAGGGCTTGATAGTCAGTAACAGAGTCCTTGAGTGATACGACAGGGTTAGCACTTGACGACGCAGCTTGCAGGGTTGGCTGTTCAAACCCACCCAGAGGGACTGAAGGAAAATCTGGGCATCTACTTCTGAATGACCAGAACCTTGAAGGCTCAAGAGAGCACAATGTGTCCTCCCACAAACGGAGCGGCCATGTGCCAGGGCAGTTTGGTAACAACTGGCTTGTTTGCTTGTTTGTCTTTGTGGCCAGGTGCTGTTGAGTGGGTTCCCAACTTATAACGACCCCACACACAACAAAAGGAAACGCTGCCCAGACCGGCGGCACCCTTACCATTGGTGGTGTGTTCGAGCCCACTGTTGCAGCCACGGCGTCAGTCCATCTTGTCCAGAGTCTTCTTCCTCTTTGCTGCCCTTTGACTGTATAAAGCAAGATGTTCTCCAAGGACTGGTTTCTCCTGGTAATGTGTCTAAAGTAGATGAGCGGAAGTCTCTCCATCTTTGCCTCTAAGGCGCATTCTGGCTGCGCTTCTTCTAAAACAGATTTGTTTGGTGTTTGGGGGCCATCCATGGGACTGTCAATAGTCTTCCCTAGCACCATTTCTTCATCAGTTCTTCTTCAGTCTTCCTTATTCAGTGGCCAGCTTTGCTGTTTAGGGGGTACTATTCTGTAACTTATCAACATCAGCTCCCACCTTCTCCTCCTTTCCCCCAACCTGATTCCTTCTCCGCGCTTAGGGCGCCACCTTCTCCATCCTGTTCTTTCCCGTGCTCCTTGTTCCTGGCCAACCCTTTCAATCTTATACGTTCCTTATCTTCAGCCTAAATCTCTGCTCCTTCTCTCATGAACAAAAAGGAAAACAAAATAAATAAACACCTGCTTTAAAGCTTCACTCAGCCAGGTGTGAACTGATCTTGGACCACAGCTTCCTTGGAGAGTGGCAGCCTCCAGCTGTTGGCATCAGGTTCTGTGCCAGGATCAGTAACACCGATTGGCCCCTTTGCCGTAGGTCCCTGCATGGCTGAAGTATGACATTGTTGTGGATCTTGCATTTATTAGGAAGTTTGATTATTTTTCCCATCATGAAATGTTGTCATTATTGTTTTTAATGTTTTGCATTAAAGCATTACAAGTACGATTAATCTGTTGGCTGTCCCCTGCAGTCACTGCTTATTGGAAAGTCTTACTGCCCTCCCCTCCCTCTCTCTCTCTCTCATCTAGCCCTGCATCCTCACTAGTATGTTTCTTAGGAAACTCATCAAATTTCCCCTCCACCACACCTTCTTTCCTCCTGGTATTCCTGTTTTCTTTGGATCTTGTGTTAGCCTGGGTTGACTAGAGAAACAAATTCATAGACATTCACATGTGCATACAAAAGAGCTTTATATACAAGAGAAATTGAATATTGACAAAACATCCCAGCCCAGTCCAGATCAAGTCCATTAGTCCAATATTAGCCCACATGTCTGATACAAATCTATAAATTCCTCTTCAGATTCAGGAAACGCGTGCAACGACGCCGAATGTAGGATGATCACAGGCCAGTGGGTGGAAAATCTTGTGGATCCAGTGGTGGTAGAGGCATCTCAGTGCTGGTAGGAGTCTCCATGTGGCTTCTTCAGTTCTAGTAGCTCCATGTGTCTGGTCAGCAAGCATGTCTCCCAGGGAGTGAGCCTATGTCGTGCCTACACCAAGCTGTTTATCTCCTGTGTCCCTCCTCCAGTGAGCTGTTTTATCTCCCCAGCTCGTCCAAATGATGTCATCAAGCCATGACCTGATTGACAGGTTAAACTCTTAAGTCTCAAATTGACAACATATTATGTAACTACCACAGAGCTCATGACCATTTACCCGATAGCCAAGTCCAGGGACCTGGAACAGCTCAGATTTTACCCTCTCAACACCTCCCCAACCATATGAGTGTAGGAGTCACATGATTCACTTGTTGGGAAGGCAGTATTGGGATTTCCCACATTGTAGAAGACTCCAGTCTGTATATCCCCAATTTCCTGATTTTGTCTATAATACAGAGCTGTATTATGAATGCAGTATTTGATAGATCATGATTTGTTCATCCCCCTTGAAGATGACATTCTGCAGTATGGGCATGTCAATTCTGCTCACCCACTCCTCCTTCTATAAAGCTACCTCATCCAGGCAAACAGTAGAATAAGAGACAGAGTCTCAAAGTCGTGATGTGTTTCATAGATGATCCATGAGACAGGACCAGTGATGCAGCAAGTCAAGAGGTCAACATCAGAGTGGACCAGGCACATTCTGTGTCCCATTCTTAAGTTGCAGATATACAGACAAGACTATGACTGGCCAGATTAAATATTCTGGTTTTCAGAGCAGAGCAATAAGCCCAGAGGAGAAGCCGAAGGGATATACATGTCTCAGGAGTCTGACTGGCCCAGACTTAGGTAATATAATGGTAAATGCGTGAAATCATCATTCAGTCCAACTCGATTTGCTCAAGCAGAACCCAGATGAAAAACAGAGGTCTAAAATAAGACAGTATGTTTCAACACCGCAGCGCTTTCTTGCCCACATTAATGCATGCTAACAATTTCCCATAGATATGACAGTTATGAGGCAATTAATGGAATACTTTGAAAATCAGTTGCAAAAAAAGGGGGAGAAAAACTGAGTAAGAAACAGCCAAAGTAAAAAATGAAACGGCTATAAATATAGATAATAGCTTCCATTAAATGTGTCTTCCAACATTAGAAAGTTTAATCACATTTACACTCAAATCATTGGTTACACTCAATTTCACAGTTACCTAGCTTGATAAAACCTATGCACCATTAAACAGAATGGGGTCAATATATTAAAAAATATTTGATTGTCAGTGGAAAATTTTGCTGCTAGTTTCATTAACAAGTTTTCATTTTGCTTAATTCTAACAATATCAACTTTAACTACTTTAAAAAAATCCATGGACAAAATAAAAAATATCATACTAACTTGTATAGAATGATCTCTGATGATTTAAGGGGTTAGGTATTGGGCTGCTAACTGAAAGGTCAGTAGTTTAAATCCACCAGTAGCTCTGAGAATATTTGTCTCAGAAACCCTATAGAGCAGTTCTGTTCTATCCACCATGGATGGGAATCAACTCAACCACAGTGGATAATGAACTTATATAGAAGTACAACCTGGAACATATTAGAATTTAATTTCTGACAAAAATTTTAACTTGGCATTGCAAATGAATGTAGGAAATAATGTATTTTCCAATTTGAAAAAGACACAAGTCCAGTTTTTACCCGATATCATAAACCAGGCTAATTCTAGTGGAATCAGACTTTTATTTGCAATAGAAAACCACATACCTTATTTAAAATGTAGACAGTAGGTATCAAATCCAGTATAGGTAGTACTTTTTCTAAACTTAAAAGGATTGAAATAAACAGTAAGTGAGATCTAAATCAGCTTAACTAAATAATTGGTTCAAACACCATCGAAAAAAATAAGAAAAAGCTGGAGAGAGATTTGCTTCAAACATGACAGAAAAATAAACTTGAATGGTTACAAAGCTCATATAAATTTCTAGCAGCTTCCTTTCAAAATTTTAACAGATCAATCGGCACAGGGTACATTCAGAATATTCACAGTGGAAAATATACTTAACTGATATATTTATGAAATGATTAAGCTACAGAAGTAACCAATGAAATGTTATAACTTGGAATCTTCTTTGTGTTTACTCATTGAGTTTAAAAATATATTCAGAATAAAGATTCTGACTTGATGAAAGTATATAGAGATAAGAGAACTCTATATTGCTGGCAAAAGAAGGAGCTGTAGTGAGGTATGTATTGGGCTGCTAACCCTAAGGTCAGCTGAACCGCAAGATTCAAACACACCAACTGCTTCAAGGGAGACAGATGAGGCTTTCTACCCCCATAAAGATGTACAGCCTCAGATACTCACAGGGGCAGTTCTACTCTGTGTTATTGGGTCACTATGAGTCAGAAGAATCACTATGGGCTGGAATTGACTAGATGAGAGTAAGTTTTTGAGAAAAATAATTCTTGACAGAAATCCAGTCATTATTCCCTTATTACTCTTTGGTTAAAAAACATTATTTTCAGAAATTTTACCCTAACAAGTGACCTGGAATTATTATATGTGTGTGTGTGTGTGTATATATATATATTTAAATACTGTATACATATGGTGTACAGACAGATTTTTATTAAAAGATTTTGTTAGGAAAGCAGGTATAGAAATATAAAAAAAGGAATATAATGTAAGAATTTAGATCAATGCTTG
>NW_022103920.1:18571702-18586249 GCF_000313985.2 Echinops telfairi
GTTTTGAAAATGATGATGGCAACATACGTACAAAGGTGCTTGACACCATGGATGTATGTATGGATTGTGATAAGAGCTGTAAAAGCTCCCAATAAAATGATGAAAAAAAAAAAAAAAAAGAATCCCAGGGGGGATAATGCTAATATCACACTGCCTGTTATCCATGACCATCCAGTAAAATCAGGCTATTCTTTGTACCCATGTTGATGATTTGGTTTTCTGTCTTGTCATTTATTATTTCAGGAAATGACTGCTGTAGTGATATTTAGGGTAGGTGACATATCCAATCAATGCTGATGAAGTGTGAGATGATTCTTAATCTGTTAAGTTTCCCAGCTGACTTTAACTTATTGAGGGTTTGGGTGGTAGAGCACCGGGAGGGAACTACTTTTCTTTGTGATAAAATAAGAAGGGTTGTAAAATAGATCAAGCATTTGGCTCAGTCATCCACAAAGTCTGGTTTCCTAATTTTGCACTTGTTTTACAAGATTGATATTTAAAAGGGTGATTATTTTATTTATTTACATGACTTTTGACTGGAACCAACTCCCATGGGAATACCTCAGTAAAAGCACTGAGTCCACAGATAGGAAGGAGCTCTTCTGCAGTAGGGAAGAGAGAACATTTGCAGGATTTGTTTTGTTTAAAGTTCAGGCAGAGTAAAATTTTATATTCTGCAGTTAAGGAAAGAAATATTAGATGGAGTGTTTGGAATCCTGATATATTCTCAGCTTGTTGCTTAGAACCATAGTATTTTTTCATAATGCTCTCCTAGAAGAGTTCAATCTTCCCAGGATGGCATATTGAACACACCTTTCAAGTGGAGAGTGATTCCCTGTCCTGCAGACAGATACCTCCTTCTCAGCATCTTCAACATAGGGCACCTCATGTGACAGCAGAGACATGAAGAGTGGCAGTAGTGATCTCTATTTTCCATAGGGGACAATTAGAGTCTTCTTGAACACAACACAGAGGCATATTCTCACCTTTCTTTATACCTCTTTGTGGCAGTTAGATTTGATGTCAACTTGACCCTGTGTGAAAGTGTAGGGGTGGAATCCAATCGATCAGTCAAGTCACAGTCTGTTGATGCCTCCTTGAGGGTGTACCCTCTTCTATATGCAAGACAGTGAGTAATTATCTTCCTCTCTCTGGCCATTCCTCTTCCTCCTCACTGGGACTCTGTTTGCCTTCAGGGGCAGCTCCATGTGGACCAACTAATGCTGGGAGCTGTCTTCTTGCTGTTGTTCCAATGACCTTGGATCCGCATGACTGCACGCAGCACTTGTGATCTCTCTGCATCCCACTTCACTTTTCTTTGCAGCTCCATGAGTCTGAAGGGACTTTTCGCCAGCAGGAGACCCATGGACTTGAGTTGCCCTGGGAAGCCTAACTTGACTTTGGCTGGGAAGCCCTCTTGATATAAAATTACTCCTTGATATAAAGTTCTTTCTTAAACATGTATAGGCATCACTGTTTTTCTTTCTTTAGACAACTCAGCCTAACTCACTCTTATTCTACAGCACATCTGCTATTGTTCTAGATCATTGGTTCTCAACCTGTGGGTCGTGACCCCTTTGGGGGTGGAACAATCCTTTCACCAAGGTCACCCAATTTATATCAGTAGACAAATCAGAGTTATGAAGGAGCAACAAAAATAATTTATGGCTGGGGAGTTAACACAACCTGAGGAACTGTATTAAAGGGTAGCAGCATTAGGAAGGTTGAGAACCACTGTTTAGAGCTTGGGGGTTTCTATGACATGAATGATCTCCCGTTTGGGGGGTGGGGCACCTGTTGTTTCAGGTGTTTGTTATTGTTGTTGTTAGGTGCCCTTGAGCCAGTTCTGACTCATAGCAGTCCTATGCACAGCAGAACAAAGACCTCTCTGGTCTGGCTCCATCTTCATAAGTCTTATTTTGTTTGTGTTCCTGGTTGCACTGCATCACTGTGTCATTTCTCCTCCTCGATGACCTTGCTCTTTTTCACTGACCCCCTACTTTACCAAGTGTGGTGTTCTTTACAGGGAATGGCCTCTCCTTCTAACATGTCCAAAATATGTGCGACAAAGACTCCTCATCCTCGCTTCCTGGAGCATTCTGGTTGTCCTTCTCCAAGGCACCTCAGTGTGTTCTTTTGGCAATCCCTGTAAATTTCCATATGCTTCACCAACACCACATTTCAAATGCACCAAATGTTCTTCTATCTTCCTTATTTAGTGTCCAACATTTGCATGCAAATGAGGCCATTGAAAACATATGTACTTGGGTCAGATGTACTTTAGTCCTCAAAGTAATATTCTTACTTTTCAACATTTTAAGGTGGTCTTGTGCAGCAGATTTACCCAATGTAACACATCTTTTGACCTCATGACTGCTTTGTTAATGAGCATTGATTGTGGATTCAGGCAAAATGTAAAATTGCTTGACAATTTCAATATTTTCTTAGTTTTTCATGATGTTATCTATTGGTCCAATTCATGAGGACATTAGTTTTCCTTACATTGAATTGGCATCCATACCAATCCTTCATCTTCCTCAGCAAGTGACTCAAGTCCTCCTCACTTTCAGCAAGCATGGTGTGTTATCTCAGGTTGATTTTAATAGGTCTTCCTCCCATTCGCATGCTGCATTCTTCTTCATAGAGTCTAGTTTCTCCAATTATTTACTCAGCAAACATACTGAATAAATATGGGGAAAAGATACAACCCTCTTATACACCTTTCTTGATTTGGAACCATGCAGCATTCCCTTGTCCTGTTCAAATAACTTCCTCTTGATCCATGTGCAAGTTCAGAATGAGCATAATGAAGTGTTCTGGAATTCCCTTTCTCTCAAGGCTAACCATAGTTTGTTATGATCCATATAATCTAATGACTTTGCATAGTCAATGAAATGCAAGTAAACATCTTTATGGTGGTCTGCTTTCAGCTAAGATCTGTCTGATATCATCCATGATTTCTTTTGTTCTACATTCTCTTCTGAATCCAGCCTGAACCTCTGACAGCTCCCTGTGAATGTATTACTGCAGCTATTGTTGGGTGATCTTCAGCAAAATTTTACTTGCATGTGCTATCAGTGGTATTATTATATAATTTGAGCATTCTTTCAGGCCACCATTCTCTGGAATGGGTGCAAATATGTATCTCTTCCAGTAGTTGGCCAAGTAGTTGTTTTCTAAATTTCCTGGGAATGCTCCCCAGGCTTCAACTGATTGTTGAAATATTTCAGTTGGTGTTCCATCAATTCCTGAACCCTTATTTTTAGCTAATCTTTTCAATGCAGCTTGAACTTCTTCCTTCAGGACCACTGGGTCTTGCTCATATGCTGTTTCCTAAAATGGTTGAATACTGACCAGTTCTTTTTTGGTACAATGATTCTGTCCATTCTTTACATCTTTTAAAAAAAATTCTCTCTGCATCATTCAACATTTTCCCCATAGAATCTTTCAATATCGCAGCTCTAAGCTTGAGCATGTTCTTCCATTTTGGTTTTCCAACTCCAGATCTTTGCACATTTCATTGTAATATTTTACTTTGTCTTCTCAAGCTGCCTTTTGAAATTTTCTGTTAACTCTTTGGCTACCATTTATTCCATTTGCCTTAACTACTGTATGATTAAGTATCCCTGGTGGTGTAGTGGTTACACATTAGGCTTCTAACTGCAAGGTTAGCAGTTCAAAACTACCAGCTGCTCTGTGGGAGAAAGATGAGGTTTTGCACTTCCATCAAAAGTTATAGTCTCAGAAACTCACAGGAGCAGTTGTACCCTGCCCTAAAAGGTCACTATCACTTGGCATCAAGTCGATGATAGCGAGTGAGTAACTATGATTAAGGGAACGTTTCAGAGTATCTTCAGACATCCATTTGGATCCTTCTTTCATGTCTTTGTCTTTTTAATGACCCTTTGCTTTCTTTGCTAATGATGTTCTTGATGTCATTCCACAGCTCCTGGGATTTTCTGTCTTTAGTGTTCTATGCAACAAATCTGTCCCTGAGATGTTCTCAAAATTCAGATGGGATAGACTCAAGACTGTATTTGGGATCACGTGGACTTGTTTTCTTCAGCTTCAACTTGAACTTATATAAGAGCTATTGATGCTGGTTTATCCTCAGCCCCTGGCCTGGGTTTAGCTGCTGATTATGAGCTTCTCCCTCATCTCTTCCCACGGCTGTAGTCAATTTGATTTCTGTGTACTCCATCTGGAGAAGTGCCATGTTCATAGTCCACTGTTTACTTTGTTGAAAAAGGTGTGTGCTATGAACAAGTCATTGGTGGTCTTGCAAAATTCAATCATGGGATTTCTAGCTTCCTTTCTACAACTAAGTCTATGTGTATTCCAACCACTGTTCCTTCATCTCTCTTTCCGTCATTTGAATTACAATTTCCAATAATTACCAAGGCATGTTGATTGCATTATTGATCATTTTCCAACTGAAGACATTAGTAGAATTCTTCAATTTCTTCATCACTAGCTTTAATGCTTGGTGCATTAATTTGAATAGTAGTTGTATTGATTGGATTTCTTTTCTGCTTATAAATATTATTCCATCACAGACAGACAGCATGGTACTTCGAGGTAGATCTTGAAACGTCTTTTTTGAAGATGGAGACAGTGCCATTCTTCTTGATTGTCATTTCTGGCATATAACCTATATGATTGTGTGATTCAGGATGGCCCTTTCAGCTCAGTCAGGCCTAGAAGGTTGATCTTTATGCATTCCATTTCATTTTAAATGACTTTCAATTTTCCTAGATTAATACTTCATGCGTTCCAAGTTCCAATTATTAATTCATGTTTGCAGCTGTTTCTTCTCATTTGGAGTCTTGTCCCATCAGCAAAATGACGATTCTGAAGAATATATTTCTGCAGGCTTTACTCCATCTGTTTCAGTATGGTCAACTATACTTTGGGAAGGCAGCTCTTCCTCTTTCATATTTTGAGTGTTTTTTTTGTTTTTACCTGAAGGGTTCATTTTCCGGCACTATCTGATAATACTCTGCTTCTTTTCATTAGGTTTTACTAACTGACAATATTTCAATGCTATATATAGGATTTTTCGGTGCTAATTCCTATGAAGTAGACAGCTATTCCTTCTTTGTAGTCTGTTCTTAGTCTGGAAGCTTTGCTAAATCCTGTCCTTTTTGGTTGACCCTGGTGGTGTTTGAAATACCAGTGACATGGCTCTCAGCACCACAGCAGCACAGGAACCACGACAGTAGTACAAACTGATGGACAAGTGGCAGATAATGAGTGTATAGCATATTTAAACACTGGAGTCAATATTAAAAAAGGGACGTAGACTTTTAATTAATTAATTCAACAAATACTTGACATTCAGTAAGGTTTATATATGATAGTTGAATATAGACATGAGAGAACATGGAAAAGATTTAGGGAAGGGAGGGAGATGTACCCAGAAGAAAGGAGTGGAGGAAAAAGAGGCAAGAGAAAGTCTCAGTGGGTTCTGACCTCTTTTTACACTGTATATTCAGTGCTGAAAAGTGTGATTACCTTATCTCCACTCATTGTAACGGTAATTACTTGTTTGACAAGAACCTCAGCTCATTAACTGCTCTCTCTTTGATATCTCAGAGCCTTCACTGAGAATGAGTTAGTCAGCACCAAACTGGGAGGAAAGTGAGATAAAGCCACAGCTGAGACCAGATCAACTTTAATCTAAGGCTGGTTGCATTTCAATTAGGCCCTTGGCTGGGGGTTTTCTGATCCCTCATAAACCAGTTGTGCATTACCATGGAGAATGCGCGAACACTATGGACTCGACAAATATGGCAGCTGGATCTCGCCCATTTCCCAGACTTTGCGGCTTTGTTTTCTCCATTTGGTCCGCTGTTGTTGTCTACTCACTCAGTATATTGTAGGGTAGGGATCGCAGACTTTTTCTGCAAAGGTTTGGATGGTAAAAAGTTTCTATTATAGCTCTTCAACTTTCCCCTTGTAACCCCCAAAATACAACCAACCCATTGCCCTCAAGCCAATTCCGACTCACTGCAGCCCAATAGGGCACAATAGAATGTCCTTGTAGGGCTTCAACTCATAGCAGCCCTGTAGGGCAAAGTAGAATGTTCTTGTTAAGCTCTATGAAAACAAACCACCAATCATTCTCTCAAAGGACAGCTAGTGGTTTCAAACCACTGGTCTTTGTTCTGATAGCCAGGCACCACCTGATTCCTTCAATGCACTTGGCTATAGCGCCCATATCTTCAGTATCCCTTCATGATGGTAAGTGTGAAGTATGGTCACCTTATAAGAACTGGCTGCTCTTAGGTTAGGGCTTATGGTTAAGTACAAGCTCAGAATCAGGTCGCAACTGAGCTCATTAACCACTACAGCACTAGGGATTTTGAAAACAGACATGAACAACATCCAAGTGGATAGGCAAGGCTGTGATCTTACAACATTTTCTTTGAAAAACAGTGTTAGGTCCTATTTGGCAAGGATACCAAACTTTGCTGACTTCTATCTTCTGAGTCATAATAAATCTGATGGCAGTGGGTTTTTCGGTCACAGTGACTCCAAATAACTAAGAATATAAGTTTTGATGGTGAAACCCTGTCGTAAGTACTTTGGACATGTTGTCAGGAGAGACCGTCCCTGGAGAAAGACATCATGCTTGGCTTAGTAGTGGGCTAGTGGAAAGAGGATGGCCCTTGGTCAACTGGACTGGCACAGTGGCTACAACCATGCGATCGAGAATAGGAACAGTTGTGAAGATGGCTTATTCTATGGTTCAAGGGTCACGACGGCACCTAACAACAACAACGACGCCTTTGAAACAGGACAGTATTGAGTTCAAATTAAAGCTTTTCTATTTAACCTTAAGGCATACCAGTTAACTTCCCCCAACTGTTGTTTTCTCACCTGTGAATTGATGATACTAATGTGGTCCCATAACTAAAATGGATCTGTTATGAATAAATCCCCCATGCCCCAGCAGGGTGTTTAGTAAATAATATATCTTGTAAATGATCGCTCACTCACTCATGCATGCATTACTTCACTTAGTCATCCATCAGCCATTTAGGGAGCATGTATTATTGCTCAAGCATACAATGGTACCTAATGTCTCTCTTCCATCTAAGCAGCTGCATAGTATAAGAGACTGCCGTGAGCACATGCACCAGCATGTAGAGGGCAAGGAGATCCGGGCTGAAAGAAGTATTGTAATTTAAAAATCTTTGGGGATTGAAGCAGGTTCTATTTAATTTATTCTGGAAGCTTCTAATCTTTTAATGATGCTCCTTATACTCAGATCAGTTGCTAATTTATTTTCACATAGTACATTTGTGGGAGATCATAAAAGCCAAGGAAAACACATATGTACATGAAGAAGGGGAAATTACCTTGGGGAAATGACCAAAGAATAAAAAGAGTGAGTAAGTTAGAAAGGGAAAACAATGATATCCAGAGTTTAAGAACCCTGCATTGTGTTTCTGGGATACCTGCCTGTATTTAGAGTCATTGTAGATTAGGCATTGGGATTTGAGAGAGGCATGAGCATGCAAGTGAGTGTACCTGGGGCTTTTAAACTGGGCGGGATCTTTGCCTCTAACAATATGCAGAAATGGACTGGAAGTGAATGCCAGGCAGCCTGAATCCTGCAAGTCTGTGCACCTGGGAATGAAACAAGGTCCCTGGCTCCTTCCTAAGTGATTGACTGCATTCGGAGAGAACCCTTCAGTCTTTGAATTTAATCCTAGCTCTTCCTTTACTTGATCAGAGGTAGGTGCTGAGATAAAACGTGCACAGCACTTTCTGGCTTGTTAGCGCTTCCATTAGTATCCCATCGGCAGGGAGTCGTATGACCTTGAACCTACTGGGAGGACACCTGATCTAGCTCAGCTCTTGTGATGGGCACAGATAAGTAGTATGGACAGTAGAGGGTGGACAGAGATCTGAGGGCAGTGAAGAAGAAGATGCTAATGCCAGATTGCTGTAGAGAGCAATTTTGCTATAGCTGAGAGTCCTGTGGGGGACTCCTAAGGTACTGGAGGAGGGGTCTCTTGTATGGATGATTGGTGGCAGCAGATGGACAAGAATATGCAAAAGATGAGGTAGAGTAGTATGAAAGTGTTGGTGTACAATGCTGTAAAGACCTTTATAGTATAATATATAGGCAATTAGTGTAATAGTATATAGGCGGTCCATGAATGCACAGCCTGCCCATTTATTTTCTCCGCATGCCCCTATCCTTTCAAATCTTCATTAAAAACTTATTTAGAAGTTCTAGGATCACTTCTCATTAAACTCCAGAAAAATTAAGGATGTGTTTTTAGCTGTTTTCTCCTTGAGTTCATACAGGGAAAAAATGAGAGAAAAACGAGGGTTTCACTCAGGAATATGCGCGTGTGTGCGCGTGCATGCGTGCGTGTGTGCATGTCTGTGCGTGTGTGCATGTCTGTGCGCCTGTGCGTGTGAATGAAGAACAGTCACAGCGTAAAGAAGGAAGCTCCACGTGTCGGAATCACTAGATCTTTCTCAAAAGTGCAGAGGGCTCTGCTCGTTATGCTGAATGGGACCTCGATAGTGTTGAAAAAAGAAAGAAAGAAAAAGTTGGAGATAACATTATACATTTCTTGGCAAACAGCACATGATTAGTTATTCTTACACTCTTCTAAGCAAATCACACTCCTAATAAATTGGTCAGCAGTGCACCAGGGAGGATATAAAAATAAAGTGGGTGTATTCATGATGAATTGTTTCATTACAGGGGTTATAAATCTAATGCTCTCCTTCCTCACTGTGCATCATTAAGTGGATCGTATTGTGTGGCATTTGCGGGCAAGCACTATTAGAAAGAAATGATAGGAAAATGCGCACATATATTCAATGTATGTGCATATACAGCATTTTCTCAATTCTAATATCCTCTTTTGTGAATAAACAAAAAAACCCACATCGATTTCTTATGTTTTCTGGAGGATAGAGGGTATTGAATATAGATAATTAAAAAGAAAGTATCATTCTTTCAGAAATGTTAATAAGTGATCCTTAATCAAAAAGCCGTGGGCTCTATCGGCACGCACACTTCAAAAAAAGTTCGTGTAAAAATTCCATTATCTTTTCATTCCACTCTCTCAGAACTTTGAAGCCTGCTCTTGTTAGCAACCCTGTCGTTGAAGATGAACAGGAGGAGAGGGAAGCTTACGACAAAGGAACCAGGGTTTAACTGAGTGTCTCATTAGCCATGGACATTAAATCACACCGGTAGGGGACTGGCCAGTTTATAACAGAGGAGGGCATTGTGTCCTAAACAACCTGGCTTTCCTTTTCAGTTGTGCACCTCACTAGCTCTATAGTCTGGCACACGTTCGTCTTCATTAAGTTCAGTCCCTGAGTGATGCCCAGGAGGTGCTGTTGAGTGAGCTTTGGACTCCATACCGCAAGATGGGTAGTTTGAACCCAGCAACTGCTCCTCAGGAGGAAGACAAGGCAATCAATTTCCATAAAGACCTACAGCCTCAGAAACACGATTTGGAGCTTCCATGATCAGATTCAACCTGCTGGTAATAGGTTTGATTTTTGTTTTGGTGTGATTCAAGCAAGCCTTGGTGGTGTTATCAGGTAAATGCTGGTCTTCTAAACATGAGGTTAGCAGTTCAAACCCACCAGTTGCTCCGTGGGAGAAAGAGGAAGGTTTCTGCTCCCAAAGATGTCCAGTTTCAAAAACCCCAAGGTGCAGTTCTTATCCGTCTCATAGGGACAGTAGGAGTCAGAATCAACTCGATGGCAGTGGATGTATTTACTTATTTTTTGTGGATTTGAGTGAGACACAAACACTTTGCTCTCGGCTGCTAACCTACAGGCACCACAGAACCCACCCAGTGGAACCATGGAAGAGGGGCCTGGGAATCGGCTTCCATAAAGGCTAAGACGATGTACTTCTACTCTGTAACATGTGGGATGACTAACCGTGGGAATGAACTTGGTTAATTTTCATACATGCTATAGGAAGAGGAGGGATTGGGGATATACGTGTGACAAGATGGGCGGATGCTAGATTTAGGATGGCAGCTTAACTTTGACCTGGTCTCTGGGTCTCCAAAGGAACCATTATCAGTTGGTTGTAAACCCCACCTACAGGAACCAAGCTAATGGTCATAAGCTTCAGGGAGAAAGAGTCCATTGTCCCCAACAGCAGGGAGCAGGCCCACCCCTGTGGTGGGGCACTGCAGTCTGGCAGTGATTGCCTTCAGGGAGGATGTCTGTAAGCATCTGACCTCCCCCCACAGTCTGTCTATGAGATCCAGGATCTGGGAGTCTGCAGAGGGACAGTATCAGGATTCATGGTTCCTTGGGTGTGTGGCAGGGAGCTCAGTGGGAAATGGGGAGCTAGTAATGATGAGCACGAGGGGGACCAAAAAGGTTCTAAAACTGATTGTGTTGATGGTGGTGCCAGTCTCCTTGATGTGATTACATGATTGAATTGTATGATATATGGATTACATGCCAATAAAACTGTTGGAGAGAAAAAGAATGATTTACAAACTTTTAGACAGAAACATTTTAAAATTCGAAAACACCTCGCAGATTGCTAGCTCCAGGTAATGACACTCGTATTATTTATCATCTGTACGTAAAGCAGCAGAGCTAGAGCTTCAGTGAGGGCTCCCTGCATCCCCTTGACCTTTATCTCATGTGTGAGCACCTCTGCTCCTGAGAGTCAGGGGCCATGTGCGATCGTAGTGACGCCCACGTGCCAGTGGGACAGAGGTTGCCAATGAAAAGGAGTGTGCTGAAGATGCACGCCGCCCTCCAGGAAACCGATTCCATCTCAGTGGAAGACCAGTTATGAAACGCGACTTTTTCTGTTTAATATAGTACATCTAACCAGTGCTCAGTTTACCAGCAAGAGAGCCACTTGTCTAGCAAGTGCTTTAAGATGCTTGGATAAAGAAATTTCGCTTTTAAAAAAGTACTGGATGGTAATTTTTCCTCTCTCTAACCAGAAAAATCTTTCTCTTCCTCCAAATGTCAGAGACATGAGATATTCAATGGCTTGAGAGAACACTGAAGAATTTTTTATGGATGAAAAAACTGAGCAACTCAATAGTTGAGTATGACCAAAGATACTTCAAAATCAGATTTCTCGGCGACCATATTTGATTAAACCTGTTCAGTTGATTAGGATTTATATCTTTTAGAACAGAGTATAATTTTTTTATTAAGTTTTATTGACACTTTATCCACATGTCATACAATTCAATCATTCAGTCACATCAAGAAGAATTATACAATGGTCACCCCCAATTAATTCTGGAACATTTTCCTTTTCCTTGTATTCATTGTTATTCATGTAATTTCGAATTCCTTTGTGGAAGATGACAGCCTTAGAAACCCCAAGGGGGGGTTCTGCTTTGTCCAGGAGCGTCACAGTGCGTTGGAATCTAGTTAACAGCAATGGGTTTATATAAAAGCTCAGTGGCAATTGCGAAGTTAAGTTCACCTACTTATAATTTGGTTCGCAGGATCCCTGGTAGCCCTGTAGGTTAAGCGGTGGGCTGCTCATGGAACGGTTTGTGGTTACAATCTGACGCTTGCTGATTAAGAGAAAGAAGGGACTGTCTGTTCCCATGAAGGTTTACAGCCTTAGTAACCCTATAGAGTAATTCTAATCTGCCCTGTGGCTGTGTCACTATGCGTTTGAATTGACTTCATGACAGTCCATTTGATTTGGTTACACGATCACCAGCTGTTCTTGTTTCCTCGGTACATTGTGCAGCACACGGAATGTCTCCATAGAACTGGAAGTCACCTCATCCTCTTGGGCTGACCCTCTTCTGGGCACCAATTGCCCTCTTCTCCTGTGTGAAATGTAATACACTGAGTCATAGTCTCATTTTGCAAACCAGGAACTGTATCGAATCTCTTTCCCAGTCATAACACATCGTAGGCTTTCTAGAACCCTACCTTTCTCACTAAGTCGTGACTGACCCAAGCGATGGTATTCTCCATTGCATCGTATGCATGTGAAAGTTGGACATGGAATAAGGAAGACCAAAGAAGCATCTATGACATTGTGGTGCTGGAGAAGAACACTGCAAGTACCATGGGCGCCAACAGGACAAACCGATGTGTCTTGCATGAAGTATGGCCAGAGTGCTCTATAGAGGCAAACATGGTGAGACTTTGTCTTACATACTTTGGGCATGTCGTCAGGAGAGACCAGTCCCAGAAGAAGGACATCATATTTGCTGAGGTAGAGGGGCAGGAAGGCGAGGAAGGCCCTCACAGAGACGGACTGAAACTGGCTGCAACAAGGGGCTCAAGCACAGGCACAATGGTGGCAGGGCAGGGTTTCCTTCTGTCGTGCATAAGATCACCATGGGAACTGACTCCATAGCACCTAACAATAGCAACAACAAACACGTCTCTGACGCACTCTGCATGTAGTCTGACGGAGCATGGTAAATAACATGAAGCTGGCAATGCTGGACAGCTTTGAGGATAGATAGAAAGTCACTGAACCTTTGAATAGATACCAACTTGAGGCCTGAGCATCTACTGCAGAGAGAGAGTTTTCCTTCATATTTAAGGGACAAAGAATCCCCAATAGATGACAGAGCATGTCATCACCTGCACGTAAGGATTAAGACTAGGGAAAGATGCACTGCCTTTTATATCTTTCAGCCATGAATGCACAGCCATAAATCTCTGTTGCTGTTTGGGGTTATCAGATGTGGAGCTGGTGTGTGGAGGTGTTGGTGCAGCAGCATCAGAAGGGGAGGGAATAAATGGGGAGGTGCCATCGGGTTGAAAGATGGAATGAGACTTGGAAGAGATTGAACTGTAGTGTTTGAGTTAGGTAGGAATGATGTTCAACCTGAGTGCATTTTATTTTGCCCCGAATCAGTTAATAGAATTGAGGACAAAGGTCTCTATTGATACATTTAAGTTCTCAATTCATGGTGCAGTATCAGTGAAGAGGCTAATAGAATGCCAACTGAGATTAGGGAAAATATTAATAAAATGTGGTACTTCTGCAGCGTGCTACTCATAGAAGTAAAGGGACTTTGAGTCGGGAAGTATTTAGAGGTCGTGGAGTCTACTTCCCTCACTAAGGTCTCCTTAAGCTTCTGTGTTCAAGACACACTCCCAAATTTGGAATTTGAAACAGAGCAGCCCTGTGGATTAAAGCACCCAAAATAGCAATCAAAGATTCCATAATTACGGAAACTCCGCATCTACCAGGACATGTTTTACTAGCACGAGCTTTCTCTTTAAGGGTTAAAAGAAAAAAAGCAGTCGGGCCATGCCTCCCCTGGAGTACAACGCATGTAGCAGCTTTCTGCGTGTCATGCCTCTCCAGAAAGAGCATGCGCACAGGCACATGCTCCAATCATTGCTGAACCTGCTCCTTCCCCAGGAAAGCCCAATTCTTTTGTGACAATGTAGTTGTCCCACACCCTGGTCCCTACCAAGTGGCTTCCCTAAAGCTTTTCACCTTGCACGTGACTCCTATGAGTCCTTTCAGGGCTTTGTCCATTATCTCCCGTCTGAGATCTTTCTCCTAGAGCAGTGGTTCTCAACCTCAACCTAGTGCGGCGACCCTTTCATGCAGCTCCTCATCTTGGGGTGATGCACCCCCCCGAACCAGAAGATGATTTTCATTGCTGCTTCATCACTGTCATTTTGCTACGGTTATGAATCATCATGTAAATATCTGATATGCAGGATGTATTTTCATTGTTACAAAATGAACATAATTAAGCATCATGAAAGCATAGTGATTGATCACAAAACAATATATAATTATATATTGTGAAATATTTAGATGTTTTCCGATGGTCTTAGGTGACCCCTGTGAAAGGGTTGCGCAACCCCCAGAGGGGTCACGACCCACAGGTTGAGAACCGCTGTCCTAGATTGTCTGAGACTGTTGGGACATATTCTGTCTGCAGGAGGGTGTGAGTTCTGCTTCCAATAACTGATGCCAGGGCAGTGGAGTCTGACTGTTCTCATCTATTCCTAGTCGTGGCGCATGTTTCTTTTGAGCCTTGTCATCCGCTATAGGTTCCTTGGCTGGTCCGGCTGCTGAGACAGCGTGTCACCATCCGACTATGACCAATCACTCTGGTGGCTATTCCACAAAGCATCCCCCCATCGTCTGTATCCAACATCAGCCAGAGCGGCGTCCACCAGTGTGGCCTGTGGTCTCCAGCTGAGGTCACCACTTTCCTCAGGAGAATGTGGTTCGGCCTAAGTGCCACTTCTATTTGCTTTAGCTACTTTCGGCTCGAGAGTGAGTTTCAGAGTCTCTTCTGATGTTTGCTGGCCTTCCTCTTTATTTCTCCTGACTTTTTAAGGATCATTTGCTTTTTTCTGTTCATGAATGATGTTCCGGATGCCACGCCACAACTCATAAGATGTTCAGTCTTCAGTGTTGAATGCGAATGCATCATATTTGCTCTTGAGATGTTCTTCATTGGGATATACTCAAGGTTATATTGTTGTGGGCTTATTTCAGTTTTCTTCAGCTTCAACCTGAGCTTACATAGGAGGAACTGGCTGTTCAAGAATTGACCC
>NW_022103920.1:18587406-18603271 GCF_000313985.2 Echinops telfairi
GGAATGATGAGGGCAACAAATGTATAGATGTGCTTTACACAATTGATCTATGTATTGTGATGAATTGTATGAGCCCCAATAAATTGATTAATTAAAAAAAAGAAAAAAGAATACATTATACAGTAATATATTTGTTATTAACCATGATAATATTAATATATAATATTATAATTGACATATGGTGATATTATAATATATTTAGTCATATATTTATTATTTTACCCTGATATAATAATACAGCAATTTAGTATTATAGATGTTTTCCACAGTAAATAAAATATTTTCATCTCAAGTTTTATGTTAAAAAGTGACAGAAAATAAAAAATAAAAAAAAAGAAGAAGAAAGTTTGTAGAATTTTCCATTTCTTTATCACTAGCTTTAGTGGCTGGTAGTTGGTGTGAAAATCTGCATACTAGTTGCATTAACTGGACTTCTGTGTAAGTGCATAGATATTATACTAACACAGACATCATTGCATTTAATGTTTTCTTTGATGTTGAATTCAATGGCATTCCTCTTGAACTTGCTCTTCCAGGCATAGTAAAACGTACTATGCAAACCATTCTAAGAGACCAACTAAACTGGCCAAGGAGAGCCCATTTCAGCTCACTAATGCCTAGGATATCCATCTTTCTGCACTGCATTTTATTTTTGATAACTTCCAATTTTCCTAGATTCATAGTTTGTGCTTTCCACACCCCATTGGGAATGAATTTTACAACTGTTTATTTTCATTTGTGTTGTGCCTCATCAGCAAATGAAGGTCCCCCAAATGTTACACCTTTTAATTCATTAAGAGAAACTCTTCTTTGGGGAGGCAGCTCTTCTCCAGTCGTATCTGAGTGCTTTATAACCTGAGGTGTTGTTCGTCTTCTGCTACTCTACCAGAAAATGTTCTGATGCTATTCATACTACTTTCTGTTGTTAATCCTTCAGAATTAGGGGGTCTGTTTATTCGTCCTGGTCTGCCTTATTCTGCAAGCTCCACTGAAACCTGTTCACCAGGGTGACCCTGACAGTGTGTGAAATATGAGTGGCAGAGCTGCCCACATCAGAGCAACATTGAACCTTGCTGGATTGCCGACAGTGAGGTGGCTTGAGGAACTTGCTGATGATCAAAATCCTCAGCCTTCAGTATGGATTACCACTTAATAATAATAATAGTAGTAAACTCTTCACAGCTAGATCAATACACAACATCATGATAAACCGAGAAAAGATTTATGTTGTCAAAGATTTCATTTTACTTGGCTCCATGATCATTGCTTATGGTTGCTGCCCTCAAGAAATCAAATGATGCTTTCCATTGGGCAAATGTACTACCCAAACTTCTTGTTAGGGTTAAACCACAGAGCTGTCCCTTGGATGCCTAGCGTGAGGTGTGAGGCTGACTCACGCTGGGGTATTTTCATTCCTCCCACATGTTTGTTGAGGCTGGACAAGGAGGAAGGCAGACTACAGAAGGATCGGTGCATTTCAATAGTAATCTTGGTGAAGAATATATAAAGCATCTTGGCCTTCCAAAAGTACAAACGGATGTGTCTTGGAAGATGTACAGCAGAATGCTCCATAGAAAGCCCGGTTGTCGAGACTGAATCTCATAGACTTGAGCAGGTTATCAGGAGATACCAGCCCCTGGAAAAGGATATCGTGCTGGGCACAATGGAGCGTCAGTGACAAAGAGGAAGAGCCTTAGCCAGAGGGATTGACACAGTGGCTACACCAGTAGACTCAAACATAACAACCACGTTGAGCATGGTGCAGGACCAGGCAATGTTGCTGTCTGCTATATAGAGGCTCACGAAGAGTCAGAACCGGATCAGCAGCACTTAGCAACAACAAGAACATTGCACCTTTCTTTCACCACGGTCATGACTGAATCTTGGAGTCTGTGGCTGCAGTCTCCTTTCTTTCTGTCCCGGAATCCCCACTGCAGTAGCCACAGGAGCTCTTGCCTGAACAATTATAAGAGGAAATGTTTTATTTTTCAATGATCCTTTAACAATTGGAGAATTTTTCATTTAAAAAGTTCAGAACAAAGAAAGACCTCAAAAAGAATTATTTGCAGAACAGCCATCCCCCAAACCTTTCCAGGCACATTCCTGGAAGCTGGTAGGATTTGTTATGGTTTTGCCATGGTGTGTCATTTAAGCTTTGCTGCAATAGGATTCCGATGATGTCCACATATACCGTGATCTCCTAACCTACAGACAACTGTCATATTGCCATTCATAGCACATCTGTTAAAAAAAAAGTTGGGGGCTGACTGTCTGACCTCCTTTGATTTCACGAGTGGGTGAAAGAATCCCCATCATGATAATGCTCATGATGCCCACAGATGATAAGCATCATCTGCCCACAGCCTATTCTCATGAGGTTGAGGTCAGCCGGGCAGCCATGCTCCACCCTTCATTACCCATTCTGATGCCAACCATCCCTTCTCCTGCACGCTCTACATGTCTGCTAGGTTTGCAAATTCACTGGAATGGACACCCAGTGTTCGCAATACTCACAATTATGGGAAGTTGATAGGTTACAATTCATGACCAACTGTGGTCAGGATACATTTCTTTGGTCTACACAGTCTCTTCTCTGACATGGTTACAGGCGTGCCCTTCTTTGGCCTTTGGCCTGGCCGGGCCTTTGCCCTGATCGGAAGCTGTTTCAAAGCTCCTTTATCACTGCTAGTAATTGTCCATAGGACATGTGTGTTAGACTGGGTTCTCTAAAGAAGTGAAACTTGTAATACTCATGTGTGTAGATAAAGGGGTTTATATCAAGAAAATGGCTCATACAGTTGTAAAAATGGGTAAGAACAATCAGGTTCAAGCCAGTGAGTCTGATGTTAAGCTGGAGGCTTTCCCTGACTTGTGTAGTTGTTGGGGGTGGCAAACCAGGAAGCAGGACAATGGACCCAACAGTAAGAAGACCGTAGGCTGGTCAAGGTCAAAGGGGACAGATCCAATGGCAGCAAGTCGAGCTTGTGTACTTGCCGGGGCTGACCAACCAGGAAGCAGAAGACAGACCTGGCAGCAAACCAGTCTCAATGCTGCAGAGTCAAACGAATGCAGGGTTGACGGGCAGGATGGTAGGCCACGATAGCTCCCTCAGGCAATCAGCAATATGGCCACCCTAGATATAAGTGGTATCGTGATTATATATTGGCCTGCCACCCATTTTTGGTTTGAAACCACCAGAGAAAGATGGAGCTTTCTATGACTTTATAAAGAGTTACCATCTCAGAAATTCACAGGGACAGTTCTACTCTGTTGTAGAGGCTTTGCTATGAGTTAATGTTGATTTGATAGCAGGGATTTTGTTTGTTTGTCTTAGTTTGAGATCTAAGTCTTCAATTCATTTAGAGTGTCTTTTATTGTCTCCTTTTTCTGATTCTGGGAATAATGGCAACATCAGTCCCAAACATCTCACATCAAACAATTGTTCTCTATGAGCAAAAGAATGAGTAGAGTCGTACCATATTCTTCCCCCAAACGCTTATTGTCCATTCCCTCTGTGTCGAACATACTTTGCCATCATGGCTCTTGTTCTGAATGGTGCTTTGAAAAGAAGAAAGAGAAGATGGAGGAGAAAAAGAATGTTCTTTACTGTCATGCATTTTTCGAACCTTGTTGTTCGTAGAGGCCATTGAATTAGAGGCCCTAACTCACAGTGCACTTCTGTACAAGCTCAGGAAACACTGCCCAGTCCTGCTCCAGCCTCACAGTCATTGCCGTGTTTGAATTCCTTGCTGCAGCCCCCGGCGTCTTCTCAATGAGGGTCTTCCCTTTTGGCTGATAACTCTCTCCATAGTAAGATTTCCTGCTCTGGGGAATGTTTCCTCCTGATACCATTTCCAAAGTAAGTGAGACAAAGCCTTGCCAACCTCCATTTTAAGGAACATTCTGGCTTGGCATCTTTTACTACAGCTTTGTTCATTCTGCTGGCAGTGTAGGATATAGTCCATATTCTTTGACATTGTAGCTCAAAGGCATCTCATGCTGTTTGGTTCTCTTTGCTCGCTGTCCAGTTTTCACAAGCATATTCTTTACCACGCCATAATTCAAATGCACGGATGTGTCTTGGTCTTCATTCATTGTCCAGCTTCCACGTGCATATAAGGCAATTAAAATGATATAATCGATGTAGGGATTATTATGAGCTGTAAGACCCCCCAATAAATTGATTTATTAATTAAAAAAATACCATGGCTATATCTTTTGATGGCTGGGCACCATCAACTTTCTTCACCACATTTGCTTATACACCCGCTTTGTCTTCAGCGATTCTGTTGGGAAGGTGAGCATCTCAGCATGCTGGATTATTAGAACAGAGTGTTCTTGTATTAAGGGAGTACTTGAATAGAGACACAATGTCCATGTGTTTCCTTAATACTAAATCTATAAATATACATCTATTTCTCCATCCTCATATATAATTATATTTACATATGTACATGCCTGTATGTACATCTCTATATATGCCCTTTGCCTCCTAGTTCTTTCCTCTATTTCCTTTTACTTTCCTCTTGTCCCACTATCATGATCAGTCTTCATTTGGGTTTCAGAAATTCCTCTCAGTTAGATTGCCCTTGATCAAGCCCTGCCAGATCTTCTACATCCTGGTCTTAAGGTTTGAAGATGAACAAGTGGCCATCTAGCTGAGAAACAACAAAGCCCACATGGAAGAAGCACACCAGCCTGTATGATCATGATGAGATCAGGTATCAGGCATCAAAGACCCAGAGTCAAAAATCATCATGTGAATGAGGGGGGAGAGGGGGTGGCGGGAATGTGGAGTGGAGGCCCATAGCCAATCTGTAAGCAATTGGACATCCCCTTACAGAAGGGTTGTGGGGAGAAGATGAGCCACTAAGGGTGCAGTGTAGCACTGATGAAAAATACAGCTTTCCTCTGATTCTTTAATGCTTCCATCCCCCACCCCCCCCACTATCATGACCCTAATTCTACCTTACAAATCTGGCTAGACCAGAGCATGTACATGGGTACAGATAAGAGTGGAAACACAGAGAATATAGGACAGATAAACTCCTCGGGACCAATATTGAGAGTAGCCATACCAGGAGGGTAAGGGGAGGGTGGGGGGAGAAAGGAGGAAGCTATCAAAATGACCTATCTATAACCCCCTCCCAGGGGGATGGACAACAGACAAGGGGGTGGGGGGAGACACCAGTCAGTGCAAGACATGAAAAAAAAAAGACATAATTTGTAAATTATCAAGGGTCCTGAGGGAGTGAGAGAGAGGGAGAGGGGAAAAATGAGAAGCTGATACCAAGGACTCAAGTAGAAAGAAAATGCTTTGAAAATGATGATGGCAACATATGTACACATGTACTTGAGACAATGGATCTCTGTATGGATTATGCTAAGAGTTGTATGAGCCCCGAATAAAATGATTTTAATAAATAAATAGGAAAGAAAGAAAATACCATGGCTTATATCAGGCCCACCTTAGTCCTCAAGTGACATCTTTGCTTTTGAACACTTTAAAAAGGTATTTTGCAGGAGATTTGCCCAATTAAAAAAAATTAATTCCTTAGTGTTTCCTTGGACATTGATTGTGGAGCCAAATAAAATGAAATTCTTGAAAATTTCAATCATTTCTTCATTTATCATGATGTGAGGATTTTTTTTATATCGAGGCATTTACATAACTGTAAACTGAAGTTTACAACAGCTTTAATCTTGATCAGTAAGTGCTTCAAGTCCCCTTTGTTTTCAGCAAGCAACGTTGTGTCATCTGCTTACAGCAGCTATTAACGACTTTTCTCCCAATCCTGATGCCGCATGCTTCTCCACATAGTCTTTTCAGAGAATGCAGATTGAATAAATATGGTGGATGGATACTTATTCTCAGAGACGCACATTTCCTGGTTTTAAACCACACTGTATCTCCTCTCCTTGTTTTTGAACAACTGCCTCGTGGCCTCTATATAGTTTCTGCAGGAATACAATTAAGCATTCTAAAATTCCTGTTCTTCACCATGTGATCCATAATTTGTTATTATCCACACAGTCCAAAGCTTTTATGTGGTGGATAAACCATGGGCAAATAACTTTATGGTATTCTCTGTATTCAGCCCAGATCCATCCGATAGCAGCATGCTATCCCTTGTTTCACATTCTCTTCTGAAATGGTCTTAGATTTTTTTTGGCAGCGGTAGGGCTGCCACCAGTTTTTAATTATTTTCAACAAAACTTTTTTTTTGCATGTGGCGTGCATAATACTATTCAATAATGTCTGCTTTTTGAAATCCTCTTTCTTTGAAATGGACGCAGTTATGGATCTCTTCCTGTTAGGTGACCAGGTAGTATTTCTCAAATTTCTTGGCACACGAGAGAGAGCCCTTCCAGAGTTGAATTCTTGTATTGAAACATCTCCCTTTCATTAATGCCTTCGGCGAAGGTTGGGCTTTTTTCAATACCATCGATCTTTATCACAGGCTGCTTCCTGAAACGGCTCAGGGCTGATCAATTCATTTTGGCACAGTCAGTTTCTGTGCTCCTTCTGACATCTCCGGAGGTTCCCGGCGCGATCCAAGGCCTTGCCCACAGAACTTTTGAATACTGCTCTTCCAGCCTTGCATTTTTCCTTCAGCGCTTTCGGCTGGAGCATTGCCAAACTTGCCTTTCCTTCCGGTTTCCAACTGCAGGTCTTCGTACATGTCCTTAGGATACTTTAGCTTGTCTTCTTGGGATGCCTTTTGAAATAGTGTATTTCATTCTTTTATGTCATCCATCTCCCTCCCCCCCTTTAGCTGCTCTAGTTTTAAAAGAACGTTTCAGAGTTTCTCCTGGCATCCACGGTCGTCTTTTCTTTTTCAGTCTTTATCATAAAGCAAGGGAAGGTTTGTTGAGCAGGACATCAGTTTTGCATTCAACAGTTCGGACACATTCTGTTTAAACCCATCCATTGCAATCCCCTCGAACTACGGTCAGTTAGTCTTTTAATTGATCCTTTCTTTCTTCATGCGTTAGATCCTCTTGGTCTTTGGTCCTTAGGGTTCAATGTTTCCAATCGATCCTTGCGGTGATCTTTAAACTGATGGAATATAATAAAGGCTGCACTTTGGCTCTCATTGATATGTTTTCATTGTCTTCAGCTTTGAGTTGGACTTCCATATATGAGCATTTGATGGTTTGTCCTGCTTACTGCCCCAATCTTGTTCTGACTGATGCTATTGAATTTCTCTGTGATATATTTTAAAAATGTAATCAGTTTGATTTCCCATGTATATTATCTGATAAGATCCATGTGTACAGTCACTGTTTGTATTTTAAAAAGATAGTTGAAGGGAAAAAAATCCTTGGTCTTGCAAAATTCTGTCACATTATCTCTGACATCATCTCTATCATTAAGGTTATACTTTTTAACAAGTGATCATCTTTTTGTCATCTTCCACATTTCAATAGCCACTCATTATTGATGCAACTTGACTGTTTGATCATCTTTTACTGCAGAAACTAGTAAAAATTTTTGGCATTTGTGGTTCGTGTATACATTTGAAAAATACTCATATTAGTTCATCTTTCTTGTAGGTATATATATGTTACCCTATAGTTGACAACATTGTACTTTAGGATATATATTCTTTTTGAGAATGAATGTGATTCCATTCTTATTCAATTTGTCATTTCCAGCATAGTAGATCATATATTTGTCTAATTCAAAGTGGCCAATACTATTTAGCTTACTGTTGCCTAGGGAAAAAAATCTTGAAACATTTCAGTTAATTTTTGACTTCTTATTTTCCTATATCCATCCTTTTACATTCCATGGGCCAAGATTTGTGGATGTTTTCAGCTATTCTAATTTTGAGGTATGCCACATCAGACAATCATGGTCCAGAGAGCTTGATTCAATCTACATCATTAAAATCGACTCTACTTTGTGGAAGCACCTCTTTGCCAGTCATATTTTACATATCTTTCCACCTGATGAGATTATCACTCATCTATATCAGACAATGTTCAGCTACTATTAATTTGCGGCGAGGGGTGTGGGGCGGGGTGGGCGTTAAAAACTTTTTTCCCAGACGTAGATCACCAGGTCTTTCTTTCCAGTCTGTCTTGGGCTGAAATTTCTACTAAAACCTTTTCCCTGTGGGCAGCACACATCTGAAATACCCATGACCTGACTTTCAGCTGGGTAGCCCAGCACACTGTGACAAACTATGGCTTCAAGTCTTAGCGTATTATGTAGTACAACTTCCCTCACACTGTACATTACAAGTATTCTCCTCTTTACTGCTTTTCCTTCTGTTTCACACCTTCTCTAGAAGTTGAACTCATCAGAGACACCTCCCTATATGCCCTTCTGCCCATTTCTTGTGTTTTGCATATTATTCCAGAAGAAAAATTGAAATTTCTTTCTCAATAGGCTAATAAATCTCTGGAACTTCCTTCCATGTCAGAGTTCTAGCTGTAGCTTCATCCTCCTTTGTCAGGCCCTTTAAATAAAGGTCCCCTTCCTGACTTCTCTAGATCTGAGTAAGCTTAGCCTCCCTCCCCGTAGCTTCCCAGAGCCTTAAGATGTCACACTCATTCTTCCCTGTGGTTCCTGTCATTGTCACACCCCCAGTCTACTTATGGCCAGAATTAATTTGAAAAGCCGCAGTTCCTCTCACGGCGTATTCTATCATCTTTAGCATAATTTTCACCTTTCTATTAAAGGATCCTGTTTCATTTTTATTTTCCTTTAAGCCTCTGAAGTCCCTGGAGGAGGTAAAAGAACTGAAAGAACCTGCTACCAAATGTAAATTTAGGATAATTTGGAAAGTCTTAGGGCTTTTCTTATGAAATAAAAGCCTAATAGGGTTGGAATGTGGACGTGGTGTTTTACCAGTCAGTGACAACACCTTTCTTGTAATCTATCAAATAGGAGAGAGGCCATAATCATTACATATGAAAGAGGCCAGAAATACGGCCCTCATGAGGAGGTGGGAACGTCCATTACAATGGCATATGTTGATTGGAAACACATGGAGGAGGAGCTCTCTCTCTTCCACACACAAGCAGACTTCCCTTTCCTGTGCTTTGCAGACCGCGCAGGTTTGTACAGATGGGGGGCTTCTGTGGAGCCTGCGGGAGCATGTCCCCTGACACCATGCACTCACTTCCAGTCTCGGTGTCATTTTCTGGTCTTGCTCAGAATGTCTCAAACTTTCTCTTAATGCTGTCACCCACTTGATAGACTGTGGTATTAGGGCAACATAACTCATATGCTCTGGGCAACAAACAATGCATTTGACTTCATTTATCTCAGTATGGATCTCGTTGTGGTGGTCTGGGAGGAGCCGGCAGCATCTCAGCACTCTGCCTCTATTTCTGCGGGGGTGGAGGCTTTCCAACGATTTTTATAGCAAGACACAACTCACGACAATACAACAAACTGTTAAATAGGTGGTGAGTTTTTGTTTGTTTTTTGTGCATCAGGTGGTTGATAACACAGCCGTCATACAGAACAACCTCACCACCCAGTGCCATACATTTTACCTTGACCCAGATCTAAACTATTGCCTGTGAACAGAACAGATAGGTGATACGTGTGCACCAAATTTATCATACCAATCCTCGGACTGCTGGAGTTTGATTTCTCCTTCCTTGCAGTACTTGATGCGACAGGGTCGGCTCCGGCGGGCTGACCCCCAGCCTGTGATGAGCCAAGGTTCTGTAGGTCCGCCCGAATGGGTTTTAGGAAAGAGGATGTGAGGCTCCCTGCATTCTCCAGTCTGGCCTTTCCTGGGGAGCCTCTTAGAAATGGGACTTCTTTATTTGTTTTTGAAAAATGTCAGGGGGACACTTTATAGAACCAAGACTGTCATTAGACACGAGGAAGGATTTCGGTTGCATAAGCTCACCTTTGACTTTCCATAAATTTATTTCGGAGGGATATGACAATTTTTCATATCATTTTGTTAATTCCTTCTCAGAACTTCCATCGAGGGTTGTAGTATCCTGGTTATTCCAGGGCATTCTGTGAGGGATAAAAAAGAGATTATTGATGGATAATTGCACTAAAAGTAATTCAAACCATACAAAGGCATCCTGATTTCAATATAGTAGCACAGCTGACTTACTAGCCAGGCCGACCAATGGGCTCCACTAAAGAGTCCAGAAATCTCTCATCAGTGTATTATTGAGGTGGCACTTAGATCAGTCAACTGTTGTTGGATATATGTGAAAAATATATTAAAATTAATTTCTATGATATCCTCCAAAATAATGTTCATGAGTAGTAAGAATTAGATTACCTCTAGAATTTATCGAGTATTTATTACCATGCACTATACTACACACTTTGCATCAATTACCTCATTTATTTCCTTCAACTCTCCTGTCTGGTGCATGAAAAAGCCCTGGTGATGTAGCATGTAGCTACAAATGGGTGGAAGGCGGGTCACACCATGGGAGAATGACATGGAATCCCTTTCTTCGAGATGGCTGCCTGTCAGCCTCAGATGGGCCGTTCTGCTCTGGTCGGGTGACGTGGACTTCTCAGGGTGGCAGCAGGATGATGTAGGCCGAGGCAGTGGCAGAAGTGGCAGAAGTGGACAACTTCATTTGAAATAGTGGACCTTGGGAAGCCTAACTTTTTAACTTTAGGGGATTACCAAAGCCATAGCATTTCTTATCGCCCTTATCGGTTTTAAAGACGATAATGAACTAGCAAAGCACACGCTGCATTGCCAAGTGAAGCAAAGTATCAAGGTCCCGATTTTAGTTCTCAATGAGGCACCGATGTACATTTGCATGAAAGCAAGGGGGCCACCGCAGGTTCAGTTTCAGCTTGATAACAATGATGTCTTCTTTGATAGCAATGACTTTAAGCCAACTTAATTTTGATTTTTTTTAAAAACAAACACATTTCCTAATAAACACTCAATGGTGTTGGTAGAATGTTTATCATGCAGTAGATTCTGTCCATTCTCTGTACTTTTCTGAGTTGTCCTGCACATTAAGAAAGAATAACCCAAACCACTGCCCTCTAGACAACTCCAAATCTGAGCGATCTTATAGGACAGAGTAGAATTGCCCCTTCGGGTGTACGGAACTGTAAATCTTTACGGGTGCAGACAGACTCTCTCTCATCTCTCTCCCGAGGCATGGCCAGTGGGGCATAACTGCTGACCTTGAAGTTAGCAGCCCAAGCAGTTGTAATGCTCTGTCTTCTGCACTTCTCCTGTATGTTTGCACAGTGGTCCTCTCTTGGATTGAGTATGTCTCATTTCAAAGCACTGGAACCTGGGGCCGTTTTATAGTCTGATTTTCCCTTTTGAGTTGTTTTTGCTCTACAAAGCTCAATCAAATATCCACTGTATCAATAGAGTTCCCTCTGCCACTTATAATTACCTGAATGTTTTAATCCATCAATCTCGGGGTGAAGAGGGGTCTTTTTCACAGCATCTATTAATGGCCTTCCCTGTCTTCCTTCTGTGTTCCATATGTATTCCCAACTCCCAACTCAGAGGGACTTATCCATGCTTCCCCTCGTGTAAAGCACATGCCTGCTTTTTGCTCGTTGGTCCATGAGGGCCCTTTACCTTCTCACAGGGGTGTTTTATGAATAGACCCAACCTGATTTCATCTCTGACTTCATAAGAAATACCATATTTTTCACCCTGGAAAAGTGGACTTGCTGCCTCGTGGATTTACCTTGAAGACGGCCTCAGAAACCACCCTAGCTATCGGTAAATATAAAATGCTGCGTACACATTCCTGACCCAGACCCACTCTGCTGTGTGTGGGGGTCTATTCATTTGGCTTCCTCGCTAATGCGTTTGTCTGTGCCAGAGATTAGGCCCCACAAGCGATGTCAGATGTAGATGAATCTGTTTCCCTAAATACACATTGCCTTCAAAAGTCATGCTTATTGATGAGACAATATGTATATGGCCTCTGACCAATTCACCTGGGAGCCCTGGTGGCATTGTCAGGTCAGCACCCGATTAAAGAACCACAATGTCGGGGGTTCAAAAGCAGCAGCCCTTCCGGAGGCCGTGGGGCCTCTCTGTGCCCACAAAGGTTTATAATCTCAGAAACCGTCTATCAGATTAATAGGAGTAGGGTTAGACTTGATGGCAGTGGGGGAGGGGGATGGTGTGTGTGTTATCAATACACACCCACAGACAGGAGGATGTTTCAGAAAGTGTGTGGGGAAAAATTCCACTAGCTTTTAATTCCGTTTTTCTACAAACCTTCCAAAGCCCTCTTCCTATGTATAGCCAAACCCACAGCTGCTGAATCAGTTGCCACGCCTAGCAACTCTATAAGCCAGAGGAGAACGGCTCCTCTGCGTTTCTGAGCCTCTAGATCTTTCTAAGACAGTCCGCCTCACCTGTCCATCACCCTGTGGCCGGTGGAACCCATGACCTTTGGGTTGGCAGGCCTGTGCCATCAGGCTTCCATCTACAGTGGCAGTGGCAGCCCGTGGAATTTCCCCCCACATTTGTTGAAGCCAACACAAGTCTCCCTGATAGCAGGCCTCTTTTCACATTCACTCCGTTCCAGGGGTTAACGCTGACCCTTTCCCTTCCTGGCTGCTGTTCTGCCCGAGACTTACTTTCAAGACAGGAATGACCCACGACTCTTAGATTCCTGGCATAACAGGGAGGTGTGTGCCGTAGAGGGTCGTGACTGGCCTTTGACTCTGCTCCCTTCTCGTGTCTCCATGCCCGGACAGCCAAAAGAGAACACAATGTGGTGACAGTCACAGCCCTCCCCCCACCTCTTGTTCCAGTCTCTGCATCCCCTTCGCCTCCTTTTATGGTGATTGCCTCTAGTTTATAATTTGCAAACCCTCTTTCTCCCTTAAAAAGAAACCAATAATAAAGTTCAGCAGGCTGTTCCCTGATTTTGATTCTAGATAGAGTATTCAATATAGCTTTGTATGATTTACACAACATTGCCAACCATGAGAAAGTAGCTAACGACAATAGCTGTTTCCCTCAGTAAGAGATCATGCTGAAGTTGGCTCCTTTTCCCCCTAAGCAGTTCTGTAAACGGAGTGCCCTTCAGTGTAACCTTAGTACCATGTTTCTTTTCCCATGTACTGTGCTTTGGAAACAGATCTATCATGGGAAGAGGGTTAGTCACATACGGGTGGCTTTGTAATTCCTCTTCTGATAAACATTTTCATTTTATTTGGACTCGCTTCTTGGGTTGTATCCACTGCATGTCTGGGGCCATCATTTTACAGAGTACATTGAAGGTAACTCAGTATTCTGCCTGAAAAACCAACCCTAAGTCCACCCCCCGCTGTTCTACATAGACTCCTTCCTTTGCATCTTCTGGGCCCATCTCCTCAGTCCCATTTCTTCAGGCCGCGTCCTGCCTTTTCCAGATCTCCTCCCTCCCATCCATGCTAATCAGCCCCAGGTCCCCGAAGCTCTTCCTGGATCCCTTTCAACCGAATAGTAATTTTTTCCCTTGAACATTTCCCACTGCCTGAATTTTCACTCCTGTTTTAAATTCGTCATTAACTTTAATTAAGCTTTCCCTAGGTTTAAATACCTGTAAAACTTTTTTCTTTCTTCCGCAAAACTTAATCATTTGATTTGCCTGCTCAGCTTTCTTACTCTCCCCCAGGTCTAAGACTGTGAAACCCAAAAATGTGCCTGGGCGACGGTGTGACCCCAGAGGGGCTCAGTGAGAGGGACCCCAGAGAGAGTGACAGCATTGGTAGCGAACGTTGAAGGATGAGTTTCTCTGGCAATAAACTCTCGCTTCACTATTCTGTATGTTTCATGCTGAGAAGCCACGGATAATTTTAAATGCCTTCAGCTTAGTTTTAATTTATCTATTGTTTTGGATAGCACTTTTAGTTTTTAAGTCCAAATAACTATCAGGCACAAGTCCTAGACAGCCGAGCAGTAAATGAACCTTTCAAAGCCCTTTCACGTGTGCTTGCTGCTTCCTCAGCAAGTCCCTTGGGTTATAATTCTGTAGCTTACTAATTATTGTCTTACACCTGACATGTCTTTTCTATCAAGAATTTCGTGTGTGTGTGTGTGTGTGTGTGTGTGTGTGTGTGTGTGTGTGGCGGGTGGGGTGTCTTAGATATATCAAGTAGCCCATCTCCTTCCATTTATAGATTTTTTTTTAAAGAAAGAAGCACAGACGGATAGTAAAAAAATCAAACCAGAACCCAGAGATCTGGCCGCGCTGCGAGTGTTCTGTCCACTCACCCGTCACCAGCGACTTTCACGGTAACCATGAGCCATCGTGACCCACCAATGAACCTTAGAACACCTTCGTTGCCTCCCCGTGATGACCCAGGTGTAGACGAAGAGGGAGTGTTAGACTACACATACGGCTGCCGAGAGCGCTCATTATTGCTGTAAACGCCCACAGAGAGACTACGTTCATGCGAATGGTTGCCATTTTCTCTTATACCGGGCAAAGTTGTCACCTTCTTCTGAGCCTACTTCCATGAATTCCAGGACGATGCCTTGGTGGTTTTTAAATTCAGCAGTTGCTTCTACTTCTTGATACAAGATCTCCTGAGTTTCAGCAAAGGGTCTCTGTTGCATTATGTGAGACAAGCACCAGGTCTGCTTATGTTCCCCTTCCTCCCCACAATGCATTGTACTGGGATAGGCCGTGTCAGCACTTCTGAGGAAGACAAATAGAAACATGCATTGCTCTTTGATTCGAAAGCAAATACCCCCACTGGACTGAACTGTATTAAAATACTGAGAACATGAATGGTATCCTTGTTACAGGTTAGTTGCTCACAGGTCTGTATTATTTTACTCGGGCTCTGTGGTTTTGAGGTTTCTATATGTTACAGAATCCCTTTGCTTATAAAACATAGAGACAGCTGAAAAGTTAACCACTTTGAGGTGGGTAAACAGATTCTAAGTGCTTTGTGAAATTATAATTCTTCCCTGTGTAATCAATGTAATTGTTTCCTTATTTCTATTGAAGCTACCTTCATTTAATATAATTTGAGATGAAAGTAGTAATTTTGATTCAATTAAAAAATAGTCTCATCTTCTTGTGTAGCCAGGTCACTGATTTGGCCATTTTAGTCAGATAAATGCTTTGAATGATTTTCTGCCTGATGGAATTGCCTGATGAGCCTAATGGAATTAGCATCAATTCCTTCTTAGCCACCCGCACCTCCCTGTTCATAAATGATTGTGAGGGGTTACAGAGAAAGATTGTGATAGAAACCACATTGGCACAGCTTATCTTTCTTGAGGATGTTTTGAACCCTTTGGATTCTTATAGGAAGCCCTGGTGGCACAGTGAGCTAAACATTGGACTCCTGACCTCAAGGCCAATGGTTCAAACGCATCAGCCTCTCTATGGCAGAAGAGTGAGACTCTCTGCTCCTGTAAAGATTTATCATCTTGGAAACCTTATTGGGCGGCTCTACTGTCCTGGAGGGACACCACGAATTGGAATGGACATGACAGCAGTAGGTCTGGGCTTTGTTTGTTTTGAATCTTTACGCATTCTAGGATGGTCTCCCTAAAATGCACACCTTTCTTTTTAAAGGGAATTCCTATTCCGGTCTCAGATGCCCCCTGCCCTGAGGCTCCGATCAGTATTTCTGTGTGTAGCTGCCAGCAGAGGAGCAGGTGTCTCTGAGGAAAGCAGGCCATCTTCAAAGCCACAGTGAATCCTGCATTGTTGAGACAGGATTGCATAGAATTAACCTTCACTGAACAGAGAGTGTGAGCCGAGCAGTGTGGCCTTCCCACCTTGGTCTCTGTGACTTTCACTGTCCTTCCAAACGATATTCCTGAGTGCTTCTTAGTCACCACATGCAGAGCTCCCTATGTGCGATCCACCTTTTGAGATATCGGACAAGGAAACAGCCAAGTCACCCCATGTAGTC
>NW_022103920.1:18608134-18609648 GCF_000313985.2 Echinops telfairi
TCAACTATGCTGGGTACTCCGAAGGGAAGCACAGAGCCTGGCAGGGGCACCTCAGCAGCACTAGGAGACTGAGAAGATGTTTTGAAGTCTGGTGTGGGGTCACGTGGGGGTGGAGGGCAGATTCCTCCTGGCAGAGGAAATGGTCTTGAGAAGACAGGAAAACCCATCTGTGTTGAGGCAATGAAATGAGGTCAGGAAGGTCGAATCCTGTGGACCGAAGGGGTCAGGGTGGTAGAAGAGAGGATGCAGCCACAGGCTCCCAGAATCCAATTAGTCGAGGGTTTTGAAAGCCATTGTAAGGATTTTTAATATTTTGGCAATAGACTATGAGACTCCATGGGGTATCGACGAACATGATCTGATTTGTAGTTTGAGAATTCTACTGTGAGAAGAGTGTCTTGGAAAAGGACCAGGGTGGAGAAAGGGTGAAGTATTTTAGAAGCTGGTATGTTGGTTCCTTTATGGTCATTCAATTTAGGGTGATGGCAACTAGAAATAGGAAGAGGTAGACACGTTCAAGGTATATTTTGGAGGTAAAACTAACCACTTGGAGAGTAAAAAGGTGAATATTCAAAGGTGGCACCTGGGTCTTTTCTGTAAGTAATTATGAGGACGGAGTTGCAGTGGAGTAAAAGAAAGTAGTTTGAGGCTGATTTGGGAGTGAGGGTGGGGTGGAGAGAGAGAGTGAAAGAGAGAGACTAGTTTAGTCCTACCCTTGTGAAATTTGAGATGCATGTGAAATATCTGAGTGAGAATGTCAAGGACATAGTTGAATATATGAATCTCAAGTGTGAATAGAAGGACAAACTGAGATAAAAATTAGGCTGTTTTATCAGTTAGAATTCTTAGAAGTTAACGGTAAGAGAAGCCAAAGATATTTCAAATCCACTCCCAAAGATATTTATGACAGGATATTGGGAAGTTCACAGAATTCCTAGGATATCCCATGGGGACAAGGCCTAAGAATCACCCCTATGGAAATTGTCTGGGAACAGTGGCTCTGCTTGCCGGCTTATGTGGCCAGGGTGGTATCCAACACCAGCAGTGTGACTCATCACAGGTGAGAGGATTGAGCACCTGCCTCTGCTCCCCCAGAGAGTGATGGCTTATGACCTGGAAGAGGGTTAGCCAGGAAGAACACCAATAACTTCACCTGTTATCAAAAGCTAACATCTAAAATCCTTCACCTGCTAGCAGCTATGAAAAACCAGCATCTATAGCTAGCTTTAAATAGCTTACTCTGCTAGTTTAAATCTTTAGCCCTGCTAGGAATGAGATCAAGCTCTTTGCATGGAATATACAACTTCATCACGACAAAAACACTTTGGGAGGGAAAAAAAATTCACCATCCCTCTTTTTACAGAGATGGAAATTGAAACGGGCTTGGACATAGAGTGTGTAGTCGGCCTTGGATTCATATTTGCATAACTGCATATTTCCATATTTGCATAACTCTAGACCTCTTTCTCTGCAGCATGCTGGGTGGTATCTTACAGCCGGGAGGCCCTGGGAGG
>NW_022103920.1:18610952-18617491 GCF_000313985.2 Echinops telfairi
GTATGAGAGAGAGAGAGAATAAGTCTCAAAGCAGGAAAACCTCAGCATCCTCACAGAGAAGAAGTAAAGGGGACCAAGGAAAGTAGAGGCTTTGGAACTCTGGTGCCAAAGAAAATGGCTTCTGTCATGCCATTGTATGGGTGTGATCCCACGGACTGTGGGCTTGGCTACTATTGTACAGATCACCTGTTTCAGACACTCGGAGAAACGCTCTCAGTTAGTGGTGAGACCAGAAACATGCACAGGTCATCACAGTGCAATGAACAACCGTCTCACTGGAGACACCCAAGAGCTTGCTTTTTGACTTCCTGCCTTCATTTACCGGGTCATGTGTCTGCTGACGTCCAACCACAAGCCCATGATCCAGGCCTTTGTCCTTTCCACTGGGAGGGCTCACTAACTTGTGGTGGGTGGAGAGAGATTTTAAAGCTAGGTCTTCACTTAGTGTATGCAAGGTTATGTGAACATGCTAGCTAGCTAGCTAGGTCGGGAAGTAGGTCAGTAGGAAGTTGCCATCAAGATACTTGGTCATCTTTCAGTGGCCAGCATGTTCAAGTTCATTATCGCAAGGATTCTGTCACTCCATCCCACTGAGGCCCTCCCTGGCCTTAATTTCACCACACACGATGACCTCCTCTACCAGTTAATCTCTCCTGTACAAAGTAAGCAACTGAGATTATGTTCTTTTATAATCCATAATGTTTTCCTTGATGAGCAGTTGAAAGTAGATCTCCACACCTTTCTATATAGTCTCTTTTCGTCTGGAAGCACCAGGGCAACCTTTGTTTGAAATCAGAGTGGCATAGCATAACACACAAGCCACCAAGGTATGAAAAACTGACAGACAGATAATAATAATAGTAAATTAACTAGTAGCAGCTAATATTCCTAGAGGAAGAATAAAACAAGCAAGTATTTACAATGTGTTACTTTTTTTATCCATTTACATGGAAAATTAAGCATGGCATTTGACCTGGATTTAAGTATTGAGCATCAGAAAAAATCAGTACTTACCTATAAAATACATGGGAAGCTGCAAATATTGGTGAAGACTGTTCACCTTGTCATTTACTAAGGATCCTTACCGGCACATCGAACTTGCTTTAACAGCTAACAGTTTGCCTTTAGAACTAAGCAGCATACTGAAATAGCTCACCTCAGTGCCTGCCCATGGTTCTTGTCCCCAAGGTGGTGGAGGGGGTTCGAAGGCATTTGAATATTGGTCCTAACCTGTAATGCTTGCATGGTATATACATGGATACAAACAGGAACTCTTGAGATAGCAGTTACTCCAAGTGAAGAGTGGGCCTTTTACCCCAGTCCATGAGGTTTGGATCGAACAGACTCATTCTCAGAAAGAGAAAGTCACCCTGTTTGCAGCACAGTTGGGAGTTCGATAGGCTATCATTTCTGTCCAAGGGAAATGCTGCTCTATGACTTCGATACCATATGACTTTGATATTTCGAATCCTTGAGAGTTAGATCTAAAAGTGAAAAACAGCAACAAAATATAAGTCATCCTGTAAATCCTTTCACTTGGTCTCTATCCTTTCCAAACACCCAGCCAGCTGGTCATTCACTAATGAGGCATGAGGCACTGTTGATATAACCTAAGAGATGGACAGTTAACATCATACAATGTAATTCACAGCAGAAAGATATATATAAAATCCATATTAATGGTATTGGTTAGTCGACAAGGAAAGGTTGTCTGCCTTATCCACAGTTAGCCCCTTGGAAACGCATTGGGGAATGGTAGCATTGGACACGATGCTGTCTAACGTAAGTCCTCAGCGCCATTGTGAGCAATTTCAAGAAAGGGAAAAACAGGACACTAAATGTCTGTGATGGTTCTAAGTGGAGTCTGCTCTTGTATACATCGATTCAAATGGTTTCCGGTGCCGTGATTATGCTGCATCACATTCAGAATTCGCATCTGAGTCGGCATTGTGTCATGTTCACCCTCCACGTTCTGGTGAGCTTTTTTTCCGGTTTCTTTTTTGGCTGTTGGCAGTACAATGAGGTTCTGCTTGTCAAAGCGTTTGCTCATGATCGGATTTTACAATTGCCCAAGGATTTTCAGAACAGAAAATGTTGTTTTCACTTCCCATTTGGTTGACTCTACGACTTAATTGTTTCTGGTAATCGCTGCCTCCATTGCTGGATATTAAATAGTTTCTCTGGAGTATCGGTTGGAAGCTTGTGTTTGGGTCTGGAAGGAAACTTTGTGGATCCCTAGAACTTCTCTTAGATTCTTAAATCCTTCACTATAGTCCACAATCCCGGTGGTGCAGTGGTTAAAACCCTCAGCTTTTAACTAAAGGTCAGTGGTTCGAATCTAGGATCTGCACCTTGCGAGAAGGATGCCATAATCTGCTTCCACAACAATTTCTCTCCGTGGTAACCACACATGGGACATTCTGCTCTGACCTCCAGGGTGGCTGCATGTCAGCATCAATCAGAGAGCAGTGGATTTGCTTATCAGTTATGATCTCTTCTGACTACTTCCAATGCCTTTTTAGATACTTCCCTTTGTGTGTTGCCTGAATGTTTTCAACCTGCATTTTATTAACCACATAGAAATATACCATGGTATTTTCAGTCGCCTCGTATGCATGTGAAAGTTGAATATTGACTAAGGATGACCAAGGACAGAACAATGTGTTTAAATTGTGGTAGTTGGAAGAAGACTAACCATACCATGGCCTGCCCAAAGGACAAGCCCTTCTGCCTTGAGAGAAGTAGGACCAGAGTGCTCCTTAGAGGATGGTAAGTCTTAGCTCACATGCTTCGGACATGTTGCCAGGAGAGAACAATCCCTGGAGAAGAACATGCCACTTGGTAGAGGGAAGCAAAAAAAAGAGGAAGCTCCTCAGGGAGATGGATTAACACAGTGGCTGCATCAATGGGCTAAAGCATAGGAACAATTGTAAGGAGGGTGCAGGACTGGGTAGTATTTCCTTAGGAGTCAGAACCAAATTGATGGCAGCAGCAACACACAAATAGGTTTGCCTTTTTTTTAGACATAGGGAAACATTTAGCTGAGGACTTACAAGACCACAGGTAGGTTCTTTATTCCTCTTCTTGGAATGTTAGCTTCAACCAAGATGAATGAGGATGACTCGCTGCCATTGAGTCAATGCCACTCATGTTGTTAGGAGCCAGCGGGTAAGTTCCAACCCAAGGTTACCTTGTACACACCAGTAGGAAGCAGTGTGCAGTCCTGCGCCATCCTGACAATTGTTCCCCGTTCTGAGCCCATTGTTACAGCCATGGTGTCAGACCCTCTCCTGGAGGGCCCTCCTCTGTTTTGAGTCCCTCTGCTTTACAAAGTGGGATGTCCTTTCCAGGGATCGCGCCTAACAACATGTCCAGAGTTTATAAAACAGTCTTGCCATCTTTGCCTCTACAGAGCACGCTGACCATACTTCTTCCAAGACCAATCGTTGTGTCTTTTTAGCAGTCCGTGGTACTTTCGATATTCTTCTCTAGCATCACGATTTAAATGCATCAACTGAATTGAATTATTCGGCCTTCCTTATTCAGTGTCCAACTCTCACATGCGCAGGAGGCAAGGGGGAATATCATGGCGTGGGTCGGGTGCTCTTTAGTCCTCAAAGTAACAACCTTGCTTTTCAATATGCTAAAAAAAGAGTTTGTGTGGCAGATTTACCTAATATGCCGCTTTTCATCTCTTGACTGCAGCTTCCACGAGCATTGGTTGTAGATCCAAGCAAGACCAAGTCCTTGACAACGTCCACCTTTTCATCTTTCATCATGATGTTACCTATTCGGCCAGTTGTGAGGATTTTTGAATCTAGTGGCTGCTCCACATTCATGTCACTCCCATTTTAGAGATGAGTCACTGGAGATTAAATCGTTTGCTAAGGACATAAAGCTCCTAAGTGGCAGAAGCAGAACCAGCTTCTAATTCTGGCAGCTCGATTCTTAACCACTAGCTACATGTTTGTTGTTGTTGTTGCTGTTAGGTGACATCCAGTCGGTTCCAACTCATAGAGACCCTCTGTACAACAGAAGGAAACTCTGCCCTGTCTGGCTCCCTCCTCACAATTGTCCTTAGGTTGGAGCCTATTGTGGAAGCCACTTTGTCAGTCTAGCGCATGGAGGCCCTCCCTCATTCTTAGTGCCTCTCCATTTTTAGAAGCGTGATGTCGTTCACCTGGGACTGGTCTTTCCTGACTGCGTGTCTGTCGTAGGTGCAATGACGTCTCACGACCACCATGCCTTTATGGAGCCTTCTGGCTCTACTGCTTCCCACACTGAGCTCTTTGCTCTTTTGGCAGCCCCTGGTGCTCGCTGCAGTTTTTACCAACACCAGAGGTCAAATACATCTAGTTTTTCCTCGGTCTTCTTTATTCAGTGTCCAACGTTCACATGCATATGAGGCAAAAGAAAATACTATGCCCTGGGTCAAGCGTACCTTAATTCTCAAAGTAACATCCTTGATTTTTTAAAAGACTTTAAAGAAGTCTTTTGCATCAGATTTAACCTCATGCGATGCATCCTTTGAATTTTGTGACTGCTGCTTCCCTGAGCATTGATTGTGGATCGAAGCAACGTGAAATCCTTGACAACGTCACTGTTTTCTCCATTTCTCATGTTGCTTATCGGTCCTGTTGTGAGGATTTTCTTTACGTCGTGTTGTGATTCATACTGAAGGCGGAACGACTTCCTCTTCATCGCCACTTCCTCAAGTTCTCCTCACTTTCAGGAAGCGAATTTGCAAATCGCTGGCTGTTACTAAGCCTTCCTCCAATCCTGATAGCTCAGTCTTGTTCAGGTCATCCAGCCACAGTGCCCTGTAAAGAGATTTCACTTCTTCCCAATCAGTTTCTGTCTTGTTTCCTATAACAGCCCAGGCATGTATGCTGCACCACGGCATCACTTCTCCGTTGACATTTCAAGCAATTAGAAATAAACTGTTGAATTACAGTTTCATCCTATGCGGTGCTTCCTGTGAAAAGCTTGGGGACACGTGGTTGAACAGCAGAGGCCTCCAGCACAAAGCCACGTTGTACCTCCTATTGCAGGGCTTGTCACTGGCAAGTTTCTCTTACCGTCAGTTGTAAAATGTATCCCCTTTTAGAGAAAATGCGTAGTGCTCTGTGTAAACATTGGGCTGCTAACTGCAAGGTCAGTGGTTCAAACCCAGTAGCTGCATTTTGGGAGAAAGATGATATGCTCTGTTGCCATGAAGATCTACCATCTCAGAAACCCTATGCAGAGTGACTATGATCTGGAATTGAGTCCATCGCAGTGGGATTTTCAGTCGGCTCAAGGATGGTCACGGATCTGTCAGGTTCTTATCTTCTGGGGGTTCACATGTTGATGAGATGCGGGAACGTTTCACCGAAGACAGGTGCAGCAGAGCTTCTAAGCTAAGTCCGACTAAGTTAGGAAGAAAGAGCTGAATGTCCACCTCCACCAGGTAGCCAATGAAAACCCTAAAGATCGCAAAAGAATAGTCTACAGTAGAGTGCTAGGCTGCAACATTGGACATGAGCATACCAACCAACAATCATGACAACAGCACTAAAGCCCCACACTCACAGTCATCGAATCAACGCCAACTCCTAGGCTGTGCTCCATTCTGTTGTACAGGGAATGTCACAAGTCCCAGTCCACTTGGAAGCACCTAGAAACAACCGCGTCTTGATGAAATGCATCCAATCAAGACCTGCTATGATTGTAAAACAAAAATAGTAAAATAAGACTTTTTACTCCCCTAAAGACATATAGCTTTGGAAACCCAGAGGCAGCTCTAATACTTGTCTATGGGGTCACCGTGAATCTGGATGCATTTGATGGCCGTGATTTGAGAGTTAGGGAATGCCATGATTCCTAGATGGTTGGCGTAGTGTGGTATTTAATGCTGGTCGTGCTCAACCACCCTCCATTCATCATGTCTTCCAGAGTCTTGTACCCCACTTTGCCAGTGGGGAGCCATAGTTCCCCCCTTTCAGCCTGCAACTGGAGGTGCCCCCGTGGGCATTCTGACCACTGAGGTACCAGGACAGACAAACAACAGAGAGAATTCACAAGTGAATCCATGTGTGTGTCCAAGCAGAACTGCATCCACAGGGTTTTCAACGGCTGCCTTATTACGAGGACGTTACCAGACCTTTCCTCCAAGCCACCTGTGGGGGAAGTTGACCCAGAAACCTGTGGGGTTAGCAGCGCAGGGCCTCACTGTTCCTGTCACCCAGCAACTCCCACGTTAAAAGCAGAGATCAGGAAATGAGTGTTTCAAGGGAAGAGATTTTCTTCATAACAAGGGACCACTTTGCTGTAAAAGGAGTCCTTGTGGCCCAGTGGTTGCACAGTGAGCTACTAACCGCAGGGTCAGCAGTTTGAAACCACCAGCTGCTCCACAGGAGTAAGATGAGACTTCCTATGCCTGTAAAGAGTTTCAGTCTTAGAAACCCACAGGGCCAGCTCTACCCTGACCTGTAGGATCACTAAGAGTCAGCATCAACTTGATGGCAGGGAGTTTGGATTTTGTTTGTTTGTTTTTTGCT
>NW_022103920.1:18618816-18620494 GCF_000313985.2 Echinops telfairi
TTTTTTTTTCATGTCTTACACAAAAACTTATAGCACTGGACCTGGGCGGGATACAGGCAGGTGAGGCACCGGACATGGCTCTCTGAAGAAGCTCAGTTTTTGTCCAGACAGCTGGTAGGCAGGTAAGACAGGGTGCACGTCACTCCCTCCCCAACTGCTTTCTCTTAGCTCCAAAGCTGTTGCTGATTCTCCAGTTTCTTTCAGCAGCAGCCTTTGCCCAGCAAGCAGCAACTAGGATGACCAGAAGCAGGCTCCCATTAAGTTTCAATACAGTGTTTGTGCAACATCTAAATCACAGAATGTCCTAGCTCACAGAACATATCGTTGGACATAAAGAGGCACATACCTGTACTTACACGTCCACCTAGAGAGGTGGGTAGACAGGTAGACATGTACCGTCAATGCACACCGTGACACAGAAAGCATCTGCATGGGTGTTACAGTTGGTGTTCTCTCAGGCATCAATCCATTGACGTCATTCTAGAAAGCAGGATCGCTTAGTTTCTCCCACTTCGAAATCACATTTGCTCCTTCGACACCCTTGCTAATTCCTACCAAATACTTACCTCCCCCGACTTCAGCTGGCATCTAGCACCAGTTGTAAATATCTTTCCTCCCTCCCCTTGTGAAACAGAACCCCCAGCTATGAATCACAAAAAAAACATAAATCACTTATGTTTGGATTCCTTTTATTATGAAATTCTTTAAATTCCACATCTTCCCTGCCCCCCACCCTTTACACGGTGTTCTCTTCTGCTGAGTTAGACTTCAAGTGAGGCAATTGGAAAGATTTCACACCCCGCACTCCCTTAACTGCTCTAAGATGGTTCTATGCTCTGGTTCTGTGTTCATAGTTTTCTGTCATCTGAAATCACAGCTCCATTTGAGCCACATGGAGTGCTTTGATCTCAAAGGGATCCAGCCTTAAATACAGATGGTCTTGTCGGCCTGGTCTGGGTGACATTTTTATAACCTATAATGTACTTCAGCAAGATGTGGTTAATGATCCTTCGCATCTTTCCAACCAGCAGGCTCTCGATTCCTGGTGGAAAGTCTCAGTCATACCACCCCTTCTGAGCCTGCTGCACACAGAGTTATTAGGGTGGGAATGAAGATGCCCATGAAGATTTAGGTATCTTTCCATCCCAAGATTTCTGTCCCCTCTTTGTACCCTGCAGGTGATTTGATTTAACCTGCTTGGACTGGTTGCCTTAGGGATGGCATTCTTCCTAGGCTTTGAGGGACTAGCATGTCCCTGTGCATCTGTCTCCCCATGCTTGGCTGTAACTCCAAAATAGGCTGGCCCTGCTTAGGTCTGGCTTCTTCGGGCTGTATGAACTTCCCATTAATATAATGAGACTATTTAGAAAACTACCGTAGAAGGTAGCAAGAAGCCAAGAGATGGGCAAACGGAAAACACGAGACTCATGCACTCTGTGTCCATTCTCTCTTCCATTTTCCTCTCCACGTTGAATACCATGCCCCTATATCTTTGGACTTTGTTTTTGTTATTAGGTACCTCCAAAGGGAGTCTGACTCTCAGTCACCCCGTGTACTCCAGAAAGAAACTCGGCCCCATCCTACACCATCCTCACAGTGGTTCCATGTTTGAGCCCATCGTGACAGCCTTGGCTGGACCCTTACCAGCCTTCCAGTGCTGGAATGAGATTCAGGGAAA
>NW_022103920.1:18622659-18628374 GCF_000313985.2 Echinops telfairi
TTGGGATAACAGTTGTATGAGCCCCTAATAAAATGTTAAAAAAAATATTAAGAACTTGCTAGGTTAACCTCCCAGAGTCAACCTGGTGTCATTTACATGTAACCTCATGTGTAGTACAGCCAGTTCTGCTACTAGTAGAATTTCTTGCTTTGGGCTGGCGCAATAAGACAATGTCTCAAGATGTCCATGCATGTAAAGTCCGTCTCTGCTCTTTATGAGTGGAATTGCCTGCTAAACAGAAACAGCGTGGAAGCATGAAAAGAATTATTTAGATCAAAATGACCATTCAGCAAGCCGGAGTGCTTTAACAAAGCTAAACTAATATTGTAATGCCTGCTAAAAGTTTATTTCCAAGCTGTAAATGTAAGATTAAAACCAATCGAATTATACACACACACACACACACACACACACACACACACACACACACACCTGTTATAAACAGATATGGTTTAAAGTGCCTTAGCAATACCAGGAGGGGAAGGGGAAGGGAGGGGGACAAAGGGGAAACTGATCACAATGATCTATCTCTAACCCCCTCCCAGGGGGATGGACAGCAGAAAAGTGGGTGAAGGGTATGCGGTCGGTGTAAGACATGAAAACTAATTATAAATTAGCAAGGGCTCATAAGGGAGGGAGGGTGGGGAAGGGAGGGAAAAAATGAGGAGCTGATACCAAGGGCTCAAGCAGAAAGAAAATGTTTTCAAAATGATGGCAGCAAATGTACAAATGTGCTCGACACAATGGATGGATGTATGGAGTGTGATGAGCTGTGAGAGCCCCCAAAAAATGATTTAAAAAAATAAAACCCATAAAGTGCCTTTGTGATGGCGGTTGTTTCTCCTAGAGTGTTTCCATCCAGCAACCAAGGGTGCTGAAAGAAAACGTCCGGAGAGCCAAGGGCGAGTGGTCCAGCAGCAACCACCGTCCCCCTTTGTGGCACATGTGCACCTCTTTTACGGGCGCTTTCAGGCGGATCAGTGCCACCAGCACTCAGGGCATCCGGTGCTTGCTCATGTTAGGGACCTCAGTGGCGCAGGAACCATGGCCTTACCTGCTGGGATTCGGCCACCTTCCGGGCAGGTGGCAATGGCATTGACAGAGCATAGGCTGCTGTGACCAGATGAAGGAGAGAAGGGACCCAGCTGATGAGAGACTTCTGGCGCCCCGATGCAGCTAGACCAGATGACCCGAACTGCCGCTGGCCTGAGCACCCAGCTACTGCTTCGTTGCTTCTCTTCTGGCCACACTTTACCTGGGAGTGGGAGCACAAGCAGGGATTTCTGGAGCAAAGCAGCAGGTTTGGTTTGGTTTTCTTTAATTCTTTTAGTTTTATTTTTTACAATTGAAAAGCAGTTGGAGGTTCACATGTCAGATCACTAACTTTGTATTTGACAATGGTTTAGACTACACATCATCCTCTACTCCTTCCCAGGCTCATAGATTTCTCTTCTCCCTCTTTATTCTTTCCTTCTTTTTTAAAAATCGTTTTATTGGGGGCTCGTACAATTGTGGGGGTTACCACAATCCATCCATCCGTCCATTGTGTCAAGCACATTTGTCCATTTGTTACCCTCATCATTCTCAAAACATTTGCTTTCTGCTGGAGCCCTTGGTATCAGCTCCTCATTTTTCCCCTCACTCCCCACTCTCCATCCCTCATGAACCCTTGATAATTTATAAATCATTATTTTTTTGTTATGTCCTACCCTGCCCAACGTCTCCCTTCTCTTCTCCCTCCTATGGACTATTTTCTTCCATGTCATCCGCTAGGTCTTTATTGTATTTGGTGTTTGGTGGGTTGGTATTAGAAGCTGTCAAAGTTATTTGGTTTTTCTTACTCATTTTTTATTATGTTACTGAACACTTAAAGAATTGTGGTTTCTTGTATTATCAGTGGATGAGTTCAGCAAAGGATCTTTTGTTTTCTTTATTTCTCTCTTTTTTCCCTTTTTATTTGCTTTTGTTGTTTTTCCCCCCCAGCTATTTTTTGTATTTTACAAATGGTTTTTTTATATTTACAAATGTGTGTCTATTTCAAAACGTTCCCAAATGCCATTTATTCATCCAGTCAATGGACACTTCCTGGTAGAGCATCTCGCGAGATAGATGTTCTGAGAAAAGAACTGACTCCCATCCACAGGATCATGGCCCGGGGCAGAGGGCTGGCTAACCTCGCATTCCTCTGGGAATGACTTTCAGAGGAAAGGACCCACGGTGAAGATGAGAAAGTGGAGAATCGCTTGATCAGTCTTCCATTAGCCATAGGGAATGTCGCCCGAAAGCTTTCGGGTGTCACTGGAGTACCCTGTTGTCATAGGGTCCCTACAGAATAAGGCATTTTACCGTGCACACTGTTTTGTAACCACGACAAGTGGTTTAAATATCTTAGGAAGTTGATCCGGAGAGCCCAAAGGTCTCTGGGCTTTAGGTGAGCAATCAGTGACCTGATGATGCAGAGACAGAAACTTCCTTCAATATTTTATGAGGCTCCTTGCTACTCAAAGCCTCTCTGCCAGATCAGCAGTCTGCTTGTCACCTGGGAGCTGTTAGAAATGCTGAGATGCCGCTCATCCACTGAGTCATAAGAAGCCTTTTAAAAGCATCCCAGGTGATTTGTGTGCACATTAGGCAGTAACTACAAACAGGCCAGAGAGTGAAATGTGTGTGTGCGCGTGTGCGCGTGCACTAGTAGTCTGAAATAAATCTTAAGGTTTTTTCATATTAGATACATATTTGTAGGTATTCATTGACTCTGCTGGTTTTATACTTTTTGGATGTTGTTCAGATAATATTCAGCAACCATGACTACACCAATTCAACACTCTCAATCTGTGCAATCCAGTCCTGTTACCTGTGTTCTTTAAGCTGTGGAGCTGCACCCTATTGGGTCGCCCTGAATATGGATCTCTTTCAGACCATTGACCAGGTAGTGGTCTTCTACATTCCCTGATGTAGATGGTGAGGGTTTCTAGCACTGCACCTGTATTTTGAAGCATCTCAATTGGTATACTATCAATTTTAGGAGACTTGTTTTTTGTAAATACTTTTAGTGGACCTTGGACTTTTGTCTTCAAACTCATTAGCTCTTGATCAATATACTGCCTCCTGAAATTGTTGAACATTGAGCTTCTCTTTTTGCTGCAGTGACTCTGTGGATTAATGCTTCTATCTTTGTTTGGTGCTTCCTGTGTTGTTCAATATCATTCAATAGTTTGCCCATATCATGCTTTAATATTACAGTACAAGGCTAAATTTTTTTTAAGACTTCAGTTGTTTGGTGTTTTTTTAATGTAGGAAATGATGAGGGCATTCTACTTTTTTGGTTGCCCAACTGCAAGATTTTTCACATATTATTTGGATATTTTACTTTTTCTTCTCAGTCTCCCTTTGAAACCTTCTGTTCAACTTGTTTACCTTGTATTTTCTCCCACTCAATTTAGTTACTCTCTGTTCAAGAGCACATATAAGAGTTTCATCTGACACCCTCTCTGGTCTTTTCTTTCTTTTATATCTTTGTAATGACTTTGCTTTCTTTATATATGATACCCTTGTCATCCTGGAAGTCATCTGTTTTTTTGCCAATAGTGTTAAATGTGTCAGCTCTATTCTTAAGATGATTACAGATGCATGTAGGATATACTCAAGGTTGAATTTTGTTTCTCCCAGACTCGTTTTAATTGTCTCCAGCTTTAATTTGAATTTACGTATGAACAATCGATGGTCTCATTTGAAGTAGGCCCCTCATCTTGTTCTAATCTAACTGATGATATTGAGCTTTTCCATTATCTTCTTCCACAGGTATAGTCCATTTGATTACGGCCCATGTTTAGAGTCACTGTTTATATTTTTATGAAGAAGCCATATTCAATGAAGAAGCCATTGTTCTAGCACAATGCTCTCATTCTAACTAATGAGCTGCCTTCTATACATCCAACTTTCATATTACATTCATAAGTAATTATCAGTTCATAGTTTATGCATCTTTACTGAATCTCTTGTATTTTAGTTCTAGAATGTAGATTTCTAGAACAAGGTTAGCTAGCTTTATGAGAATTTGCTGTACCTTTTGATGTAGCAAATCTAGTTGAAGAAATTTAATTTTGAAAACAAGAATATTCTACAAAGAAATAAACATTAGTTTGTGACAATATTATTATACAATCAAAAAGTTGGCAATAGCATAAATATTTATCTCGAAGGTATTGAATAAATAAAATATAGCAAATCCATAAATGGAATAATGTACTAACAGAGAAGTCATATTAGTGACATAATTGTATTAATACATAAAGTTTCCCATAATCCTTTGTTCATTGAGATAAAATAATAAAATATTGCTGACATGTATAGACAGAATTTAGATAAAAAAATAACCATGGTTATTATTAAGTAGTGGTAGGATGGTAGGTAGATATTCTCTTTTCTCTCTTATCTTTCTTTTGCTTATCAATGTTTGAAAAATTTAACTATTTTCACTAAGCTCCATTAAATGATGTGACAGCATCGGGTTTGGAATTGTTAAACATTTTTAAGTTAAAAATTAAAAACACCAAGATTTCTCTCTAAGGCTAAAGAACATTGTCACATATCAAAAGGAGTTCTAAATTGGATTCGCTTCTGATACTGTAAAATATTGTGTTTCCTCCCATTTTCAGTGGTAAAGATGGACAATTACATGGGTTTTACTTTAAAGAGGGAATAAGTTGATGGAGTATCTCCATATGGAAAATGACCCTTAGTTATGATTTTCTGCCGTGATTATGAAACAAAAACACATCATGGCCAAAGAAAATGTGAACACTTCCCTTTTCCTCTTTCTTCTATGGGATGGTATGATCATTGCTTGTTGAAACATAACATTGTATCACCTATAAAATTGTGTTCCTCCCCAATATGTGTCATCATGAATCTCAGCACTTTGTCTGTTATATAATGATGTCGCCATCTTCCATGATGTACTCTGGTGTGATCCACCAATCGGTTGTAAGGGAATTAGTATGGGAGACAACCTTACTCATGTCACAGCTCTATCTGATATGAGGGACATTTTCCTGGAGTGTAGTCTGAATCACCTTTTCTCTTACCAGAGAGAGAAGGGAGTGAAGGAGGAGGGACTTGATTGTGCTGAGAACCTCCTAGACCCAGGGGAAGATTGATGCCAAAGTAACATGGAGATTTCAAGGAAGGCTAAACCCATAGATGCTGAAAGGAATCAAGGGCAGAGAGACAAACCCTTTCCCAAGAGCTGGTCCCCTGAATTGGCATCTCGACTTCTAAACAGAGAGAAACCACCATTTGTGGGGTTTCTGTGACAACAACAACACATGTCAATGTGTCCTTTAGATTCGGGGTCACTTTTTCAGTAGGACCATTATTAATGAGTTGGTGAGGAACTTTAGAAACTATTGAAACAAGAGCAAAACACAATGGAAAATGAACGGACAGGCCAATACTTAACAAATTTTACATATTTTTTAAAGCTAATGAACCTTAAGTTACTCAGTTTTAAGTTATTTTCAAATTTTGTCCGCTTCTTGTGTGTTATTTCTTAATTCCCTATTTTGCATTTTGAATTTATTATGGTATAAAAACAAACAAATTAAGACCTAGCTCAAAGATTTTGGCAGAATTCCTGCAAGTTTTTATGTGACAGAAAAAAGCATGACCATCTTCTGGTTTTGTCTTTCCTTTAGCTAAAAAGGGGCTTGCAAA
>NW_022103920.1:18628564-18650490 GCF_000313985.2 Echinops telfairi
AGCTTTGTAAACGTTACAGGAATATTTCTTTTTTATGATTCTATTCAGACATTTGTTTGAGACTATGTAGAACATCGAGTGATACCCTTAAAATATTTGCAGTATCCTCTCATTAATCAGGGATATGAATATTTTGAAGCAATGTTTACAGTCACAGCAGTGAATTTATGACATGTAAGTGCTTGTTTGTATTTGGGAAGTTCAATGTTATTTCAATGAAACAGTAAAGCAATTGTTTCAGTACCTTATCATTGCAGTGAGTGGGCAGCTCCCGGTGGAGTTCAGTGGCGGTAGGGTCAGTGTCCTCCCATGTGCATCTATGTCCAGGTGCCTGCCCCTGCCTGGAAAGCTCTCAGGGCTCGTCTGCCTGTGTGGAATGCTATCAGAGCCACCACAGGTAGTGTGTTTCCTGAGGTTACTCACACTGAAATGTCTAAATAGGCTCATTTCTGTTTGGTTTACTCGTGCTAACTCTAGTGAAGTGTTCTTAGGTAGAGGCATCAAATCAGGAAATGTCTGAATTAGATATTTCAGAGTATATCTGGTATACTCTGCAGTTTACATGTATTCTGTGATGTACTCAGATTTTACTTTTATTTGCAGCAACGAGTAAAGGCATCATACCTCCTTTCAACTTGGAAATGTTGAATGAAATAATAATACTAATGAGAGCCCTGGTTGCAACATTGGACTGCTAACTACAAGGTCAGCAGTTCAAACCCACCAGCGGCTCTTTGGGAGAAAGATGTGATTGTTTGCTTCTGTAAAGACCTATAACCTCAGAGCCCCGGTATTGGGATGCAATGAGTCAGAATCCACTCAATGGTAGTGGAATGCCTTTGGATTCGGGGTATGTACCATATAGTTATGAAAAGAAAAGAAGTCATTTTAATGCTCAAAGAATGCTTATTTGGGTAATGGAAGCTGCTACTTTCTCAGGCTTTTCAAAGAAAGAGAGTTTTTAAGAGTATTGAAAGATTTTCAAAATATAGCATTAAACTTTAGAAGTATCAGTGGCATAAAAACTATTTCAGTCATTTGTTTTAATATAACAATTGTGAAAAATGTTAATTAAAATAATTTTTTAAGTTGTCATTCAAGAATTCCAGTTGTAGTTTAAGTGCACAGCTCTAGCCCCACAGAAACTAATACCAGTTCTTCTAGAATGTCCATGCTAGCAAGCATCAATTATTCATTGAACACGCAGCTTCCTTTTTTCATGCACTGACATAGACCAAACATAGAAATACTGCTGAGGACATTCGCAGATACGAGATTCCTGACTGACCTAGCATGAACTTATTTGATGAATTGTATGTTTGTTTGTTTCTTTTCTTTTTGATTTGCTTTTCTATAGAAGCTGAGCAACTGAGCTAGACCCCCGTGTTTCTTCTCAACTATGTGGGGTGACACTGCTGTTAGCAAGTCTAGGAGCTGCTCCTTCCACCTGTCTGATAACATAGGTCCATGTTAGCCTACACCTTGAAGCGGGTTATTTACCCAAACATACATTTTCTCACTCCCTTCCTCACCTTCCTCCATTTTATTTATATTTTAAAGCAGATTTGGGCGTTTTGTTTTTTGTTTTGGGGGTTTTAAAAAATTAGAATAAATAATTTATTTCAATAAATAAACACTCAAGGAAATTCAGATCGGTTTTCATTTTGTTTACCAAAGATAGCTTAGTATTCTAGTGAATATTGTATCTTTCTAAAAGCGTGTATCTATATCCTATCTACCTAATATCCATTTATCTATTTACCTACATACTTATATCTACCTATTTGCCTGCCTATATTAGCCAACTAACTACCAAATCGATCAGGAAGCAGATTGTCAGGCTTCTCTTCAAAGTTGCTTCTGGGTGGGTTCACACCTCCGTGGGTTCCTGCTCATAGCAGCCATAGGTGCAAGAGAATGAACGACTTCCCACTTCTCCACGTCCTTCCAGTGGTTGTTAGGTTTGAGCCCCTGTGTCAATCCATCTCTGAGAGTCTTCCTCTTTCCTATTGAAACTCCACTTTACCACACCTGACCGCCTTTGCCAGGGATTGGTTTCTTCTGTAAACCTGTCCAGAGTTCCGGAAGTGAGGACTTGTCATCTTTACTTCTAAGGAGCATTCTGGCTGGACTTTTCTGAGGATGGATTTGCTTATTCTCCGGGTGGTTTGTGGTACTTTAAATGTCCTTCACCAGCACCATATTTCAAGTACATCAGCTCTTCTCTAGTCTTCCTTATTCCTTGTCCAGCTTTCATGTACATATGAAGAGATTAAAAATCCCGTGGCTTGAGTCAGTTCACTAAGAGAAAGCTGTGTTTTTTAACACATCAATGAAGTCTTGTGAAGAAGGTTGTCTGCATTTAATGTGCAAACTTGATTCCTTTTTATTTATTTATTGTTTAAATCATTTTATTGAGGGCTCATACAACTCATCACAATCCATACACACACCCATTGTGTCAAGCACATTTGTACATCTGTTGTCATTATCATTCTCAAAACATTTCCTTTCTACCCGAGCCCTTGGTATCAGCTCCTCATCTTTTCCCCTCCCTCATGAACCCTTGATAATTTATAAATTATTCTTACCTTTTCATGTCCTACACTGTCCGGTGTCTCCCTTCACCCACTTTTCCATTGTCCATCCTCCAGGGAAGAGGTTATATGTAAATCATTATAAATGGTTCCCACTTTCTCCCTCACCTTCCCCTTCCCCTCCTGGAATCGCTACTCTCATTATTGGTCCTGAGGAGTTTCTCTGTCCTGGATTTCCTGTGTTTCCAGCTCTGATCTGTACCAGTTGGACATGTTCTGGTCTAGCCAGATTTGTAAGGTAGAATTGGGATCATGATATTTGGTGGGGAGAAAGTATTAAAGAACTAGAGGAAAGTTGTATTTTTCACCGGTGCTATACTGCACCCTGACTGGCTTCTGTAAGGGGATGTCCAGTTGCCTACAGATGGGCTTTGGGTCTCCACTCCGCACTTCCCCTCATTCACAATGGTATGATTTTATGTTCTTTGATACCTGATGCCTGATCCTATCAACACTTCGTGATCATGCAGGCTGGTGTGATTCTTCCATGTGGGCTTTGTTGCTTCTCAGCTAGATGGCCACTTGTTTATCTTCAAGCCTTTAAGGCCCCAGACATACTATATCTTTTGATAGCCAGGCACCATAAGCTTTCTTCGCCACATTTGCTTATGCACCTGCTTTGTCTCCAGTGATCCCCTCAGGAAGGTGAGCATCATGGAATGCCAGTTTAACAGAACAAAGTGTTCTTGCATTGACGGAGTACTTGAGTAGAGGCCCAATGTCCATCTACTAACTTAACACTAAACCTATAAATATATGCACATAGATCTATTACCCCATCCTCATATATAAATATATTTACATATATACATGCCTTTATTTAGACCTCTATAAATGCCCTTTGTCTCCTAGTGCATTCCTCTATTTCCTTTTACTTTCCTCTTGTCCCATTATTATTTTCAGCCTTCATTTGGGCTTCAGTAATTCCTCTCGGTTACATTGCCCTTGATCAAGCCCTACCAGGCCTCCTATACCCTCTTCACCACCGATTTTGGATCACTTGTTGTTTCCTTGTCTCTGGGTTTATTAACATCACTTCCTTTCCCCCATTTCCCCATCTCCCATGTCCCCCAGAACCATCGATCCTGTTGTTTTCTACTCCAGATTGTTTATCCCGAGTATCTTATCTAGATAGACCTGCAGAGATAATAATATGCACAAAAACAAGACAGAGCAAAAGAAAGCAACAAAAGAAGCCCAAACAACAACAACAAAAAAGCCTGCAAATAGTTCAAGGTTTGTTTATTGACCTTTAGAACTGTTTTCTCATCTAGTCTGATGGGGTGCAAATTCGATTTCTTAATCCATGTGTCTGTGACCATTGATTATGGAACAATCAATAAAATTTTTGACAAGTTAAACTTTGTAGCCATTTATCCTGATATTGTATCTTGGTCCAGTTGTGACGATTTTGGTTTTCTTTACATTGCGTTGAAATCCATATGGAAACCTGTCTTCATCTCTGAGAGCTTCACGTCTTCTAACTATCAACAAGCAATTTGTCACCTGCATTTTTTGGACCTTCCTCCAGTTCTGATGCCATGTTCTTCTTCATCCAGTTAATCTTGGAATTCTTTTTCAGCAGATTGATTGACTAAGTATGGTGAAAGGATCCCACCCTGACCATGCCTTTCTTGACTTTAAACCATGCAGTACCTCTTGTTATGTTTGAAGGGCTGCCTCCTGGTTTCTGTACAAATTTAGCATGAGCACAATTAAAATTCCCAATCTTCTCAATGTTATCCATAGTTTGATTGCAGCCTCACACTTGAATGCATTTGCATAGTCATTAAAACACAAGTAGCTATCTTTCTGGCTTTCTCGGTTTTCAGCCAAGCTCTTCCTGACACCAGCCAGGGTAGTCTTCATTCCCCTTCCTCTTCTGTGTCTGCGTTGAATTGTTGGCAGGTCTCTGTGATTATTCCGATCTAACTGTTGTAAATTATGTTCTTGAATATTTTACATACATATGACGTCTTCTTTTTTTACTGATCTTCTACTTTACCAAGCATGATGCCCTACTCCAGGGACATCCTTAAATTGTAAGTCAGGCTTTATTACTTTTGTCCAGTTATTTCCTGTTGAGCATTGCTGAGCCTGTCATCCCTTTCAGTTTCCTTACTCCCGCTTTGTGCACCTTTCTTTATAATATTTCACTTTGCCTTCAAACTACCCTTTAGTTTCTCTTTTTGGATCTTTTGTTTCATCCGTTCTGTCATTTGCTTTAGGTATCGTTTGTTCAAGAACAGATTTCAGACTTTCCTATGACATTCCCTTTGGTCCTTTCTTTATTATCTACCATTTTAATGATATTTTGCTTTCTTCGTGATATTTTGCTTTCATCTTAATACCTTCTTGGTATCATCCCATAACTCACCTCATCTTTGGTCATTTATTTTTAGTGTGTCAAATCTGTTCTTCAGATGGTCTCCAAATTCAGGTGGGATTATACTCAATGTCATATTATGACTCCCACAGACTTATTTTATTGTGTTTCAGCTGTAACCTGACCTTATTTATGAGCAATTGTAAAGTCTGTTCCACAGTTACCTTCGGGCCAAGTTTTGGCTGATGATATTGAGATTGTCTATTATCTCTTCCCAATAACGTAGTCCATTTAATTCGTGTATATTCCAGCCGGCCCATGTGTGTAGTCACCATTTATTTTGTTGAGAAATGTATTTGCAATGAAAAGATGGTTGGTCTTGAAAATTTCTACCATATGCTTTCCAGTTTCCTTTTTATCACTGAAGCATTATTTTCCAACTACTGATCCTTTCCCATTGATTCCAACTTTTCCATTCCAACCACCAGTTATTATCTATGATCAAATTCAGATAGAAGTTGGTCGAATTCTTTAATATTTTCATCATCACCTTTAGTGGTTTGTATGTAAATTCAAAAACAGTTGCATTAACTGTTAACACCATTAGAAACACAGACAAGGTGGAAGTTGGTAAGGATCTCATTTTGCTTGGATTCAGAATCAATGCTATGGAAGCAATAGGCAAGAAATTAAATGTCATGCTGCACTTGGCATATCGGGGGCAGGATATCTTTTTTCAGGAGCCACTTTGAAGACTAAGATGTACTAGGCTCACCCTTTGGTATTTTCAGTTACCTCATATGCATGCAGAAGCCAGTCAATGAGTAAGGAGGACTGACGAAGACTTGAAGGCTTTGTTGAAGAATATTGACTATACCATGGACTGGTGGGAAAATGGGCCAATCTGTTTTGAAAGAAGTACAACCCGAATGCTCCTTAGAAAGGTCAAGGCTAAGACTTCATCTTATGTCCATGGCACATGTTGCAGTGGTTCTCACCTGCCTAGTGCCGCGACCCTTTCATACAGTTTCTCATGTGGTGGTGACTCCCCAACCATAACATTATTTTTGTTGCTACTTCATCACTGTCATTTTGCTACTGCCGTGAATCGGGCAACCCTTGTGAAAGGGTCTTTGGACCCCCAAGGGGGTCACGACCCACAGGTTGAGAACTGCTGTGTTACAGGATGGACTAGTCCCTTAAAAGGCCTCATGCTCAGTAAAATTCGAGAATCAGCAACAATGGGGAAATCCTTCCATGTGCTGGGTCGACTTCGCTGTGACAATCGGTTCACAGATAGCAATGCGTGTGAGCATGGGCTGAATGCGTGTGAGCAGGGGCTGGGTAGTTTCCTTCTCCTGTATGTTGGATCTCTGTGAGTCCAAAGCAAGGCAATGGCACCTAACAAGTTGTTGGACAATAAAATGATATGTATATAAATATATCAACATATATTAGGTATCTATTCATTTGTGTACTTGGGCTGTTTCCATTTTGTCTATTACGAACAACGCTGGGATAAGGTATGAAATTTTATTTTATTTTTTAAAACTTCCCTTCCCTTGATAGCTAATCAGACCAAAGTTTAGCTCTTACAAGTAAGGAATCCCGGCGTGGGGGTGGGGGGGTGTTAAGGCTGTCACCCCTTTTGCTCACACCCTTAAAAAAACATTAACTTTAAATGTGTGCTGTGCTTGTGTGGACATCTTCAGTTCTTTCAGGAGTGTCTCTAGGAATGGAATTGCTTATCATATAGTAACTCGATGTTTAACTTTTTGAGGACCAGCCAAACTATTTTCCACAGTGATTGTACCAGTGACCTTACATTCTCATCAGCCATGTATGGAGATTCCACCTGTCTACAGCCTCATTAATATGTTATTTTCTATTTAAAAAATAAACACAATCGTTTTGCTTAACTAACAATGTACAGTTTATATCTATATTAATGATTTAGATTTATATTAGAATTTTAGTGGCTGCACGGCCTTTCGTTGCACCGCATTGTTGCTATTTCCCCTGCATTACAGAACGCTGGTCTCACCGATGTCAGTGTCGTTGTAGATAATTAACCTTCTTCCCATTATCCCAAGCAGTGGGTCAGTGAACATCTTAATGCATGTTGCTTTGCAGTTGTCTGCCTCTGCCCATAGCATGTGTTTCTATTAGATTTTTACATCCTACAGGACATTTTTTGAATTGGCGATTTTCAAAGAGAGCACATGAGTTTTAATTGTACCTCCCCTTCACCTTGGACATAACGGGAACAATAGCATCTCATTGTTGGTTTTTATTACGTTAGTTATAACATTATTCCTATGCTTCCTGTAGTGGTTCACATGGTCTTTGACATAATTTTTGTCATATTTAAATGTTTGTTGTCATATTTAAATTTTTTATTGATAATAATTCTATGTCCATTAAGAATATCTACCTTTCTTTAATAGTCAGTTCTTGACTTGTTTCTGAAATTTGGGAGTTTTTAATTCTTTGACTGTCAAATGTATCCATTATGTTCTTAATACTTTTAATTTGGTGTCATGCTTAAACATTTTTTAAATTATAAAAATCTCTCTCTACAAAGGGACACATATATGACAGGACTTCAAAAAGTTCATGTAAAATGGGAATTAAAAAGGAATCTTTCCATGAACTTTTTGAAGTAGCGTGTGTGTGTGTGTGTGTGTGTGTGTGTGTGTGTGTGTAAATATATAAGTATTAAGAGCAATAAGAAACTTCTAATTCTCTAGATTTCTATGTGAAGACAGCATTGACACTGTTTGGACCCATCTTTCAGGTCCTGATATGTATTATTTTTTGTTAGTTAGTGCTCTATAACACTAATTTTAATTCATCAAATCAAGGATTCATTAAAATGAATATTTAATTGCTTGTCTCCCATCTTTGGAGGTTATTGATATTTTTCTCTTTCTGAGTATGGTGTAGATATTTTAATGTTTAAGCTTTGGTTAATAATGACATCTTATTGAGAATATGTCGGAGAATATGAGTCCTATGATTCTCATTTTATGTTGTTGCTAACATTTTACTTTTAATAGTACATGATTAATTTCTGGATAACTTTTATATTCATTTGACAGCAAAACATGTGTTTTGATCACTCTTGATTTCCTTTGTTTGATAGATCAGCTTCTGAGAGGGGAATGCTGAAGTCAAACTTTACCTTTAATATATGAGTTCCTGGCTTTCTACGTTTTCCTTTTCCTACTAATTATGTTCCAAATTAGTATGCCTGGAAGGTAGAAGGAAAACACCCCAAATCACCATAGTAACATAAATGATTCACATTCTTCATTGTGTCCTAATATACATGGACAGTTAGTGTAATTACATAAACTCAGGTCTATTATAAATAAATGATTCAGTATCATTTTTTAATTCAGTACATAAATTATTGTCAGAAATGTGTAGAACCATCCTAGTTGATATATTATCTATTTCTTTAGACACTTTGGCATCTGTTCTTCTAGAAATATCTGCTTTGAATGGCTCACAGTAATTCTGCCAATATCAACAAAATATTAATTCTGAAATGTATTAGAAGGCTGTACCTTAATGATGTTCAAACAGTGTATTACAGCCAAGAAAAGGCATGCAGAAACCAAGAAAAAAAACAAAACAAGGAAAGGGTACAATTTGACACTCCACACGGAAAGAACTAATGGCTCAGCTTCAGTGAGATGAATTTTAGCCTCGTTTTATTTCTTTGAAAGGTCTTCATCATAAAGAAGTGAATACCCCTGTTTTTGGTTTGAAATTCTAATGTAATAATTCTAATGTTGCGCAGATGTGTTTTGTAAACTGGAAATTCAGACAGAAGGTTGGCTGACATAGAATCTAAAAATATACAAGAAAGCTACTTTGGTGATTTGGGTGAAGGCAATTCCTTAAGTGACCTATTTTGTGTGGGTTCATAGACCTCTGGGGGAGAATTCAGAGTCCAGGGACACAATAACAGGGCTAAGCAGGGCCTTCAGTTAATTGCAGGGTAAACAGTAAAAAAGCCCTGTCTTCTAATACACCCTCCTTTCCCATGGCTTTTAATGTGGAATTCTCCCTTGCATTTCATTCTCTTATTCATCCCTTCTACCTTTTATTCTTTCTCATCCTTTGCTCCCTTCCTTCTTTGTGCTCACTCCCCCCTTCCTCTCCGTCCACCATCGCTCCCTTCCTCAGTCTTCATTCCCCTCCGTCCTTCCTCTTTCTCTGTCACTTCTTGGTTGTTTTCTCCCTCAGGCTCGCTCTCGGATCTCCTCTTATTTCATGACGCATGATTTATTTGAAATGTGCTTTCCTTTAGTCAAAGACTTTAATAAGCTCCTGCAAAACGAACACTAGGATTTTAACCACAATGCCATTTCCAACATGTATTTCCCATCAGACCCATTCTCCTACTTCTCCTGAACAATAAATATTCCACCACATCTTTTTATGCAATTGTTTTGTTTCCATATGCACTCTCCAAAAGCACATGATTTTCTAAATTTTAAGATTGTTTATGCTTTTTAAAATGTATCTAGGATACTTACTTTTCCCTACCTAACAGTCCATAGATTGCTAATCATTCTTATCTATGGCTGTCTCCATAGTTTATGTGTTTTCACTGTAATATAGTGTTTTATTGTTTGATTATACCATATGCCAAACTTGAGTTATTTACCGTCCTGGTTAGGTCTCCTATGCTTTCAGGAAACACACTGCAATTTCTCAGACACACTCACAGGCACTGGCAAAAAGAGAATATTATATGAGTCAGAACCAACTTGATAGCAGTGAGCTTGGCATTTTAACAGATCAAATTCGTTCTCTGAAGCCAGCATACCCTGACATCAAAACAAGGCAAACATTACAAGACAGAGAATTTACAGATCTATCTAACTCCTGAAAATGGATGCAAACATGCTAAATAGCATATACCTGATTGAAGCCAACAGTGTATATATATTAAAAATATGACGCTGAAATCAAATTAGGTATTTTCCAAGTTTTATGATACAATGTTTGAGAGTAGATAAATGCAATTCAATACAGTTTAAAAAGCTAAAAGAAAGAAAAAGAGATAATGTCAATAGATGCGGGAAAACAATTACTAAAGTAAAAATGTATTCTTGATAAAAATATTAATACATTTAGAAAGAACGAAATAAATACCTATTAAAAATCCTGAACCAAATAGGATTCAAAATGGGGAATGTGGAAAATATTTATTTAAAGTTAGGGAAAATACTGGTAGGAATTTTTACTATTACTACTTTATGCCAACAAAGTTTTGGAGATCCTAAATAGTATAATGAGAAATGAGACCCTCACAGATATGGGTCTCCTTTGTTAACAGATAGCAGATAAATAAAATGAATTATTTGCATATATCATGGTCCTTTACAGAGAAATAATTTTGAAACCTCGACATAAAGTATGAGGCACATAAGAAACCTTCGCAAGGATTTTTCAACTTTGGCTCTTTTGACATTTTAGACTGGAAAAATTTTGGACTGCAAAATTCTTTGTGGGAAAATCATTAACAATCTGTGTTGGAGGATTTTAATAACATCCTTGGCCCTCTTTCAATTGTGGTCAACAGAGATGTCTCCATACATTGCCAGTTCTTTTCTAGGGTAGACATAAGAGAGAGAACAGTCAAAGTTCAGCAAAAGAGTAAAAGTTGTACTTCGTATGTTAGCAACAAACTTATAGGTACTCTACTTTCAGACGAAGGACCCCTGGGGACATGGTGGTTATGTACTGGGCTGCTAACTGTGAGGTCAGCAGTTTGAAATCGCCAACCACTCCACAGGACGAAGATGAAGCTTTTTACTCCTGTAAGGAGTTAAAATCTAGGAAATTCACTGGGCAGTTCAACCCTGCTCTATGGAGTCACTATGAGATGAAACGGACTTAGTGGCAAGGAGTTGTTTTTGTTGTTTGGGTTTGTTTGTTTGTTTTTTATGATTTAGGACAGGGAGTCTTGGCAGTTTGGCAGTTACACGTTGGGCTGCTAAGTGCAAGGTCAGCAGTGGGAACCCCCAGCAGCTCCTCAGGAGCAAGACAAGGCTTTCTACTACCATAAAGACAGAATCTCAGAAACTCGTTGAGGCAGTTCTACCCTGTCTGATGGCAGTGAGTTTGGTTGGCTTTGGTAATTTAGTGCACCATAGACAGGAGTTTCCACAACGTTTTTATTAACTGCCTGTTGTTGTTAGAGGCCATGTACTAAGTTCCAACTCATAGCGTACTACAGAACAAAACACTACATCTGAATGGTGAAATGCTATGAAAATAGAATTATAAAACTATCTTAAGGCATATCCACAAGAGCCAAATAACTGGAAAGCCAAATAACATAATGCTCATGGTTCGGAAGATATATTATAAGATATTAAAAGTTTCCACTTTATCTATAGATTCTATACATTTCCAATTTTAATTTAAGCAGGATGATTTCTAGAACTTAAAATATGATTTTAAGTTTCGTATGGGAGAGTATAAAACAAAGAAAAGCCAAAACACTTCTGAAAAGGAATAGAAAAACTCCCATACCTGTTACCATATTCTTATTATTGAAACTTTAGTAATGCATATAGTATAACATTGGGTTAGCCATAGAAAAATGGGTTAGTGATATGATAGGATTAAAAACAGATAAATTTCATCCATGGAACTTGAACATAAAACACGTATTTGAGAAATAAGTGACAAAGGAAAGAATATAAAACAACGAGAATAAAAAGTCGCTTAAAAATGCTTATGTGTTTGAATAAATAGTGAGATTGTTTCCCTACCTCACACCATGAAGTCAACTATGGGTCCATCAAAGATGCAAATGTCAGAAGTAAAATGTAATAACGGTGAGTTAGATAATAAGTGGATGACTTTCTGCAGATAAAGTATGGAACGGCCCCAAAAAGAAACCAAGAAGGGCCTCAGTAGCTCACGACACAGGGGGTTTCTGTCAGGGAACGAAACTGTCAGACCTGTGGTGCGTATGGCACGTTTCTTTTCAGATATACCCCAGAATGTCGCCTGATTGTTGACTCCCCTTGCCCATTTCTTCCCTTTAACAAACGCCTTGCTGTCTGAATAGGCCCCTTGGCCACTTTTCTTACAGGAGGTTTTATTTAAGCCCCTAATTCCTTAAGATGTGTATCGCTAAATAAGGGATCTTTTCTCGCTTTAAAAGTTCAATCAGCTTATTTTAGCTCTACAGATGCAATTAGGGGCTGTGTTTCTATTTCTCAAATGGTGCTGTTCATTAATGACAATGGCACTTTGCATTGTTAAAGGGCCTTTATTCCAAGGATCCTGAAGACATTTACACAAGAGAAAGCACTCGTGTCAGTTCAGTTTCTTGACAGAAAAATCAAGAAGGAGGATGGGTTCCAAAATTTGAAAAGCTACTTAGCTACATTCTCTGTTCAATCTCTCTCTCTCTCTCTTTTTCTCTCTCTCACTCTCTCTCACACACACACAGAATCATTTAAGGAAAGCCATTTCCAATCCACATTCCTTCAAGGGGGCATTTGTTTATAATATTTTTACATTGAATTTTTATGAAAATTTCCAAATGAGTAATTACGAAAATTTCCAAATGAGTAGCCAAGGTCCATTCGTGTGAAGACTTACATAATGCAGTTTTGGAGTACAATTCTACACTGTGAATACCACCTTGAAAATCATGTATTCATGCACTTTGTCTTCAACAGAGCATTCCATTCTCATCATGAGCCTCTTACATGAAGTTTTCATGAGATCAGTTTTATCTTGGTAACATTTAATTTTTTGGATGGATAAAATTTGAAATAGAAATCTGCAACATATTTAAGAAAGTATTGGTAAGGCTCACTTATAAAAATAGTGTGTGAGGCTGTGCAGTTTGTCAGAACATATGTGTGTGAAAGACGGTATAATTCATTTGTAACTGCAGTGAAATCTTCTGCAGGGAGATCAAATATCTTAATATAATAGAAACTGTCAGTGCAGAACTGAGGTGCATGAAGAGCGAGAGTGGAGGGACAGAAGGGTACCTAAGGTTGGAAGAGGAACACGTCTTGTGCTACAACAGGAGAGAAGACAGCAGAAGAGTGAGGATACAAGAAGATGTACGGATTTTGTGGTGGATTGATGGACTTCCTGTCGTATGGAGGCTTTCTCTGAGAAAGTACAGCTCAAGCTGAAGTGATGGGAAAGGAAGATGTTGGGTGTGTGAAGATACAGAACAAGATGTAGAATAATTATAAAGCCACCCAGAAGGAGGGAACATTGAGGTAGGATTTCAGAGCCAAGTGGATGGTCCATTAGAAATTGAAGGTCATTAATTGAAAATGAGACAGACCAAGATGAAACAACTGCGACGCTTCGTGTGTACAGTTTAGGAAGGTACTCCCTCTAAGAGCCATGCTGTAGGCATCGCCCCTTCAGCCTGGCCTAGCAAGTCAAATTTTATACTTCTCTCTAAGGTGCTCATCTGCTTGAGTCTAAGCAAGAAGTTGTGAAATTGAATTTAACCATGGCTGAGCAAGGGAAGGAGATGCGACAGGACATTTTTAAGGAAGACAAGAGAACTGGAAAGAAGGGAAACCTTCTGGAGGGAAGTAGTGATCGAGGGGAATGAGCCATGAAGTGGTAGGCTTAAAGAATGCTAAACTTGTGGTAGTGCTGGTGAAAGGTGGGGTCTAGAGAGTAAAGTTTTTGAAATGAGTTAGTAACTGGATACAAATTGTAGAGTGTGATATCAGCCTGGGTAGTGAGATGAAGTGAAATAAATGATAATTGGAAGTGAGGGAGTCGAATAACCCTGAGACCAGCATGTTGCATCATCCAGGTGGTTGACAATGCCAGTTATGGTAACAAGAGTATGAATGGGGTCAATGCAGTGAGTCAGATGTTCAAGTCAGCTGTGAACAAGGGTGAGTAACTGGGAGGTAGATTAGATATACGTATGAGTAATGTGACTTAGTCCTAAATAATTACACTACCCTATGATTTTAAGTTAAATGTATCGTACTATTTGTTGTAATAAATAGTTGGTAGACATATAAATAATGAAAGTGCATGAATCATTGAGGTTCTGCAGAAAACGGTAACTTCCTATGTGCATTTTGGTCAATGATTTAAATATATATTCTTCTCTTGAGGACTCTAAAAGTCACTAAATTAATTGATTTCATTTTTGACTTTTGAATTTTTTTTCCCATGATGGATGCAATTTGGGTAGCAAGAGGAGGGGAAGGAGAGTAATAGACAGGACAGTAAACAAATTGAGTGGTTTAGACTTAAAAATATATTTATAATATGTTCCCATAGAAGTAAGTGGATTATTTTTTAAATGAATTTTGCATGATAAGAACCTAAACATGTAAATAGGGCACATCAGTGCAGTGCAAGAAGCTAATGATGATGGTAAGAATTTCTATTTATTTCACACCTACAATGAGCCAGTGACTGTATTGAGTGACTGGCTTCCTTCATTGCATTTAATCTTTGAAATGGCTCAGGGAGAATGGGGTCATTATACCCACAATACAAATGCGATAGCAGGCTTATAGGTTGAGTAAGCCACTTGCTTATGTCACACAAGTAGTGAGCAGAGCCAGAAATCAAACACCACTCCCTAAATCCTAAGCCTGCATTTCTTCTGAAACATCCTTTCTGAAAGAGCCAACATTTGCAAATACAATCTTCATTAGATGAAACACAGTTCCTTCCAAAGCCTGCTGGAGGTTCCAGAGATGCGTCCTTGTGCCAACGATGTTTCATGCTTCTCCTGTCAAAGAGAAGAGATTCAAAAAGATTCATGGACTCTGAAAATAGTTCCAGGTTGCTAAGAGCTACCTCACATCATCATATGTTTATTTACATTTCTCTCCTAGCAACATGAATAAGTAGCATTTTTATAATTTAGTCCAATCAACTACATTTATGTACTAGTTATTTTTAAAAATAATATATATATAAATATATATAAAATATCATTCCACAGTTCAATCATGTCAAGAAGAGTACAATTGCTACCACCAGCAGTTTCCAAACATCCTTTTTCTACACTGGCTCCGTGACATCCTATTTCTTGTTCACGCTCTTATTGACACACAAGACCATGATGAAAGAGCCAGTGTATTGAGATGTGAGTCATTTGACAATTTTCAGGACAAAATATTCTTTAATTCAGTTTTGTAGGGTGGTCAGTTTTCATATAGAAGAGTCTTTTAAGAAGACAGCAAACTGGTACAAATTAGCGAACAGCATGGCAGTTGCTCATGGACGCACTTGGTTACACAGATCAAAACCACAGGCAATCATTCAAGATGAATTCCTATGCCATGGGGCCAGCTCTTCCTGTGAAAAGATTGACCAATTCGACTCCAAGTCTAGACCAATACTGCACATCACTTTAATAAAACAAGATGCAAGAGTGATCCTGAATGAAACTCAATTCAGCTGCCAATATTTAACTCAGATACGAATCAAAGACGTATTTGTGAATTACACATATAAAACTGTAGTTTCTAACATTGCATAGATAATAATATGACAAGGATCAATTTGACCTCTCCATTTGTGAATATTAAAGTTGAAAGATGATATAAATGAAGTCATCATGCTATGAAACGTCTCATTTATTTGGGATAAACCCAGCACTGCCTTATGAGCACTCACAGGGACCCTACCTGAGAGGAGGACTGCTCCCTGGAGTTTTCCCCAGTTGTAATTCTTCATGGAAACAAATTGCCTCATTTTCCCCATAGAGCAGCTAGTAGATCAATTCTGGGTACCAATAGGACACTTAATCCAGGGAGTCACCTCTGTTCAGGAGAGACGCCAATGTCATGCTTTACTGTGCCTTATTGATTGCTCTCTCAATGTAAGCGTGGTCTTAGTTGCCGTGTCCACCAGGATCAAAGATGCACCTGCCATTTAGTAAGGAGGCTGGAGTTTTCTGAGGAGGACAGAGGCGTCATTCATCTAGAGGTCTTGTGTCCTCATTGTTAGCTGTCACGACTCCAATCTAACTCCTAGTGACTCTATGTACAACCGAACAAAATGCTACCCCATCCTTTGTCGTCTTCACAACCACTGCCGTGTTTGGGTCCATTCTCACAACAGCGGTGTCAATCTTACCTCTATGGAATTTTTCTTCTTTGCCAACACTTGACTTTCCTAAGCAGGATGCCCTTTCCCAGGATCTTGTCCTTTCTGATAACATGTCCCAAATACATGAGATGTAGTATTGATTACTAATTCGTAAGACGCAGTCTGGCTGTACATATTTCAGGCCAGATCTCTTTGTTTTTCTGGTAGTCCATGCTTTCGTTATCCTCACTAACATTGTCATTAAAAGGGGTCCGTTCTTCTTTGGTCTTCCTTACTTATTGTCTAACTTCCCCATACATCTGTAAAGCAATTGGAAATTCCACCAGTTGGGTGAGGCACACCATCCTATCTTTGTAACCTTTTAAGAGGTTTTTCAAAGCACATTTATCCAAGAGTAGCTTTCGTTTGATTCCTTGAGGGCTCCTTCCATGGGGTCACATGGATTGGAACTGACTCAGAGGCACCCGCTAACAACAACGTGCTTCCATGGTTGTTGATCGTGGAGCCAAGAAAAAGAAAATCCTAACAACTTTAATGTTTGTTCCTTTATGATGCTGCTGCTTATTTGTCGGGTGTGAGTATTCTCCTTTTATGTTGAGGTATAATCCATGGGTAAGGATATTATCTTTGATTGGCATCAGCAAGTGCTACATATTCTTTTGACTTTCACAAGCAATGCTGTGCCATCTATGTATCACAGGTTAATGAGCCTTTCTCCAATTTTAATGAGCCGTTCCCAATTTTAATGTTGTATACTTTTTTTTATGTATTCCAGTATTTTCAGGTTACTTGTATAGAATTAAGGCTTTATAGATAAGGTGGAAGAATATAGCCCAGACACACATACTTTCCCTGATTCTAAACCACTCAGATCCCTTTGTTCTGTTTGAATCGTGCCTCCCGGTCCATGCACTGGTTCCACAGGAACATAATGAAGTGGTTCGGTGTTCCTATTCATCACAATGTTATCCATATTCTGTTATGATGCACACTGATGCCTTTGCATACTCTATCAAACACAGGTAAATATCTTTCTGGTGCTCTGTGGATGCTTGCAGTCAATATTCACCTGACATCAGCAATGATATCACTTCTCTGTCATCCTTTTCAGAATCTGACTTGAACTTCTGGCAGTTCTCTCAGTCACGTGGCAGTCAGTCCTTAATTACCCTCAGCATTATTTTACTAGAATTTGATATTACTGATGATGCTTGATAATTCCGGCATCCAGTTGGATCGCCTTACTTTGGTGGATGGATCTCTTCCGATGAGTTGACCGGGTAGCTCTTTCTGATTTCTCGGCAGAGACAAGTGAGCACTGCTAAACTTAAAAAGCAAAGCTGTTGCTGTTAAGCCAATTCCAACCCCTGGTGACACTCAGCGCTTCAGAATACTACAGCTCCATAGGGTTTTCTTGACTGTCATCGTGATGGAAGCAAAGATCTTTCTTCTATAACTCCACTGGGTGCTTTTAAACTACCAAATTTTAGTTTAGTTGTCAAACACAAACTGTCCCATCCAGAACCCTGGGCCACCAGTGGCCTTTCAGTAAATAGCAGCTGAGTAAATACTTTACAGTGATATTGAAGAGAGTGTTAAACATGCCAGAAGTGCAATGTGTGCCATATCAGAGCAGGGAGGCACCCAGCGACAACCCTTTCCCTCCAATCTCTTATTTAACCTGTGGAGTTTCTGTTGTGATCTCATGTATATAGTTCGTTAAAAAGCAAAATGTTCAAGGCAGACATTCCTTTCTAGTTATGCCAAACTATTGTTTAATTTTAGTAAGACTTCAGGGGTTATTTTTTTGGTTAAGGTTATATGTGGGCAGCTCTTTAAAAATATACAACTTGTTGACAACCATTACATTAATTACATTACATTAATTGGCTTAATTTGATTTTTCCATCACCACCAACTGATACTCCATAAGCCATATATCCTTTCCCAAGGTCCCTCTATACATTTTCCTCTTCTTGTGTTTGAGGTCATGCAATAGTTGTCCTTTGTGAATGACCTATTAAGCTTAGGTCCAAACACGGTAGAACATATGTCAAGATTTCATTTCTCTCTCCAGATGAGTGATATATTGTTTTTTTAAAAAGGGAATTTGCTTCTAAATGTGATGTCAAATTTAGTACTTAGCTGTGGTAAATAATATACTGTCAGTAATGATGTTTGAAGTATTAAGATTGGGACATGTTTATTTCTGTGATAATGTGACACTCTCGTTTGTATTCTGATGTACTGTCTTGGGTTGGAAAATAAGAGATGAAGAAAAATTGAGCATGCTGGAATGCATGTATACCCCTGGGTGTCTTCCTAAGAATGTGGTATACATATGACATTATTTTATCTTGCGTGTTATCATGCCCAAAACATCGGGAGCTGCAGTTGTAGAAGACGTGGACTCGGTCAGGGAGGGTGGAAACATGAGAGATGATTTTCGCTAGACAAAGCTTTGTCAGGGGTATTGTTTTGAGGTGCTGCCAAGTAAGCCCTGACTCATGGCAACCATGAGCACAACAGACAGGCAGGCCTACCTCATCCTCACCTGTCAATGCATCCTTTGGTTTGCTAATCCTCCGCTGCACTAAGTATGATAACACTTTCCCAGAGCTGGTCTCTGCTAACAACATATCCAAAGTACATGGGATGAAGTAGTTGACGTCTCACCATCCTCAGATCTAAGGAGCATTCTGGCTGTACTTCTTCCAAGACAGAATTTTTTTTTTTAATTTGAACTCCCATAATGTGGTTACCTTGACTCTGGGTGGAAGAAACAGTAAGTGCTTGGGTACTAGCTGAAAGGTTGGTGGTTAAAATCTACCCAGAGTTTCCTCAGAAGACAAACCTGCCAGTCTGCTTCCAAAAGGCCTTTAAAATCTAAGGAACAGTTCCAGTTTGTCTAAATGGAATGTAGTGAGTTGAGATTGACTACGAATCACAACATCACTTTAGGACCTTTTAACATCCTTTCTATTACGATATGTTGCTGTACTGTATATGGAAAACATGCGGGGTGAATGATTGTGAATTGTAAGGGTGGCAATCAGATCGAACTGCCCTATTTAAGGTAAAAACACTTTAGACATATTTATTTATTTAATTTAAATAATAATACTGTGAGAAAAATATCATTACTACTCTCATTTACAGATGAGCAAACTGAAACGATAGCCTGACGCAGTCACTAGGCGTTAGGGAAAGTTTGGGCCAAGTTTAGCAAATGAATAACCACTCGGTGATCTAAAGATAGTATCGGTTGATTGGAGAACTCTCACTTTATCCATCAATTTCTCACTTCTTTTTTGCTTTCAAAAGTCTTTCCCAGGTAAATTGCTTTTCTCCTACTAATACTTTATATGTGTGCACACCTCTTTTAAGACTTCAAAATGTGTTCATCTTTATAGTTAAATCCATGTGGAAGAAAGGAAGGAAGTGACACACACACACACCAGTTGGGAAAATAGTGTGAAGAGCATGTGTGGAGTCTGTGAAAATACCGCTCCTGACTCTCAAACCAACATCCCTTCTCCTATATGATGCCTTCTCTCATGACTGCATCCGCAGATACCAACTATCTGTGTTCTCATTAGAGATTTTAGGAAGATTCCCGAGAATAGAGACCACCAGACACCTCATATTTAATACTAGAGCAGTATCCCAATTACTACTGTGTAACTTTGGTTACATTTCTTTGCAAATTCTTCTTCTTTAATAAACTCACCTATTTTGCTTAATACATATTTTACCATACATAGTGATACATATTTTGCTGTGGTTGCCACTGAGTTAAATTACTGCTGACCTAGGCCAAGAAACTCATTATAATGAGTTTTATATGAAAATGTATACATTTGGTGCAAGTGTGTCCAGATGGTGAAAATGCATACAGTTGGTATATATAAATGGTGGTAGAATACATTTTTGATGCGTGTAACGTGGAGATGAGATAGCAGGAAGGGAGAACTCTAAAACAATATAGAGATTAAATATGACATGTTGGACAAAGCAGGCGAGGGGTGGAGACTTGCAAAGAGAAGATAGACACAAAGAAAAAGATTTGGTGTCCGGTGAGTTTATAAAGGCACAAGTGAGTAAATCAAGAAGTCGAAGAGAGATCTACAGATGTTTGGGCAAGGAGCATCTGCGTAGATAGTGGAGTTACCTTGACCGAGGAAATATTTAGATAGGGACCTCTGTCTGCTCTTCAAACCTGTGATTCTATAAAAGTTAGGAAGGAAAGCAAATGTGAACAGAAGCATTAAGAGAGAAGATGAAAGCGTCAGAAATAGAGGCGTTAGAACGTATCTCTTGCATCCTGCAACTCTGATTCTGTTTTCTCTCCTTGGACTGTTCAGGAGAACTTTTAAAGTCTGAGCAGAAGGTGGGGCCTCCCACTGAGGACTGCCTTGCCCACTGACACTCTCCTAATGGTGGCCCGCGTTAATGGCTCTTGGGCAGTGGTAGAAGCAGAGCCTTGCAGGAGAAGCTGAATAGGACAGCTGCTTCCAGATGGAATTGAAGTTGGGCTCCAATAAGATCCTAGGGAATCTGTGTGGGACTTTCGCCAGCCACACAGTTGCTATTTGTAGTTCATATTGCACCTGGGTTGTAAACATGACTAATGCTTGGAGATCTACTTCCACAAATCATGGAAAGTTTTATGGAGCATAGCTCTCCCACCCATACTCGGGGTCACCGTCAGTTGGTGTTGATTGGTCACAACTTTACAATAGCGTTCATACTTCTCTATTAACTTCCCTTCTTTGTATCTAGTCTTGAGTATTCCACCGATCCCCCTTTTTTTTCTTTAGCTGTTATTTATAGTGCTTAACATGGATGTTCATCATTTATTGTCCGACATAAAGCACATCTCCTTGTGTGCGGATCTGGGTTTCTCCTCAGGCAGATCGCATTATGCTATCAAGAATGGCCTTGTGTGTATTACAATCTTCCTATCTCTGACTGCACACAAAATGTTTTATCTACCATTTTTTCCCCTAGAGAATAATAAGCCCAGAGGAGTATCTGACTAAAACTGTTTCCTAACAGGTTTTTTTTTCTAAATCTACAGGTAGTGCTGGAACACCTGTTACGTTTAATGAGAATGGAGATGCTCCTGGACGTTATGATATCTTCCAGTATCAAATAACCAACAAAAGTCCAGAGTACAAAATCATCGGGCACTGGACCAATCAGCTCCATCTAAAAGCAAGTATCCATTTAAATGCATATCAGTGCATATTGCTCTAGAGGAAGGATGTTTTATTTTCAAAGATGTAATTTTTGTTAGAATAAATGCCCCTGTAAACACACTTTCAGGAGATGTTTCCTTTAATCTTTCATTCGCTTTTAAAATTTGATGGAAAAAGTCTTAAAACTGCAGAGAAATCTGATATCTTTAAGGAAGGACCTCACTTCCTTGCATCCTTTCAAGTTGTTGTGCACTTTGTGTTTGTGTGCCGGGGGAATTGACATAAATTGTAAAATTCGGGGTTCAGAGCAATGGCACATCGCCTCGGCCCCATAATGGGTGTAGCCATTGGGTTGATGTCAAGAATTTGCATTTGCGTGAACTCGTTCTGAGACAGCTCGTGTGTGCAGGAGAGATGCTTGGGTTCGGTAGCTGCCCTGAAGGATACCTGCTGGACCCCTCAAAAGGCCAGTAACTGTGAATTTTGTAGTTCCTTCACCCCCTGTGCCCTGGAGTGGTGGCAGCAAACTTCCTGTGCCCTGGAGTGGTACCGCCTGGCTGGTTGCTTACCAGTGTGCCACACTGCCACTGCAGCTCTGTCTCTTCCTGCTGGGGTCTGGTGAGGACCAGGTGGAGGTGGCATTTGAGGGGGGGGGGGCGCACAGAAGCTTCATCAGGTGTGCCTGTAGTGATT
>NW_022103920.1:18651387-18657961 GCF_000313985.2 Echinops telfairi
CTTTATGTCAAAGAGCAATTGCAGAATGAAAAAATATCCCAGCCCAGTCCAGATCAAGTCCGTAAGTCCAATATTAGACCATATGTCCAGTACGAGTCCTTACATTTCTCTTGAGACTCACACAGCCATGCAATGACGCCAAATGCAGGAAGATCACAGGCCAGTGGGTGGAAAGTCTTGTAGATCCAGTGGTGGTGGCAGGATCTCCACACTGGCATGGGTCTCCACGTGGCTCCTCTAGCTCCAGGGATCTAGCATAGCTCCATGTGTCTTGTTAGCAGGAATGGCTCACAGGGCGTGAATGTGTGTGTATCCAGCCTCCAGTGAGCTATTTATCTTCTTTGTACCTCCAAATGCGATCATTAAGCAGCAACCTGATTGACAGACTAAACTCCACCCCTTCACTCTAATTTGTCTCAAATTGACAACAGATTATGTAGCTGGCACACTATGAGCACTCACCTGTATCTTCAGGTATGGAGAAGTAGGGAGAGTACACTGTCAAGAACTGGAATTCATTCACACAACACCCTATGTAAGAAATGTAGGACTTCTTATAGAAACTTCATGAATGAGGAATCATTTCAACAACAGCAGCGGTTCTGCTGTGGGCAGATGTTTCTGAATGGCTCCAAATAAACTAGGAACAGCTAATGCATATTACTCTATTTCCTCTAGTGCAAGTATTACCCATGCAGCTTGATTCTCAAAGCCCCCATAACACTGTGAGAATTGAGTTCATCTCCTAAATGAATAATTGAATTCATTTTCTAGTTAGAACTTGCCCTAATTCAGGATGTAAAAGCTTACAGCGTAGAAGAGAGGGTGGGCAGATTTTACTCTTATTCATGTACATGTTTAGCACATGTGCATGCTCTTTTTTTGCGTGTAAGTCCAATCAAAAGATATCAACTTTGTGTTTTAAATATGTTCCTTTCTGTATGTCTATGTCTACATACAGCCCTTGATGTAGTTATGCAACCTTGGTCACCTTATTTCTCAGCCAAGAAGCAGATGAGGAAACATAACAAATAGAGAATTTATGATTAATTGCCCCTTGGAAATAACTCCAGGATGATTATCACAGCTCTGCATTCAAGGTGTGAGGAAGGCTTATGTTTCTTTCTATTGTTGCGATAGGTAAGACCGCACGTTACTACATGTTGTGTCCTGATGAAATCTTATTAAATGCCCATTAATGACACTCAATTTTTGTAATTCCATGGACTATCAGAACCTATCTAAGAATCCATTTTCCTTTGACAATTTTTGTGAAAATTGACCTTTGTGGGGAAAAAATATTAAGCATGACTGAGATAATTTGGCAAGAGTTCAAATAGGGAAGCTATTTTCTATCTCTTGTTTCCAAATGCCAAGCTGCATAGTCTATTCCTATGAGTAATGATTTACATGTCAAACTCTAGTGATGGGGAAATGCATGCAGTGATACACAATACAAAGAAAACTATTATTATGATACATACTATTTCACATATGCACACACACCTCTGTGTGCTTTGTATTTGTTTTAAAGCTTCATGTTGAATCTGAAGCTCTTCTTTTATGTGCATATACACTGCATGGAAATGTTATGTGTATGATTATGCTATTGCGAATAACACAGATTAAAGCAATTTGTAAGCATTGCAGAGAAGTGCACACCCTCATTGAAGAGGTGCCAGAATCGCTTTAGAAAATCCAGAGTCTTCACATGCATTTAAAATGTGAAAACTTACCATTTCTCCCCAAAGTCACTTATTATTTCAAAGTCATGGTCCTTGGGTTGGCTTTAATACTTTGAAAGTCTTTCTATACTTTAAAAATGAATTCTGTATAAGATAACTACCTAGCATTTCTTTTCCAATAACATAGCTAGCATATGGCAAGGTATGGTCACCTAGACAGTTCACTTTGACTGGATTTCATCAGTTGTGTACCTACCATGTGCTCTGCTTTGGGGAAAGGCTGAAGGCATCATTTCTGCTCTCACAGAACTCACACAATAGAAGAGGAGCAACATCACCTGATGCTAATATGCATTGAAGGATGCGTGTCCACATTGATGGATGCGTGTCCCGGGTTTGCAGTGACAGCTTGGAGAAGTTCCTAAGCTTGACTGGCCCCTGGTGGATGCTGAGGTGTGGGCCTGGAAGTATGGAGCAGATGCTTACCTCCCTCACCGCCTCACGTCTCATAATCCTCTTCCACTAGATTCACGCCAGGCGTCTCAGTCTTGAGAGTCGTCATTTATCAGCCAGTAATTGAACTGCTTCCATTTGTTCTCATAGAACCAGTTTTTCTGACTGGATTCGACCCTATGATAATTTTGAGCTCGGAAAGTTTATGACTAGGCATATTCAAGTGTACCGCAGTTGCCCTGCATGTATCTTCATGGAATGAGTGGAATTTTAAAATAGGTGCATGAATCTGTTTCTTTCACCTGGAAAATGTAGGAGTTATCTGGCTTCTTCCGAATCATTGACTTTATTTTTCCAAATAGTATTCGTTCTTTTTCTGTTTGATGGAACGCTCAGAGGTTCTTAATTCGGTCAATGAAAAACTAAGTAAATTGTTTATTTTGATTTGTTTTCCCCATTTAGTAAACCCCATCCATGGTGTGAAGGGTAAATCGTCTGTGAGAGAGTGAATTTGAACAAGCAGGTCTCTCGGTTTGATTAGGCTGCGCGTCTCACAAGGCAGGTGGTCCTTAGTAGTGATTACAAAACATATTGTAACCTAGAGATTTCAAGGAAACTGCAGAGCCAAGACTGAAAGGGGAACACTGTATGTATGCTGCTTTGGGTCCAGAGGGAAGTGGGGGTCACGGGGCTACTGGGTCGACCTCAAATAACTCAAACCTCACTCTTTAGGCTTCTACCCTAGAGGCACTTTCTTGGGTTAACATAGGAATGAGACAGTTAAAACATTTTTTTCTCTTTTTATTTGTATGTGATTTGAAGATTAAAAAAAAAAAAGAGCTTCCCAACCACAATTACCCGTGACACTGAGATTTTTGGAATGGTGCTTTGAAGGACATTGGTCCTGATTTAATTGGTGAATGATCACTCTCTAGGGGAGAGGGATTTTTGACAAGGTAATACAGTCATTGGGCCTCAGTTTCCACACCTGTGAAGTGAGGGGAATAAGAGGCTTCTTTTGAAAATGTAATACATAGAGATATATTGGTCAAGAACAAGATTTTGAGTCAGACAGGACATTTTTGAATTCTCACCTTCCTCTTATGAGTTGATTAATTGTAAGTATTTTATTTAGCCTCTTTTAATCTCAGTTTCTTGTAAATGTTCATGGTAGTTATATAATTTCATGTCAACTTGAAGTGCAGGGGTGGAGTCTAGCCTGTCAATCAGGTCACAGCCTTAGGGTGCCTCTTTGTGGAAGATCTAATGGCGATTAGATGCACACAACTCTGAACCCATGTCCCTGCCTTCTGCATCAATGCATGTGGCTGTGTGAGTCTGAAGAGGGATTTATGGACCAGTATCAGACTTATAGACTAGTATAGGACTTATGGACTTGTTCTGAACTGGACTGGGATGTTTGCTTGATATATAATTGCCACTTGATATAAAGCTATCTCTTATGCATATATGCATGTCACTGAATTTGTTTTTCTAGTCAACCCGACCTAACATAACATATATCTCCTAGTGTTTTGACCAATTAAAAGTGATTACAGACTAAAGAACCTAAAATATTGTCCGACATATATTAAATGCTGTAAAAACACCAAAACCCAAACTCATCCCTATCAAGTTAATGTCAAGTCAACACATATCCATGCTTAGAACACTGTAAAACTACCCTGCCGGGTCCCAAGGCCATGCATTTCTATGGGAGCAGACTGCACATCTTTCTCGTGTGAGGAGGCTCATGGGTTTGAACCACTAGACTAACCCTTCCCTTAGTGGCTGAGCACTTTGCCCACGGTCCCAACAGGGCTCATCATATAAAGAGGATCATAAGAATTGTATTTTGTTTTGCCAGTATAAGCAGCCTACCTCAGAGAAGCTAGTAATGATGCTTTCAATTCTAAATGAACTGGAAGCCTTAAAGGCAAAATGTTTTTAAGCCTTTCCTTAGTCTTCTGAGTCAGGCATAGCTGTAAAAAGCAATGCATACCCCAATGTTGTTACTGTTGATGGCGGTGGTTAGGTCCCAGTGAGTCTGTTCTACGACCCATACTGACTCTCTGCGCAGCAGAATGAAACCCTGCCGGCTCCTTTTCCATCTCACAATGGTTCAGATACCTGAGCCCATTGTTGCAGCCACGGTGTCCGTCCATCTCCTTCAGGCCTTCCTCTCCTTTGCTGCCCCTCTACCTTACCAAACACGATGTCCTCCTCCAGGGACCCGTCTCTCCTGACCACATGTCCAAAGTATGTAAGACGAAGTCTTGCCATCCTTGCTGCTAAGGAGCACTCTGGCTATACTTCTTCCAAGACAGATTTGTTTGTCCTTTTCGCGGTCCATGGCACTTTCAATGTTCGTATCCAGCACCACAAGTCAAATGCATCGATTCTTCCACAGTAGCATGTCCTAGACAGGAAGGCCCCACTGTTTGTTTCGATAGGAAAAAAGGGAGGGCAGGAGTATTGAGTGAACAACCAGAAAGTAGAGCCAAATCCCAGGTAGTGTCTCATTAGATGAGCCTTTACTCTGTACTTGTAGTACAGTATTTATCGCCTGGTAGTTTGATTAAACGTGTGTCTTTTCCCTGTGGGTGACCATTCACATACGTAAATGCTCCACTGGGAGCGATTTCAACTTGCTCTGATTCAGATCGGAAAATCCCCACTGCCTCCATTTACCTTACGGATTTATTGTTCTGAATGAATGTTTTAACTGAAATCATTCGATTTCTGAATTCCACGCAGGAGGCTTCTCTTAGGTATTGTAGGCTACTGAAGGGATCTTGAAGTTGCCATGGATTGGATGGCCTTGCAGCAGTGTTTAAGAAGAGGCTTGTCCTCTCATTTGCTTTGACTCTTAGAAAGTCACGCCAAACTGAGTGCCATTTTGGGGGACTCCGGCTCATAGTGACCCTGGGTAACAGAGTCGAACTAGCAGCTCCCTAGGGTTCCCACAGCTGTCGTCTTTGCGGAAGTCAACTGGCAATTCTTTCACCCTCTCCCCGCCCCAAAGACCAGCTCTTGAGTTCAAACCTCCACGCTTGTGCTCCACCATGGAGCGCTTTAACCACTGTGCCCCTAGAGCTGCTTGACTCTCAGAACTGGTGCATTTAGTCTTTTCTCCTCTTTCCTTGTATACAAAGCTGCCCGCATTTGGAAATTCTTTTGCCTGCTGTTGTCAGTGCCTGTAAAAAACAAAGAAAAAAGATGCCTCCTCCGGGACCAGCACTATGTAAAGTACTGCCTTTCCTCCAAAGCTTGAGAGTTAAGTCAACACCCTAGACCTTCCACTCATTGCAACGGAGCATTACTGACACGCTAGTTCCTGCCTTTGTACTCCATCCTGAAAATGCTTTGTTCTGCTTCCTTTCCTTGTAACAAGTTGATTAATCTTCAAAACTATATTCTTGTTTATGAGATGCTAATTTATTCTTTTCGAAAAAAGTCATTTGTGGGTCACTACTTATATTTCTATGCGATAACAAGCATTTGGCAAATTCTTGTTTTTGACATGTTGAGCAGGTGTTAAGGTGATTAAATTTTTAACTACACACTTGCCAAGCCCAGAGAGTTGGTGTTCAATAAGTGTTTATTGAATATGTCATGAATGATATACTGGTACTTTCTAGACACTGACTGAATATGGAACAATGATCCAAGGTTATTGATTAGGAAGTGCACTCATGCAAATATTATTTATTCATTGACTCTTCCTTGCCAGGCAGATTCTATGTTACTGAGGGCTAAAAGATTCCAGAATATACTTGCAGGTATCAAGGGACTTACAATATGTAAAAACAATCGTGTACTTGAATAATTATAAGAAGAACATAATTAGAGCGATGAAGTTTAAAGAATAAATGAGCAAATTCAGAGGGTCCCAGGTGCTAAGGCTAAGTAGGGTGACTGGATAAAGTTTCATGACATCAATGTAATTTGAACCAGATCTAAAGTAATCTGATGGTCATAAATGAATGGAAGATAATGTCAGACATTCAAGAATAGCACATATCCTTTGTGCCAGGGCTGTGCTAAATGCTGGAGTAGTTTTGACTAAGTACTTCTGACTTAGTCCCTTCTGTCTACCTGAGAAGGTAGATGCTAGGGATGGTGCCTCCGTCTTGAGCCCATCACGCATGCAGTTGTGTTCCTGTGTCCTGGTCAATTTTGCACACATATCTTCATTAGCAAATTGATGCAAACTCAAAAAGACCGCATCTTGTTTCAGAGGCTGGACAAGTGGAGAGCTGGTTTGGCACAACTAGTTGCCAAATTTCGTGTGGCGCTAGATGGGGAAGACTCTGACTTAAAGGAGTTAGTCTGGCAGTCAGGACTTCCTTACCTTAAGTGCTGAAGGTAGATAATAATTTAAGGGCAAGACTCTAGTACATTTTCCTTTCTGTCATCACCAATGAGCACAACAG
>NW_022103920.1:18658577-18662424 GCF_000313985.2 Echinops telfairi
AAAAAAAAGAATAAAAAAAGAAAAGAAAAAAAATTCTGTTGGTCTTATTATTACTCTTGCCATGGGCTTTTATTCATCTTCATACCATTTGCAGAAATCTCTCTACTCTGAAGGCCTACTTCTGGTTGAGTAGCATCCTATGCTTGCTGATGAAGAGCTAGTGTCTCCTGGATCAGCAGGCCTCCTAAGTGAACACAGGGTTTGCCAAGGGAGGTGGGGGAGGGCATAGCTTCTTTAGGGAAGTGAGTGTGATCTTGGGCTGCTGACGCAGATGCATTTTAGACAGCGTTGAGGATTTGGCAACTTTCAGTAGCGGTATTGGAAGTTTTCAGCAGGAGAAGAGGTGGTTCTCTAATATATGTAAAACAAACAGATGCCACCTAAACTTGACTCCAACTCCCAGTGGCCCCACCTGTGATAGAGTAGACCTGTACCCCAAAGATTTTCTTCAATAGGTGACTTCGTGGGATGGAAATCACCAGGCCTTTCTTCCATGACTTCTTTTGGGTGGACCTGCACCTTTCAGTTAGCTGTGAGCACATCAACTGTTGGTACCTCCCCAGGGACTTTATGACTTAAAGAGAAGCCATGATTAAGAATATTTTTCCAGTTTTAACTAATTATGTGATGCTCTTCCTCCCTTGTCTATTCTTCTACTTGGTGCTATTTTTGCTCCATAAGATGTTCTAAGGAATTACTAAGTATCTAATGCAGATATCATAGTAGGATAAACGTACGACCATATAAATTAGGAAGGAAGAATAAAGATAGTGAATTTTAACGCTTGGTCAAGTTTGATTTTTCTCATCAATAATTATAGTCAATCAATACTTGCAGGTTGTCCAGCAAAGGAATTGACCAAGTCTGCTACTATGTTTAAAGAATATACAAAATTATACTATATGCTATATCAAAAGCAAAGTTATGCTGTATGAAATCTGAGTCAGATCAGAAATGGAGAAGCTGCATTCTATTCTCTGGATTAAGTTGGAGGCAGAGACCCATGATAATCTAATTGTATCCAGGAAATCTGGTGTTTTATTAGGGAGGAAAATAGTGTATTAAAAAATGATAGCTATTAATAAAAAAACTAATCAGGACTTAATTAGTGCTTTAAAAGAGCAACATTTAAAATGATGTGTGATGGGAAAAGAAAGCTAAAAATTGAAAGAGAAAGTAAAGCAAAAACTACAGTGCAATTTGAAAGAAGACCATAATGTGAAATAGAAAATGACTCTTTCCATACCAGCCACACAGAGAAATAAAGGGCTCTGGTGACTCTAGACTTTTATGGGGGCAATAACGTAATAAAACAGGGGATAAACAGTAGTTTGATCCTGAATGTAACCTTGGGGGGACTGTACACTTTTAGCATCAGCAGTAGAATAAGTAAGGTTAAAATAAGGTCAGAAACATAAAAGAAGACTGAGGAATAGAGGAATCATTGGTTAAAAAAATCATCCTCTTAGGGTGAATTTACTAAGATATATACAAACCTTAAATCTCAGGGTACTTTAGAAACGTTTAATGGAATTACAGCCTTGTGTTAACTCTACAATGTAAAAGAGAATTTCAACTTAGTACAAAATAATGTTAATTGAGTCAAATAAGTCACCCCAGCTATAGATAGAAGCTGATTACTAAGAAATTAAAGATAAGACTGCGAAACTAAAATGAATATTTTGACTATAATAAATTTAAGATATCAGGTTTGTGACATCTTTCTGAAAACTTCCACTGTTTCAGAAGTGAAATATACCCAGAAACTGCAGCCTCGCCGCCCCCCACCCCCCACCCCGTCGCGGGCAACCCCCCTGCCCCCTGTGAGGTGCGTCCAATAGACCCTGTGGACCACAAGAATGAAGCATGTGGTCAAGCTCCAGTCTCGCAGTGGTTGTTGCATTTGAACCCTTTGGTGCAGCCACAGTGTCCGTCCATGTGGTTCAGAGTCCTTGTCCTTTTCATCGCCTCTCTACCTTACCAAGCCACGTGTCCTTCTTCAAAAGTGCTACGTGCCTTTCAGGAGCATGCTGGCTGTACTTCGTTCAGACAGCCTGTTTGTTCTTCCTACAGTCCATGATACGTTTGATATTTCTTGCAGCACCATAATCCAAATGCATCAATTCTTAATTCTCCCAGGACCTCCCCCCTATGCATTTTCTCTCTCTTTCTCCATCCTTCTCTCCCTCCCTCTTTCCCCCTCCTTTCTGTTCCTGCTCCTCTCCCCCTCTCTGAGATCATAGCTTCTTTATCTTGAGGTGAAGTTTCAGAAATATGCGATTTGTGTAAATTTGGGCTTTTGAGACAACAAACACATGTTCCTTCTCTGAAGCTCTGTTTTGGCCCTGAGACCTCACTAATCCTAAAACAAATTTGTGGTTTACTAGTTGTTTTTGGAGGAGTCCTGGGATGGCACCCGAGTTCAAGTTCAAATGCTGGACCACTGGGTGCAGAGTTGGAGTGCTGATCCTACCCAGTGGTTCCTGGGGACACAGGTGTGACCATCTGCTTCTACAGAGCAGTTCTGCTCTGCATACTTGGGCCAGCAGGCACCACAATCAATACAATGGCAACTAACAGCACCGATTGTGGATGCTTGGGGAATCCATTTCTGTGTGTCCACAATTTGAGAACAGTTATATCACTGAAAATGTCTTCCAAGTCTTTTATTCTCTGATTGTCATTTCAGTTTTTGAGATAGGTTACCATGTGCTTTCCTGTGCCTTCAAAATGTTTAGGAGTTAAAATATTTTCAGTTAATACCTTTAAGGCTTCAGTCATCAACCCTGAGAGAAGTGATCCCACAATGTTAACTGCCTTGGTGCTTAAGAATTAGGAAGTCTCCCTTGCATGGCTACTAACACACCTTATTTTCATTGGGGACTCCTTATTTTCGTTTTGAGAAGAAAACTAAACTGGTGGCATTTCATAAAAACCACTGAGTTGTTTGGCTCCCTTTTACTTTACCAAAAAATGTAGAAATTATTAAAAAAGTAGCTCTCATGTTTGCCCTTAAGTCACCAGGACTAGACTAGAAGGAAGCATAGCTTATTTTATTAGAGCCATTGAAGTCAAGCAGGGCCAAGTTGAAATGACTAATGTGTCATGGGAATGGCTCGTTCATTTGAAAAGAAATTTCCGATGAAGGTAAAAGAAGAGTTAAGTTCTGTGTGTGAAGCATTGAGGAAAGCCACGCTAGAGAGCAGGAGCCTACGACTGAATGACAGATGGGAGCCCTACTTATTTTGGCTCCCAGAAAATAAAAATATTATCTCAAATTCCCTTGGGGGCCTGCTGACATTCAGTTGCATTCTCTGTGTAAGGCCGAGGCAACCAGTCCACCACCATTCAGGGTCCTGTTCACCCAGCACCCAGCAAAGAGCTCTCTGTTCAGAGGTAAGTCTAGGGGACCCCCTGGCAATCCTGCCTTCCTCACAGGTGGGAGCGTAGCGCCCTCCCCAGGCCCTCAGAGTCCTTTCTCCTATCTTTATCAGATTTTCACAGATCCATGTATTAAACCTTTCTCCTTACATGAAGTTTTATATCTGCTACTGGCGGGATAAACCCTTGCTGGGCATTGCATGAAAACAGAGCGAGAGAGAACTTCTTTATATCCTTTAAGAGATTGTGAGGCACACAGTTGTCTGGAGAAAGTTCGTTTCTACGTGGCTCAGGGCAGAGTTTCCCCCAGGAGAGGATTGGGTTCCATTCGTTCCGCCTCTGTGATGACTCCAAGCATTGAGAGATGGTCTCAGATCCATGTATTAAACCTTTCTCCTTACATGAAGTTTTATATCTGCTACTGGCGGGATAAACCCTTGCTGGGCATTGCATGAAAACAGAGCGA
>NW_022103920.1:18662524-18676055 GCF_000313985.2 Echinops telfairi
CTTTCTCCTTACATGAAGTTTTATATCTGCTACTGGCGGGATAAACCCTTGCTGGGCATTGCATGAAAACAGAGCGAGAGAGAACTTCTTTATATTCTTTAAGAGATTGTGAGGCACACAGTTGTCTGGAGAAAGTTCATTTCTACGTGGCTCAGGGCAGAGTTTCCCCCAGGAGAGGATTGGGTTCCATTCGTTCTGCCTCTGTGATGACTCCAAGCATTGAGAGATGGTCTCGTGTACCTTTTTTTCTTCTAAAACTGTTGTAAACCTAAGCCTGAAGCCATTAATAAGAAGACTATGGTGGCCCCTGTCTAAGTGAGCATGTCCCCAAGTGTTGGCCTTCTTTAGAACACTGGTTCTCTAGGACTTCAGAGAACTGCTCTACATGCCCACAAAACTCTCTGGTCAAATAAGGCAAGGCCATGTGGAGACAACAGCTTTTGATTTGTTTTGTTTCCCCTCAGGGCTCCACAGAGCCTTCAGTACTACTTTCCACGAGGGCTGGCCGAGAAAGGGGCACCAATGTACTGTTTACTGAATTGAGTTAGCCAGGGCACTTGCTCATACGGAGGCCGCTGTATACAACCAGCGCTCCTGGAATCCCACTTGGGGAAATGCTGACTTCAGTTGAGTTTCCCACCTCAGTTGAATTTTCCATTCATTGACACCTTTCTTCCTGACCATCGCTCTCAATCCCGAGTCAGGTGTGGTGAAAACGGCGATTTCATTGAAGAAGAAACCAAGGTGGACAACTTGCTTCATGGAATTGACTCAGTGAGGGGAGATTTACAGTGATTCTAAAGCAGCTGCATCACCAATGTGCCTGCCGTCAGCAGTACTTGTGAGGTAGACTCGAGCAGACATTGGGGATTGTTTGCCTGTGGGACACTAACACAAGGTGGGGCTTGTCAGGATTCTGAAGCTGATGGGACCCAGGAGAAAGAATTTAGGGGAATGGGCCTTACAAGTTGCCTTCCAGTCAGTGTTGACTCCTGGCACATATACTTCATAGCCTAAACCAAAATCCAGCTCACAGCCATCTAGTCAATTCCGGCTCATGGTGACCCTGTGCACCGAGGCACAACTGTGCCTGTGGTTTCGATGACTGTCACTGTCGATGGCAGTGAAAAGCCTTGTCTTTTTCCCAGGGAACAGCTGGTGGTTCCGAACTGCTGACCTTGAGATTAGCAATCCAACTCGTAACCGCTGTGCCATCAGGGCTACTAGCTCATATACAGCACATCCCTCTGCAATCTTTGATTTGGGGTCTGTTCCAATGTTTTATGGTATTTTGAGTGCTTCCCATTTTGTGTGCCTTGACATCTTTACGCAGGAAGACCCGTTTGAGCTTTGTGTAATTTGATTGCTTGAGATAAGGGTCATGAAGACAGAGCACACTGGGGAAGGATGTGACTGACTCATTAGGAAGGAAGAAGGTATCTCAGAATCGTCATGAAAAGCAAATTCTGGAATTCTGGGTCTCAGTTTTGAGGTGGGTCTCATCCTCTGAGTAGCAGCAGTCTCGGTACAGAAATGACCTGATTACAGTCAGCATTAGCTCCCATCCTCAAAATGAAAAAGATCCCTCGTAGCTAGCGGTTACTTCTTAGGTTGCTAACCACAAGGTCAGCAGTTTGAAACCACCAGCTGCGGTGGGAGAAAGCTCAGGACTTTTTGCTCCTAGAAACTTACAGTCTCCAGAACCCACAGGGTTCCTGTCCCAGAGAGTTACTATGAGCTGAAATTGACTGAATGGCAGTGAGTTTGAAGTTTCTAGAAATTGTTATGAAAGGTATTTTTCAGATATGATCATGATTTAACAGTGCTATCGATGATCCAAAAAGTCCTGTTATAGTGCTATCCGGTGAGGCTAACTTCAAGGTCACCACTTCAAACCCACCAGCTGTTCCCAGAGAGAAAGACCAGGCTGTCTGCTCCTGTAAAGACCTACAGCCCCGTAAACCCTCCCTAGGGCCCCAATGGTTTGGAATAGACTTGATACAAGTGGGTGCGGGGCTTATTTTTGGTTTTGTTTTAAGTTATTTGATGATTCATGTTATTAGTGAATAGTCATGCCTTTAACTTCTGCCTTATTTTACTAGAGAAAGTTGTCTTTTATCTTGACTAACAACTATTTTCTTTTTTTTTTTCTTGTAGGGCAGCAGCAAATTCTTTTTTACCCAAAAAAAAAAAATCTATTTTTTAGTGTTTTCTTAATATTGATCTAGTCTCCCTTTAAGGAATTTTTGGGACCATTTGAAGTAGGCATCACCTCCCAATTCAAAGTTTATTTAATAACCATTTCTATAACTTTGATAATAGAGTACTAAGATTGACATCAGATAATGAGTTGATCTTGGGCAATCCCTTAACGTTTTCTCTGAGCATTGTTTATGGTTTTGTTTTGTATTGTTCTTTTTCCCCTTAGATGTTATGCATTTTCATGTGTAAGTGATTGATTTAGGACAAATTCAAGACACATCCAGGCGGAGCTTTAGTTCAGTTGGCATCTTGTAGGCATTCACTGTGCACTTCAGAAAGCAGGCAATAGAGCTTTTTTTTCTAGTATCCCAAGTACTATTTCTCACCCCCCAAAACCCTAGCTGGCCAAGGGTGACAGCTTCTATAGGCATCAGATCAAGCCTCAATTATAATGTCCACTTCCTGAGTAGAATTATTTAAGTGCCACTGTTCCACTCTAATAAGGATCCCTGGTGGCCTCGTGAGTTACAATTTGGGTTGCTAACTGAGAGTCAGTGGTTCGAAACTACCAACTGCTCCAATGGAGAAAGATGAGGTTTTCTACTCCCTTAAAGAGTTACCATTTCAGAAACCCACAGGGGCAGTTTGGCTTCATCCTATAGGGTCACCATGAGTCGGAATCAACTCAGTGGCAAGGAGTTTGGTACCACAGCAGAGGGAGTTTTTGTGGGGCTATTGGATAAGTGCTGGACTGGTCATCATAAAGTCAGTGTTCAAACCCATCAGCTGCTCTCTGAGAGAAAAATGAGGCTTTCTGCTCCAGTGAGAATATGCAAACTCTCAGAAACCTCGTCTAGGGTCTCTCTGCATTGGAGAGAACTTGATGGCGATGGGTTTGGTTTGGGTTTGTGTCCCACTTTAGCTACTGACTCCCATCAACGTACTAGACAGCTCTGGATGCTTTCCTCGTGTGTGAACCAAAATGCTGTTTCCTAGGGTCTCCATGAGTTACAGTCGATTCAACAGCAATGGATTAGGTTGGTTTGGGTTGTTGTATAGAATTGGCTTATAAATCAGAAGAGTTCTATAGCATGTAAGCTCTAAAACATTGTAGAATTGTTAGCTATCATTTAGAGAGATCATCATCATTTTGGATAGAGAATAACAATGACACAGACTTACATTAAAAACAATCAACCAACATTCCACTGCCAAGCCCGTTAACTGTCATTTGCTCATTTAGGAGAATTTGTGAAGGATTTCAAGGTAGCCATACACTTGGGGACCCTGAGTGGGACAAGCAGACTTTCCTGAAGGTTGACATTTCACACTTGCCCAGCAGCTGGAAGCCACCCACCAACTGCATGGAAGAAAGGCCTGAAAACCCACTTTCATCAAGACTACAGCCAGAAAACCCCGTGGAAGGTTCGAATGTGTAGCCCGTGGATTTGGGGGCTGACTCCTGGCTGCTAACAACAACATGCATGTACTCAGAACTGCACTTGCATTCCTTCCAACAGAACTGAACGAATATTTTGATCTCTTACTTTTTATTTCTTATCTCCTTCTTCCCTTCCCACCCACTCCTGGTAACCATCAAAGTCTTTTTTTTTTTTTTTTTAGCATGAGGACCTGTGTCTTGAAATAGTTTTGTCTTTTGTGACAGTGGTCACGTGATAGTTGTGCTTTTGTGGTTGGCGAGCTTCAGTCAGCATATTATTCTCCAGATCCATACATGTCATGAAGGTTGTCACCATTTTATCATTATTCTTGATTATTCCATTGCGTGCATGGACCAAGGCTTAGCTATCCATTCTTCCACTGATGGGCATTTAAGTTGTTTCCATCTTCTTGCTAGTGTGACTAGTGCAGCCATGGACATGCATGTGCATAAAGCTGCCCAGACATTGTTCCTCTTTATCTAGGGTATATACCAAGGAGAGGTCTCACTGGGCCATATGGTATATCCATTCCCGGTTGTTGGAGGAAACGCTGTACCACTTTCCATAGAGGTGGTACAGTTTTTCAGTCTTACTGATAGTATATGGGGGTTCCGATCACTCCCCACTCTCTCCAGCATTTATAATTTTCTTTGTTTTCTTGTTTTTCCCCTGACCTTTGCTGTCAATGCTATTGTAAGGTGGTATCTTATCATTGTTTGACTTGCATATCTCAGATTGCTGCCTCTCCTTGTATTCATCCGTAGCAAGACCATTTCATACCTACCTCACGCAAAATAAAGGCCAGGGACAAGTACCATCACTGTCACAACAGTAGGGTCTCCGTAAAAGGAGAAGGAATTTGACAACTTCTCTTCAAGATTTGCCACTTGACCATTTCCTCTTCCTTTGGGTGGCAAGGCCAGGATGAAGACAGGAAAATGTTTCTTTTCTTCATTTTAATGATCTCTTGGTGTCCCTTTAAGTTTAATAAGTGTCCAATATCTGGTATATAATATTAAGATACTATTAAAATTGTAGAACTCAATTAAAGGCCCGAATTAAAAACTGTAATTTTCTCATGAATGTGCTTTTTAGCGGCCTCTTAATAGATCATATTTATTAGCATATAAAAGATCCCCGCTCATTACATGTGAACCCTCACCATTCAAGGCAGGGCGCTGGAGTTTGGCAGCCATCTATTGCTGCTCCCTAGTGGCTGCTCCGAAACTGCCCAGATTCTCCCGCTGTGACCTGGAGGAAAAGACAGGTGCAGCTGTTGGGACACTGGGGCTGCCTTTGCCCTCCTCACCACCTGGCAAGTACACAGCTGAGTGCCTGGAGCCAAACCCCATCCCTCGCCATCACTTGTCCCGGCCCCATCACACAGCTTCATCTCTTCTGTCATCTTTCGCCTTCCTCCTTTCTCTTATCCCCCTTCTTTCCCTCAAGGTGCTATGTGGGAGTAGAATTGGGATACATAGGAAGGCTGGGCTCAGAGGAATGCGACACGCTAACCAGTTCCATTTTTCTTCTCTGTTGTGTTTTGTGTCGGGGTGCTAAACGGCAAGGTTGGGAATTCGAATGTACCAGCCTTTCCTTGGGAGAAAGATGAGGCTTTCTGCTCTTGTAAAGACTTCCGGTCTCAGAAACTCACAGGGGGAGTTCTACTCTGTCCTATACAGGGTCATTATCAGTTGGAATCTACATAACTGGAAAGGGAAAATGACCATGAAAACTTCCATGTAAGAAACCATGCCCAAGAGAGAAGCAAATAGGATACTAAGTTATTGTGCTGAGTTCCATTGAGATTTGCCTTTTATCTTTGGTTATTGCTAAGAAACTTCAATCGTTATTTAAGCTTCTTCTAAATTATTATTTTTTGTGTGTATGGATACTTATTTTGCTAGGGCACTATTCATGAAGCAGCTGGGCTTTTCTTGATTATAATAATTGAATGGAAATCATCGTACCTGGCGTACCTTTGTGTAAATCATCACCTAAAACTGAGATACCAGTTGAATTTTACAATGTTTATAGGGTGGGTAAGAAATTTCACAGAATCATCCATAGGACTAGACATTGTTTCTGATTGTCCCTGGAATGCCACATCAATGCTGGAGGGAGATTTTAGCTACCATTTTGAGATTAGGATATTGATTTAGGAAGATATGCTTTAGCATTGGATTATTATATGGATTTCTTTCTTTGTGGGTGTCTGCATTTAAATTGAGGTAGCCTAAGAAATTCCTTTCTGTAAGTGAAGATTAGAAATTATCTTTTAACCGTATTACCTAAAGAACATCACTTTTTTTTAAAGGAATGAGACACCATTCAGGATGATGCAGGGTGTCAGAGTACCTATTCCTGAATTGGTTGTACTTTTGTCATGTAGCAGCATTAGACCCTTTAATCTATCTTTATGAACAGGGAGGATAATCACCATTATCATCAGCCCAAAGCTGATTCCTCTGAGGCAAAAGTCTGACCTACCTTTACTCTTCGATCATTTTGCTACTGACACCACCAGCCCTCCCTCCCACTGTTCCCTCTCCTTCTCTGCTGGGTTAAAAAAAATGTTGCCGTGACCACAAAGAGCTCATAGATAATGCTTGCCATCATGGGGTGTATTAGGGAAGTAATAGATTCCAGTCTTGGAAACAACAGGAACAGCTCAGGATACAGGTCTTTGATCAGGACTGCTTCGTCTCTGACCGCGTTCAAGGACAGTCACCTGTCTCCAGCTCAGCTTAGGCTTAGTCTCTAGGTCTCAGCCTGAGCCTCTTGTTCTCAAGCTGGACACTCAATCTCTGGTTTGGCCTCTGTCCTCCTTGGGCAGATGCTAATGCTCTTTCTTCGGTTCTTTTGATAAATGCCGAGAGGCACCCCGCTGTGTCCAGAAGCCTCTTGACCAAAGCATGGAAGCCCACTGTAGCTGCCTCCCTCCTGCAGGTTCTGGTCTTCTGGTCTTCTGGTATTGTGGCTGTTGTTTGTTTGTCCCTGAGCTTTACCATGCTTGCCACCACTGCTTGTCACTTTTCACTGTTTCCGAGGTCTAAGGTTTTCAGCATAGGGAACTTGGACTCACTCTATTATTGGCTCTTTTTTATGGTAATGAGGTTTCTCCATTCAATCTCTATGATTGACTCCCAGTAAGCCTAGGGAGATGGAAAAAGTGGACCAATCCTTTCTAGGGGACCACTCAGAAGGGTGCAAGAAGGATAGCGATGCAAGGGAGAAACATTTATAAGGTTTCCATGCATTCTATTTATATAGTTCTAGCAATAAAAGGGCCGATGCACCTTATTTCCATTAATAGGCTGTCCAGTTTCAGTGATGGACCACAGAACTTTACTTTCATAGTTCCTCCCAGTCCCATTAGACCATAGGGAGAAGGCTCATATAATGGGAATTCACTGTACCACAGACTTACACAGCTCTGCTCCTCTCCACTCCCAGAGACTTGGCCTGGAAACCGTTGATGCAAACTTCTGGCTACTGGGAATTTGAGGCAATGATGGCCAACGACTGGGGCGTGGGGGGTGGTACTACTCAGTGATGATGAGGACTTGCCCATGAACTCGGATGGTGATGATTCAATCTTGGAGGTCTTGGGGCAGCAGTGAAGTAAGAAACTATAGTTTGGGCTTTCAGATGTGTTTCTGGATCCAAATCCTACTCAATCTGTGCTTCTGAGGCCAATGGTCTCACTGGCCTAGAAAAAGCAACAGATGAAAGAAGTCACTTGTAATCTGTGGTCCCACTTTGATGCTGAGGGAGCAGCATTTAGTGTGCTCAGCCTTGAGGAGTTACATAATGAGTTGTCCTCTGGGCCTGAGCCGTCAGAACATCCACGGGTTTGTTTTTCTTGGTTTGTTAGTCCAGGTTGACTAGAGAAACAAATTCATAGACACTCATATGTAACGGAGAACTTTATGTCAAAGAGTAATTTTATATTAATAAAAATCCCACCCCAGTCCAGATCAAGTCTATAAGTCTGATATTAGCCCATATGTCCAATACCAGTCTATAATTTCCTCTTCAGACACACGCCACACATGCAATGATGCCAAATGCAGGAAGATCACAGGCCAGTGGGTGGAAAGTCTTCTGTATCCATTGGTGGTGGAAGCATCTTAGTGCTGACATTGTCCAGGCAGTTCCTCCAGCTCCAGGATCTTGGTTCCATCAGGGGTCTCCATGTGGCTTGTCAGCAGTAAGACTAGCAGAGTGTGTGTCCTGCCTCCAGGGAGAAAGACAGGAGTTCCCAGAATCCTCAGGAAAAGGCCATGCCCACACAGACACATTATTGGCTGTGACCTGATTGACAGGCAAGACCCCACTCCTTCGCAAGTTGACAGATGATGTAACTGCCACACTTGGTAAGAAAATGAACGCATTATAAATGTAGGAGGAAAGAGAAAGAGGCAAGAAACCGGGTGGGATGCTTTTGGATGAGTTTAAGAAAAATAAAAAGTAGGAACAGACTTGGGGAAAGCTGTCAGTATCGGTGGTGGAGATCGTTAGAGGAGGGCAAAGAGGACGTCTTGATACGCTTTGCTCTGTCCTACGAATTGAGCCCTGTTTGGGTGTTTGTGAGAGACATCACTGAATAGTTGAATCATTATTTAGGATTGCATAATACTGGGCCAAGGCTACAGAATGCACTGTGTGATACTTAGGATTATTGTGCCAACAGGCTCCTGTAGAAAAATGTGGCCAGAGCTTAATCATGTTGCAGCTTGATTGAAGGGCAACTGAAATAAATGGCTTTCCAAGGCTGGCTTCCTTTTCTTTCTCCCTGGTGATCATACCAGTGAGCCACTGCCTGAGCTAGTCCTTTGCCTCAGCCTCATGCTGTACTACCTATGAGCCAAGTCAACCTGTGGATCATGTAGCCTTGTTGCATCACTAGAACTTGAGGCTCCATCAGGACTTGCTCACTACACTTCCACACTACTGGTCTTTGCTATGCCTCAACTTCTCATCTTCCTGTTCTTGCCACACTGCTCGTCTAGCCTCAGAGCACATTCTACTGTCTACTTCCTTGACCTTGGACCAGCAACTGGTGTGAGTTAAAGGACCTTCAGTTTATTAACTGTTCCATGAAAAGAACCCTGCCTAACACATAGAACCTCATCAAGCAGGAGATAAAGAACAAGAGAGAGTGTGACCCACCTCCAGGGAGAAATGGAGGAAGTTCCCTTAGTGTTTTTCTGAATTGAGATAGACTTCAACAGCAGTGGGTTAGGTTTGGCCTGAGTTCACCAAATAGAGGAAATCCCTGGGTGGTGCACAGAATTACAGCATGTAGTAGTTGCATAATCTGTTGTCAATTTGAGAGGATTAAGAATGAAAGGGTGGAGTTTAGCCTGTCAATCAGGTCACAGCCTGATAACCTCATTTGGAGGTGCTAAGGAGATAAATAGCTCACTGAAGGTAGGACACATGCTCACTCCCCATGAGACATCTCCATTGACAAGACACATGGAGCTACACTAGTGCTCTGAGCCAGAGGAGCTCAGACTAACCCAGACTAACACATGGCTGATAACTAAAAGGTTGACAGTTCAAATCTACCCAAAGGTGCCTTGGAAGAAATGCCTGGCCATCTTCTTCCCCCCAAATCAGTGATTGATATTTGTATGCAGCACATTTCAACTCTGACACACATGGAGTCATTTCTGACTGGTTAACCAAATAAGACCTCCATTGGCATATGAATGATTGTTCACGTATACTGGTTTGGTTAGTGATTGATTTTCTTTCTTCAGGGCTGAAAACAAGATGGCAGAATTTTATTTTAGGCCCTACGGGATCTGTTGTTGACCCTTGCAGTGCACAGTGGCTCAGAGCTAACTGAAGTGGAGATCTTGGGAGTTAGAAGAAGTAGCAGTGAATTTAAGAGGAAAGCAAGCTGGTTCTGAGATAGAGCCTAGAGTCCAGTCAGGCTGGCGGAGGCCTGTGAGTCATGCCATGCTCTCCTTACCCTACAGAGCTTGCACTCATTGGGGGATCTTTTCATGGGAAGTGTGGGTTCTGCACTGTAAGAGCCAAGACAATCAATAGCATCAGAAAACAGAAGCTGCACTCCTGTCCAAAAAAGAGCCTGCTTAAAGGGGAAAAAAGAACACTATACTTTGTGAGTCTATTAAAAAGAGAGAGAGGGGGGAGGGATCTGGCACTCTATTTGCTTTGGGGCATTTCAGATCACAAAGCACTTAAAAATTTAACTTAGTAGGGGAAAAAAGCAAAGTGGAGAAGATAGAGTTGGAAAACATAGCTGAATGTTCACAGTTAAAACTTCAAGCCAAATAGAGCTTTATTGCTTATTGATAAATACCCAGATTTTTAAGGTCAACATATCTTCCCTAATATCCTGGCTAGTCTATGTTCGTGGTTGCTTGGCTAGTTGTTGGACATTATTAGCTCAGTTCTCTCGGTCTGCCTGTTTTCTTGGCTGTGATCTTTATGGAAGTACATCACCAGGTTTCTTTCTCTCATGGAGCTACTGGATGGATTTGAACGGCCAACCTTTTGGTTTTCAACCGTTAAACCCTTTGTATGGTTGCCTATTAAGGAGCTGGTCTATTGCAGAAAACCAGTGGGTTTGGTCATGCTCAGCGATGATGAGAAGTTGAATTGCCTGCCAACATCATGAAGACTGCTTCCAGCATAAGCGGTGTCTTCATTAAACCCATAGCTACCCCTCTGAGGTGTTAGTTTCGCCAAACTGGAAATCCGATGGAGTTAACTCTCAGGTTCATTGATGATGGAGCAGGCAACGCCCTTTTACATGGTGCTGTCAGTTTTGTGTGTTTCAATTGAGAAGTTTCTATTCTGGGAAATCGCTTGAAATGGGAAGCAGAGGTTTCTGGCCCCAACTCTCCAGATTTCAGACCCTATTCCAGAGAGGTCCCATGAGTCCTTTGGGTCGCTTCACTGTGTTTGTTGTTTAATAGCTCTAGATAGGATTGTATCTCAAGTTCTCCCTTTAGCCAATGAAGATCTTTACTGATACTGTGATAGGAAAGATAAGAATTTACTTCTCTCTCTAAAAAACACCCTTCATACTCGCTTTTCCTTCTAATGCCAGTTTCTACCATTGTTGCTTTGGGATCGGGATTTTGTTTTGTTCTTCTGCTCCATTTGTGACTGCCCAAGGAACAGGCCTAAGCCTCTCTTTGGGTTCGAACTTCCTGGCATATCTTTTGCCCTCTTGACTCCCCACTTTATAAGACTAACACATCGAAACCTGCACCCTGTCTTCTTGTCTCCTTCCCATACACACCTCCCATGTTTTGTCCCACTCGTGCTTTGTCTTTGACCCCATCAAGCTGTTAACCCTTAGGTTCTTTATGATGGGAACAGCCAAGTTTTCCTTTTTATCTTTACCAAACCCAAACCAAACTCACGGCCAGTGAGTCCATTCTGTCTTCCAGGGACCCTCTAGGACAGATGAGAGCTATCCCTTTGGTTTTGAATCTACGCAGGGGCAGAGTCTCACCTTTCTCCTGGGACGGGGCTGATGCCTTCCAAATCTGAAGCTTATGATCCGCCGTCCAATGTGTAATCCACTATGTGACACCGAGCGACCTGTCTTTGTCTATAGGGTGTTTCTAAAAGTAGAAAACAAGTACATATTTACATTGTTGTGACTGTGAGAGCGTTCAAGTTCAGGACCAAGTCTTCACTCCTTTCTCTAAAAGATCAGATGTCAGGAATCGTGCCTTACACTCCCAAAGGAGTATGCTACTGGTGTCCAAGTTTAATAGATTCTCTTGTCTTTTACTCAGTCTATTGCTTCACAGCTCAAGGTTTTTTCATCTGCTTTATATTTACACTTGAACGATGTTTGCCTCCCTCCACCCCCACCATGGATGTTTGATCACTGTTGCTTTTGTTTTGCCTTGAGCAGTTTATGTCCTCTACCCTCCGCCTCTGTCACCATCACAGCCTCCCTTCACTTCATTGGGGATTTCTCTCTGGTAACCCTCTGTGTCGCTCCCAGCGTCACTGGCTGTCCTCTGTGGCTGGCACAGCCCCTTCTGTGACTCATGTTTCACTGCCCTTCCGTGATGGACCATCATTTCATGGGCCCCATGTTTCCTTCTTAGCCTACACCCCCAAAGCTTCGAATAGACCCTCAAATCAATCCCCATTCTTTCTTGTCTGTAGCGCGCATGAGAAAAACGATCTTCGTAAATGTCTATAAAACCTTTAATCTGTTGTGTTTGATTAATACTTTGATTGGGTTTGAAAGCATTGATTGAAAGTAATTTTTCGTCACAACATGGAAGGAGTCACTCTTTTCCTCCAGTATCCAATATTGCTAATAAGAAAGCAAATACTTTTGCAGGAAGTGTGGTGAGGTATCTGCTATTCTTCCGAGGGCCCACTGAGCTCTTTCAATGTGAAATTCATGTCTTTGGGCACTGAGCTTTTTCTCCCCCCACCCCCGAGACATTTCTTTGTACAGTTTGCTTGATATTATGAAACCTCTCAATCTCCTCTGATCTCTCTTTGTGAAATTCTGTTGGCCAAATATGGTGCTTTCTGGGATGAGTATTGGGGCTTCTTACATTTTCTCTCAGTTCATGTTTTATTTTGCCTCTTTGCTTTGTACATTCCATATGTTCTCTCTGTTAGTTTCCAGCCATTTCAACTTTATCGTAGTGATCATATTGTTAATATATAGCAGTCTTTGTGATCCTTAGTGGTTTGATTTTAATAGCAGCCTATCTTGTATCGGTAGGCATATTGTCTTCATTAATCTCTTATGAATGGGGGTGTTAGCAGACTGCCTGAGAACTCTCCTGAACTTTTACCAAGTTTTCTCTTTTAGCATCATGACATTCAGAAGAGGAAGAAGCCCTTTAACTTTCCAATAAAGGAGCAATCGGAATAACACAAAACTAAATTATTTATTGTCAACCACTTACAAAAACTTCTTTGGAGAAGTTCTTGTCCGTCGGTGTGTTGCTTTCTAACAGCATAGGAGGCATTCTGAATCTCTAATTCCTAGTTTATTTTATATTCGTACCATGAAGCTGACTTTGCAGTTGGAGTGGTTTAATACTTGGAGTCCGAAATTTATAATTTAAGAAATGCCCGACATGAAAGGTCTAGGACCCGGATCCCACTCTAAGCCCCCCAAGGCAGAGGTTTCTACACCACTCTTCTGGGTTCCATCTTCCAGTCAGGGAGATCTAATAGGCAGAACATATAAAAAGGTGATGGTGTGAGGGAGTCCGTGGCAAATAAATAAGGAAAAATGAGATGAACGGATGCGGCGAAGGAAGAAGTTGGGGGTGGGAGTGGGAGCAAGCTGATAGAAACTAGCAGGAAATGTAAAATGAACGCAAGGAACTTCGGGAGTTAGAAAGATAGAATGCAGCCAGGACTCCAAAAGTGGAGCAGAGAAAACCCAAACGTTCTGATCCCAAAGTCCCAGTCCATCAGCCCTACACTCAAATTTCAGAGGACTGTGGATCATCTTTATCTGATCAGTGACAGATTCTTGGAGCTCTGATGGAAAAATCCAAACATTTTTAATAACTGCTTTGAGCTGCGATCCGCAAAGTCAGCAGTTTGAAACCACCAGTCCACTTTGTGGGAGAAAGACAGGACGGTGTGCTGCTCTGTGGAGCTACAGCCTCTGTGACCCGCAGGGCAGTTCTTCCTGTTCTATAGGGTCTCTGTCAGACGGCGTACACTCCCTAGTGGTGAGTTAATTTGTTTGAGTTTTGCGGTTAGAAAGAGTACTTTCTTTTTTTTTTTTAATCAATTTATTGAGGCTCATACAAGTCATCACAATACATAGATCAATTGTGTAAAGCACATCTATACATTTGTTGCCCTCATTATTCCCAAAATTCGCTTTCCTCTTG
>NW_022103920.1:18682989-18691029 GCF_000313985.2 Echinops telfairi
ATCTTAATGGATAACTTCGCAGGGTATAGGATTCTGGAGAAGGCGTTTTTTTCCTTCAGCTTTTGGAAGATGTTGCTCCATTCTCTCCTCCTCTTCATGGTTTCTGCTGATAGGTCTGAGCATATTCTTACCTGTGCTCCTTTTTATGTGATTGTCTTCCTTTCTATTGCTGCTCATAAAATTTTTTTCTTTTTCCTCGAAGTAGGATATTTTTACTATTGTATGTCTTGACGTGTTCTTCTTGGGGTCTAGTCTAGCTGGGGTCCTTTCTGCTTCTTGTGTGAGTACCTGGTTCTCCCTTGTTAGGGTGGGAAAGTTTTCTTCCAGGAATTCCTTTGCTATCTTGATTGTTGGCTTGTATGTTGTGTTGAGTTCAGGGAGACCGATAATACGAAGATTATTCCTCTTCATAGCATCTGTCATTGATCTCAAGGTATCTTCTGTTCTTTAATTTTCCTATCTGACTGTCTATCTCGGTTGCTTAGTTCTCTTTGAGTGTCCTCGAGGTCGCTGATACGGTTCTCTGCCTCCTCAAGCCTAATCGTAAATTCTGTGACCTTGTGTGTAGCTTCTGTTACCTCCTCTGTTAGCTCCTGCAGTTCCCTTTGGTGGGTGGACTTCATCCCCTCTATTGTGGACTTCATCTCCTCTATTATTGTATCCTTGTTCTGGGTTGCTTCCTTCAGCTCCTTTATTACTGCCAGTAGACTTCTTAAGATTTCCTTCTGTGGCAGATCTGTATCTGCTTTTTCTATGAGAGATGTTAGCTCTGCTACTATGTTTTGTCTCTGTTTTTTTTTTGTTGGGAGTGATGTGGTCTGTTGATTTTTCTTTGATACTTTCATAGGCCCCATGTTTCTGGGAGGCCAGGGGTCCCTTATCTGTATTACTGTTAGGGATTCTTTCAGGTGGTTGCCTTTGACCTCCTGTAAGGATGTGTCAGACTGCTGTGTAGGCAGAGTTTCCTGTAATCTTGGTGACCAGCAGTGGTGAGATGTTTCAGCTACTGGAGTGGGGGATGTGGCCTCTGTGAGTGCCTCTTGGCTGCTTTGACCTGGTCTATCAGGATACCCTTGGTAGCCCCCCCTTTTTTTGTTATTTAGTATTAAAAAAGAAAAAGTTAAAAAATTTTTAAACTTTTTTTGAATTGGGGGGAGGAAAAAGAAAAAGAATGGAGAGGGAAGGAGAAGCTATAAAAGAGGCAATGAGGCTTGATAATGTCCGTGAGGCTGGAGGGGTTCCAACTCTTCCCCCAGGTAGCGGGGTGTTGTACCCCCTTTATGTACAGTTCCACAGATGCTGTGTGGGATTATTTGCAAAGGCTAGAACTCTGGCTTTCCCTAGTATGTCTGCCCTGCGCTGTATGCAGCACCACAGCAGGGGTGGGGGGTGGTGTTCCCACAGCCAGGTCTAGGGCCCCAGGGCTGGCAGGGCCTCCACAGCTATGTGTAGAGTCACTGAAGGGGAAGCTGGGCTTATTGTCCTATCTAGGCTGCTGGTATTCTACTTCTAGTTCAGAGGCTTATTTAATTATTTACTTATTTATTTATTCGTTCGTTGATTCATTCATTCATTCATTCATTCATTTATTATCCCCTTGGTCCGCTAGACTAAAATCAAATTACCTTGTCACACGCAGTCTCTGCAGTTCAGTGCTACTTAAGACTGAGGCTTGGAACTGCTGGTCTTTGTTATGCAAAAAGCCTCCAGGCCTTGCAGCTGGAAGTCCTCAGCTAGGTTAATTCACATGTTGATTTATGTTAAGGACCCCCGCCCAGGTGTTTGCCGCTGCTGGGGGAGGGCTGTGGTTTGGGTTATTAACCTATAATATATATTTCACCTTCTTTTTTATTTTTATTTTTCAATACTTGTGATGTGCTCTGGATTGGCAGCTGTCAGGCTGGTCCCCAGAGGGGTAGATCCAGTTTATCAGGGGGGTTGTTTGCGTCTCTGCTGATTGGAATTGGTTATGCTCCCTGAATTCCGCTTATTTTCTCCCACACCGCGATCTACTTCAGGTAATAATCTGCTTTTTCTTCTATTCTAAATTATGGCTACCCGCCCCCGCCACTCCCCAGGCGGTGAGCTCAGGGCGGCCAACAGCGTGGAGAGCTCCCGTGTGGGGTTCTCTGTGGCGTACTGTCCCTTTAAGGCGGCAGCCGGGAGTGCACGTCTGGGGCCGAGCTGCTGCTGGTGTGCGGGCTCGCAGAAGCTAGAGCGTTTCAAAGCGTTCTCGGTTTGCTTTGTGAGTGGAAATCGCACGCAAAAAAAAGATTCAGGAGAGACCCTAGTACCCTAGTTCTAATTTCTGGAAGCCACCTCCCCGTTCCCTTCGCCTTACCTCCCAATTTTCTGGTCTGGCAGCAGGAGCTCTGAGAAAGAGTACTTTCTAAGGTTGATATAGTTTAGAAGTGGAAAGGTGCCCCTGGGTGGCACAAACACTGAAGCACTTGGTTAAAAACCAAAAGGTTGTGTTAGATTCCACAGGTGGGAAGTGCCTGGGACCTTCGCACCAGACAGCTTTCACCACGAAGTCTAGTTTGTGATTCACGTGAGTTTACATGAAGGATAGAAGTTCCAGGTTTTCCAGTGAAGAACATGGACGACCTCATGGGACTACACACCCACACGTGGCGGCCTGAGGCCAGAGGAAAAGAGAGAGACAGCAGCACAGCCCCGTGGAAGGCAGAGGAGCAGGGGGTAAAAAGAGGGTGGTGTGTGGGTTCTAGCCTTTAAGGGGCCTGTGGCTGGGAGACGTGGTCAATGGTACTGGCTGACCCCAACGTGGCTTAGATTGGGCCAATTCAGGTGTACCACTCCCCCCACCTCTACCCTCACTACTACCCACCCCCCCATCAGGCCCTGAATTTGGAGCATGCCCTCTCAGGAGAGACCCCTGGTCCCTGTTCTGCTACCTAACAGTTGATGATTCAAATTCACCTGGAGTGCCCTCAGAAGAGAGGCCTGATAGTGTCCATCTGACAGCTGGTGAAACCTCCATGGAGCACAACTTAAACTTGAAGCACAGGGTGATTCCAGAGTTACAATCGACTCCACGGCAACTGGCAAAGGTTAAAAAAAATGGTAGACTTGGTGTTGAGTTAGCTATACATACCATGCCTTCTGTAGTCCATTTAGAGTCCAATGCTTGCTTAATAAAAGCAAAAATCAGACCAAATGCACTCCATCCACCTCATTTCAACTCACGGAAACCCTATAGGACAGGAAACAACTACCCCTGTGGATTTCTGAGACTGTAACTCTTTATGGGAGTAGAGAGCTTTGTCTTTTTTTCCCTGAAGAGTGACTAGTGGTTTGAACTGCTGACCTTGAGGTCAGCCACCCAACACACAGACACTTTGCCCCCAGGACCCATTACAGCCAATAGGAGGGTAGATGTTCTGTCCTGAGTGGTTTTGGTTACCTGCCCTCAAATCCATTCTGACGCAGAGCAACCATAGATACAGGAGAACACAACCCGAGCCAGGCTCTGCACCATCCTCAGAATGGTTATTGATGCTTGGGCCCATTGTTGCAGCAATGGTATCCTAAATGCGTAAAACTGGGCTATGGGTTAATTTATATTCTAAGGGAGAATGCTAGGAATAGGGACTTTAAGACAGCATTGTTGGGAGACACTGCTTTTGTCATTCACAGCAGAACAGACCACCCTCACTCCTAAGGAAAGCCCACCCTCTCAGAGTTTGCCTTGTGGTTTTATTCCAAACATCAATAACCACCTGCCAGCCCCACTTGAGGAGTAAGGTTTGGCGGATCTGACTGACAGCTCTGATCCGAATACAAAGCCTCTTTCTTCTTCCGGCAGCAGAATCACATTAGGCACAAAACTCGGTTTCAGCACTTTTGTCTCTCTTTGAAGAAATTTAGTGTGTTTTGGAAGAACAAGAATTTGGTTGGAAAGAGCTTGCCGCCATTGTTAAGTCCCCAAGTTCGGAAGTACCACGCTGCAAACCCCAGTTGCTTGGTACTTCTGCCAGTTTCATTCTGCCAGTTTCTGCCAGTTTCAAACCAGAGAAGCACTGGCTGGTAGTTAAATCACGTACCACACAAAGGAAACCCAGATTAAGAAAACACCCTGACTTGAGACTGCCTACTGTCTGGTAGCAGAAGCAAACAGCTCCCTTTTAAAAAAAGGAAATTATAATGCTTTATGTGTTTAGTTCAACATTGGGGGGGATACACTATTTTTGTTGTTTTTTTTAATATAAATTTTAAGAAGTATGGCAGAATGGGGGTTTGAGGAATTTTCTGAGTATAGGACTGAGTCCTGGGCATTTAACTGTTCATTTGCAAAGGCTTTTTTCTCTGGTTTATTTGCCTGGGATTACCTATCATGCTTTGCTCTTTCTCCTCTTTGATTCCTCTTCTGATAGATCAGTGGTTCTCAACCTGTGGGTTGAGACCCTTTGGGGGTTGAATGACCCTTTCACAGGGGTCGCCCGATTCATAACAGTTGCAAAATGATAGTTATGAAGTAGTAAGTAACGAAAATAATATTATGGTTGGGGGGGTCACCATGACATGAGGAAGTGTGTCAAAAGGTGCGGGATTAGGAAGGTTGAGAAACACTGTGATAGATGCTATCATCTATGAGCTGACATTTGCTCTGGATGCTTCGTCCTAGCTCGATCCAGCTGATTCCACAGCTTCAGACAGGTGCCACAAGACTAAAGTCTTCCATCTCACTTTGAAAAGTTTGTGGAAAAAATGGAAAGAAAAGATTGTGGAATTTTCCCGCAAATGTTCCGAGGCTCACTAATACTTTGATTTAAGTTTAGTTTGTCCCCTATGGGTTAGAGGTGGGATTGCTAACCATAACATCAGCAGTTCGAACCCCCCAGTGGCTCTTCAGGAGAAAAGATTAGACTGGTGGCTTCAAACCACCAACGTTTCATTTAGAAGCCCAGCAGTTAGCCGTTGTGCCAGGTATGATCCTTTACAGAATAGCTTGATTTATTTTTAACCTGATTGACATTAAAACAAAACAACAAAAAAATGCAGTGTGACCACTGATATTCAAAATGAAGAAAAGAATTTTACATTTTGATAATACTTTTTAGCAGAAACAATTTTAAAATTATATAATAATATAAATGTATATGAACAGCATGCATGTAAACTTAGAGAGAGTAATTATTTAGTGCAAATCCAATTTTTTAAAAGATATCTAAAGTTGTTTTGAATAATATGAAGTTAGAATAATAGTCCATGAAGGGTCAAGAGAAAGAGAGACAGAGAAACCCTGAAGTTTTCATGAAGATATATAAACTCGTGAACCAGACACTTGGAATGCTAATTGGATTAGCATACGCTGTGGTTTGCACAACATTAGCACCTCCAAAGGTTTTTTCAGAAATAGACCATAATGCCTTCCTCCCTAGTCTGCCTTTGTCTGATAACTCTACTGAGACCTATCCACTGTGGGTGCTACTGACATTTGAAATACAACTAGCTTAGTGTCCAGCCTTGGGGAAACCTGTAAGCCAACACAACCTGACAAACTGATAGACCAGAAAAGAAGAATGTGACATCATGATAGAAAAAATGATATAAGGCCAGAGACAATCTCTCTCTGCTCACTCCCTTGGAGACTCTCTACTGCCAAGACACATGGCACTACGCTGACAGGCCCCGTACCCTCGGAACTGGAGAAGCCACATGGAGACCCCTGCCAGCGCTGAGATGCTTACTGTGCCACTGGATCCAAAGACGTTCCACCCACTGGCCTGTGATTGTCCTATGTTTGGCGTCACTGCATGTGTTTCCTGAGTCTGAAGAGGACTTCATAGATTGATATCAGACATATGAGCTGATATCAGACTTACGGACTTGGACTGGACTGGTTGGGATGCTTTCTTAATGTAAATTACTCTTTATATAAAACTCTTTCTTGTACACAGATGAGTGTCTATGGATTTGTTTCTCTAGTCTACTTGGACTAACACACCTATTTAAAAGGTAAATTATTGGCTTTCATTTTGTTTTGTTTTCTAAAAGTTCTCCTTGAGCCTTTCAGCTTAAGAACTTATTCTGGGTTAAAAGAAAACTTCCACTCAAGTTATAATTAATAGGTGTTTTAAATGAACATATTTAACCAACTTGATAAGATACACTAGATCCATAGGTATTAAACCACAACACTCCTTCACCCTGTTATTGTTGTTGTTAGGTGCCGGTGCATTGGTGCATAGCGACCCTATGCACAACAGAATGAAGCAACACTTATTCCTGCACCAGCCTCACCATTGTTCCTATGCTTGAGCCCATTGTTGCAGCCACCATGTCAATCCATCTCCTTGATGGATTTCCCCTTTTTCACTGCCCTTCAGCTTTACCAAACATGATGTCCTTCTCCAGGGGCTGGTCTCTCCTGACAACATGTCCAAGATATGTAAGACAAAGTCTCCTCTTCCTAGCCTCTAAGGAGCACCTTGACCTTACTTCTTCCAAGGCATATTTGTTTGTCCTTTTTGCAGCCCATGGTGCTTTCCGTGTTCTTTTCCAGCACCACAATTCAAATGCATCGATTCTTCTATGGTCTGCCTTAGTCAGTGTCCAACTTTCACATGCATGTGAGGCCAGGGGATATCATAGCTCGAGTCAGGTGCACTGTAGTCCTCAAAGTAACATCCTCGCTTTTCGACAATTTAAATGAGTCTTGTGCAGCTCAATCCAGTGTCCTTAGATATCTTGACTGCTGCTTCCATGAGCATTGTTTATGGAACCAAGCAAGACAGAATCCTTGAAAACTTCAATATTTTTCTCCATTTTCATGATGTTACCTATTGCTCCAATTGTAGGGATTTGGGTCTTCTTTAGATTCAGTTGTAATCCACAGTGAAGGCTGCAATCTTTAATCTTCATCAGCAAAGGCTTCCCGGCGTCCTCGCTTTCCCACTAGCTAGAATTTAGTTAATTTTATCTTGCAAACTGGAATGCTGTTTCTTCACAACGGTCTTTATAAGACGGTGGAAGTGCTGTGTTGGAACGCTTTTGGTCCCCTTGGAGAAACCTGCTATGCAAAGTCATATACCTGCAACAGAAAGCCTAACTACATTTCAAACTGTGTTCTTTTCCAAAATGGACATATTTAGACCAGTACATTTTATCCGTAGTTTTTCTTTTGCATTGCACTTTCTGATGTTATTTGGTTCATTTCATCTTTATGCAGATATTTTCATTTATTTATTGATCCATTTATAAGCAATGATGGAAAGAAAAGCGCTCACCCCCCTCCCCCAACACACACCCACTGTTGGAAATCTCCAAATATAAAGAAACATCTTTCTAGTATTTTTGAACCATGAATGCAATCATTTTTTATCTAGGTTTTTGCTTCTGTTCTTTTCAATGTTGCCATTAAACAGATGAGTGTTATTTTGAGTTTTTCAAACCATATGCAATAGTAGAAATTAATTCTAATTAGGCACCTGGCCACAAATATGATTTCTAGTAAAAACCAGGGACTTGCATAATCATGGATATAGATGAATGATTAGAGAGTGACTATGTAGGTTTGGAAATATCACTACTCAACACTATCCTGTTCTATTGTGAGAAACAGCAGCTCAGTTGTGCATTTTGACAATGGAGCCAAGGCGGCACAGTCACCAGATGTGGCTGCCGATATGTAAGTATAGATTAGCCTTCCCATCTAACAGTGCAGCTTTCTGTCCTTGGGTTAGCTCTCAAGTGGCAACGTGCGTGTTATTACAGTATCCTCAGCTCCTAAAATGATCATGTCTGTTGACACAATTATGGATGCTGCGATTCCAAGCTGGAGAGTGATTGAAGAGGATTTCAAAGAGAAAATATAATAAGGCCAGTAGCAAATGCAGGCCCACATCCCATCAAGAAGCATGAAACTCATTTACACGGAGCCAACACAACAGATAACACAAGATTGAGGTTTTAAGTTCTGATATAAAATAATGGTTTACATTCATATCACATGCCTAGAAAATTCTAACGTATCATCACATATCCCTGAACAGTTCAGAGGGAATGATCAAATCAGTT
>NW_022103920.1:18691305-18693309 GCF_000313985.2 Echinops telfairi
ATCTGGTTGTATCAGTAATAACCTACAGTAGTCAAGTTTCATTCCTTACTCCTAGTGAAGTTGCACAGTGGAGTGTGATTTCTAGAAGTTGTCTTTGATTGTCACTTGCTTCTGTTTTATAAAACTGGAAGGAAGGGTGTCGTCAGAGTACAGTTGGAACTGGGCAGTGATATGAAGACAGAAACTGTAACGAAGTGCCCTGGCCGAGTGTGATAGAAAAATATCCAGGGACATTAAAACTTAGCCCCTGTATATGTGTATGAATTGTATCATTGTTACATCAAGGTGTTATAGAAAAATATGATAGCCATCTAACATATAATACCATTACATTTTATTATTTATTAGTTAGCTATATATTGATTATTAAATACCTGTAACATAAAAAAAAAAAAACCAGCCCCTGCCATTAAAATTATTCCAGCTCATAGTGACCACAAAGGACAGACGGAACCTCTCCCTCAGGTTTCTGAGACTGTAAATCTTTACAGGAGAAGGCATCTTTGTTTCGCTTCTTCAGACTGGCTAGTGGGTTTGAACCACCAATCTTACAGTTAACAGTGCAATGCTTAAACCACTGTGAAGCACCAGGGCTCCTTACAAGGATGTCAGAGGGGTCAAAGAGGGATTCCGGGGTAGGGGGTGGGGACAGGGGGGGCAACACAGCCTCTCAGCCTGACCTTGTGGGATTGTGTGGCCCTTGTGGCTCTAAATCATGAACTTCACACAGAATCACCTTAGTCACCTTGCCTTTGTCCTGGTGTTTCAAAATTTCCTTCCTGCGAATATCCTAACAAGGAGGAAATCACCTGGCAGGAACTGCCAGTATCGGATTGCCTTTAGTTGAGAGACCATGCTTCAGTGAATGTCATGAGAAAAGACCCTTCCTAGGGTGCAGTCACCCTTCAGGCAGCTCATTTATCAGGCTAAGAGCAGGGCTGTCTTCTGTCCTTGTCTTTGGCTTCTTCTTCATGTCCTCTCCCAACTCCTCTCTCTAAAACAATGGTATTACAGCCTTAAATATACCTGTATATTTATAGATATCGGGGAAGAAGTCTTGGCATGTATACCTGATTAGGAAAATATGCCAAGAACAAGGAAATACAGATAAACATACTCTTTGGAAGCCAGTTTTGTGAAGAAGGAAAAAACCATTACAGTTAAAGTCTTTTTTTTTATATCTTTTTTGTTTCTACAGTCTTGACTGTGACTGATGTTTTCAAGACTTGATGCTCCCTCTGAAAGATAGGAGCAATTTCTAACTAAACTCATTAAAACATGCCCACAGAGGCAGTTCTACTGTCCTATAGCATCCCTGACTCGATGGCAGGAGGTTTGGGTTTGTTGTTGTTTGTTTGTTTTTAGAGAGAAGGGCTATTTCTCTATTGAAGCTCTTGCTGCATTGTTTTCTATTTGGTGTGTTTGAAGCTTGGCCACACAAGTGCCAATCAGAAAACCACAAAACAGCAACTCTGCTTTTAACTGCTTGCCCCATTTTGAGAATGGAAATGATTCAAATATGTGTCTGCCATCAAGAGTAATGCTATTCTATGGATCCACTGTGCTTTCTGTAACACTCAACTAACTTTAGACAAAGGGGAATCTTTCACCAACCATACCTACCTTCCGTCAAAAGAGCTCAACATGGGGGAAATAAATGTACAGATTCACTGATGTCTGTGTTTTGATGTTTCAGAAATGGAAGTGAGTTCACCTTTGAATGGAATGTTTTGGTGCTGTGTGGACAGATCCATTGCAATTAATTTTTGCCTTCTAAGACACGAGTTTTTGTTTCTCATGGCATGTCCTTTTATAGCGAATCCAATTGCTTTTCATAGACATTACTAAATTTTAGGCAGAGGGCATTCAAAGGCAGTGTCCAAAGTGGGATTGATTTCAGAGAGCTTTGTCTTTCAGATTTATTTTACTCTGTGAAGAATAAGATGTGTGAGCATCTGTAGCTATACAAAGAGCAAACACCAAATATGAACCCAAAGTTATAAA
>NW_022103920.1:18693484-18696060 GCF_000313985.2 Echinops telfairi
TGACCCAAGCATGGTATTTTCAATGGCCTCATACACGTGTGAAAGTTGGACACTGAATAAGGAAGACCAAAGAAACATTAATGCATTTGAACTATGATGCTGGCAAAGAATATTGAAATACCATGGACTACCAGCCGAACAATTGATCTGTCGGGGAAGAAGTACAGCCAGAATACTCCTTCGCTGCGAGGATGGCAAGACTGGATCTCATGTGCTTTTGACATGTTATCAGGAGAGGCTAATACCTGTGAAGGAACATCAGGCTTGGTAAAGCAGAGGGTTAGCTAAAGGAAAAAGAAGCATCCCCCTCCCCTCCCTAAAGATGGACTGATTCAGTGGCTACCTCTTGTGAGGCTGTCCCAGAACCAGGCAGTGTTTGTCCTGTTGCACATAAAATCACTACGCGTTGAAGCCAACTCAAAGGTCCCTAACAGCAGTGACAGCAGCCATCAAATATTAACTGTAGGTCATTAGAGTGTTTTTCAAATCCTGTCATTTGTTACCCTAGGAAATAATCCATGTGGCAATAAAGATAATGCCCATGAGGAGGCAGAAACAAAATTACCAAAAAACCCTACTTCTGGAGATGTTCATGAACTATAATCAACAGTACTTTATCAGCTTAAAAATGATTTCTTCTCAATAAAGCTTCTCAAATACTTTCAGATTTCTTCTTAAAAACAGAAAGTTTTATTTGGGTTATGTTACAGCCATGTGTTTTGCCTTAAAAAACCTTTTTAAAATGTATCTTCTCTCATACCAATTTTTGCCTGATTTATTGCTTAGAGGCTTTTAAAACAACTTATCTTTACAAGTTTTGATCTCATCTACACAATTTTCTTTTATACATCGCCATACATTTACACATTAGAAGGGCATAATTTCTTTCTCTCTTTAAACTCTCACCAAAAACGAAAACATGTTTTATCAGGTTCTATTAAGGAGGAAATCACCTGGCAGGAACTGCCAGTATCGGATTGCCTTTAGTTGAGAGACCATGCTTCAGTGAATGTCATGAGAAAAGACCCTTCCTAGGGTGCAGTCACCCTTCAGGCAGCTCATTTATCAGGCTAAGAGCAGGGCTGTCTTCTGTCCTTGTCTTTGGCTTCTTCTTCATGTCCTCTCCCAACTCCTCTCTCTAAAACAATGGTATTACAGCCTTAAATATACCTGTATATTTATAGATATCGGGGAAGAAGTCTTGGCATGTATACCTGATTAGGAAAATATGCCAAGAACAAGGAAATACAGATAAACATACTCTTTGGAAGCCAGTTTTGTGAAGAAGGAAAAAACCATTACAGTTAAAGTCTTTTTTTTTATATCTTTTTTGTTTCTACAGTCTTGACTGTGACTGATGTTTTCAAGACTTGATGCTCCCTCTGAAAGATAGGAGCAATTTCTAACTAAACTCATTAAAACATGCCCACAGAGGCAGTTCTACTGTCCTATAGCATCCCTGACTCGATGGCAGGAGGTTTGGGTTTGTTGTTGTTTGTTTGTTTTTAGAGAGAAGGGCTATTTCTCTATTGAAGCTCTTGCTGCATTGTTTTCTATTTGGTGTGTTTGAAGCTTGGCCACACAAGTGCCAATCAGAAAACCACAAAACAGCAACTCTGCTTTTAACTGCTTGCCCCATTTTGAGAATGGAAATGATTCAAATATGTGTCTGCCATCAAGAGTAATGCTATTCTATGGATCCACTGTGCTTTCTGTAACACTCAACTAACTTTAGACAAAGGGGAATCTTTCACCAACCATACCTACCTTCCGTCAAAAGAGCTCAACATGGGGGAAATAAATGTACAGATTCACTGATGTCTGTGTTTTGATGTTTCAGAAATGGAAGTGAGTTCACCTTTGAATGGAATGTTTTGGTGCTGTGTGGACAGATCCATTGCAATTAATTTTTGCCTTCTAAGACACGAGTTTTTGTTTCTCATGGCATGTCCTTTTATAGCGAATCCAATTGCTTTTCATAGACATTACTAAATTTTAGGCAGAGGGCATTCAAAGGCAGTGTCCAAAGTGGGATTGATTTCAGAGAGCTTTGTCTTTCAGATTTATTTTACTCTGTGAAGAATAAGATGTGTGAGCATCTGTAGCTATACAAAGAGCAAACACCAAATATGAACCCAAAGTTATAAATGCTGAGTCCAAAAATTCTGATAGAGTTCTTCTTAAAAAGATTTGTCGTGTCAAATAAGACATTCTAGTGGCACTGTCTGGTGAGCATTGGACTGCTAACTGGAGTGCTAGGGGTTCAAACCCAACAGCAGCTCTACTGAAGAAGGATGAGGCTGTCTAGTGCTACAAAGATTTATGGTCTCAGAAACCTTGTGTGGGGTTGCCAAGCAGTGGTGGTGTCAAATTCATTCAAAGTACATACTGATAGAGACCAAAGATGTAAGGATGGGTTTCTCCAACATAAAAATCCTCACAACATCAGATAATATCATGATAAAGGGAGACGATAATAAACATGCCCAGGATTTCATTTTACCTGGATCCGCAGTCAACATCTGTGAAGAGAAGCAATCAAGAAACCAAACGATGGCTTAATTGGGACAAATCTG
>NW_022103920.1:18696160-18727567 GCF_000313985.2 Echinops telfairi
TCATCATTCTCAAAACATTTGCTCTCCACGTAAGCCCCTGGCATCAGCTTCTCATTTTTCCCCTCCCTCCCTGCTCCCCCCTCCCTCATGAATCCTTGGTAATTTATAAATTATTATTTTGTCATATCTTACTCTGTCCGACGTCTCCCTTCACCCACAATTCTGACTTTTTAATTATTCATTTCCGGTTTTTTTAATGCTACATCACTAACTTACTTTGTGTGACTGAGAAGTTGTGCAGAGAACTTTGAATAACAATTTCACACTCAGGAGAACTCTCAATGTGCTATCAGTTTGGACCCCTTCTTGGAGTAGGACGCCATGCTTGGTAAAGTGGAGGGCCAGCCAAGAAGAAGACAACATTCAATCAGATGGATTCACATGATGGCTGAAAAAACTGGGCTCAAACATAACAATGATGAGAATGACGTGGGACTGAACCGTGTTCATTCTGCTGCACCAGGGTTCCTGTGAGTCAGCGCCAAGTCAACAACACCTACTCACAACAACCACATTTAATTAATTTTACCCCAAAGAATATATTCCATAAAACATGTCACCCATGTAATAACACCATTATAGCAATGATACACCAATGTTTTATACACATGTCATCTGCAATAACTTCTCTATACTTGGTTTTTTCTCTTTCCTTAATAATGTATATATTGCTTATTATAGTTATTTTAAAGTAGAACTATAGCGTTTCTATGCCAGTCAAACAGAAACTAAGAACTGTATCAAATTTATTTGGGCCTGATAAAGCACCATTCAAAATGAGAGCAAGTGGAGGAGTGGAGAGAAGGTACATTTATGTGACAGAAAATGATGTTTACTGTGCCTACGTTGTTCTAAGCCTCCTGTATGGGATCATCCATTCAATCTGCAAAAAATCATTGAAAGTAAGTATTGTTGACCTATTTTCAGAGATAGGAAAAGTTTGGCTCCGGTAAACACATTTAGTAAGTTATAAAACACAGATTTAAATCCTGATTTTATACTGAAGTTTAATATTGATTTAAGGATAAAAAATTTCAAAATGTCAAATATAGCTTTTAAAATCGATTGCATGGTTTTGTTATTGGAAGCGAGAAAGTTATAATGACGTGAAAGCACAGATGATGTTTAATACGCCTACCTCTTCTAAGCCTCATCCGCTCAATCCTCAAAAAAATCAAAATACAACACCCAAAAAACATTGAAAGTAAGTATTATTGACCTATTTTCACAGATGAGGGAACTTTGCCTCAGATAAACACATTTAGTAAATTATAAAACAGAGATTTAAATCCTGACCTTATTCCAAAGTCTTAATATATTGATTAAAAGATGAAAATGTTCAAACTGCCCATGTCAAGTATGGCTTTTAAACTCTGTGATACGTTTTTGTTATTAGAAACTAGAAGCTCAGAATGAAATAACTCATATACTTATTATATATATCTATACCATATATGTGTTATAGATATATCTATCTTTTTTGATTTGAACAAAACCAGGCTCTCAACATTTTTAAATGATGTAATCTGCTAAAATGCTTTGAACAACACTAGTAAGTTCTCAGTAATATTTTCTTTTTGGATATTTTGTTTCATATTTTAGAGTGGGGTTAAATGCATATTGAAACCTATAGGATGGCTAAAGATTATACAAAAGGATTTCTTGACTGTTCATTTGTATGAAATTCTTAAAAGTGCATAGAAGGTAATAACTGCATGCATGTATGTTTCATTCATCCTTGCCCTATTATTTAATACCCATGAAAATTGGGAATTAAGATACATATTCAGGCATTAAAAATAAATAGTACCTGGTTCCTATGAACTGCGAGGTTAATAATATACCAGATGGCCAAAATTATGAGGAGCCTTCAGGTCACTTAGGTGGGGGCTCCAAGAATTTGTGGGAACAGTCCCTTCACCTTCTTTCCATTCCATTTTCCCAGGAACTTTGTGAAGTCCCTGTGTATTAGGAACTGGCCCTTATTTCAAGAGAATAAAGGGCTAATTTTAAGGGGATTCAGAAATTATCATCCTAATGATCCAAACACAATAGGATGGCGTGAAGAGGGATGGGCTGCTTATAGTTCAAGTGATCAATGGTTAAGTAAAGATGGAGGCCTTTGAAATCATTTGTGAAGAAATGCTGATATGTTGTAAGGATAGCACTCTAGACAGTGATAACTCAGGGGGAGGCAGTCATCAATAGGAAGCAAGAGGCATATTTAAGAAGAGATGACTACAGAAGTTGACTCTCCGGAAACTGTAATACTTGGATGATAGATGGGGCACGGTCGGAGAGTGTATAATCGGGCTACTGCTTTTTAAATTTTTGCATTGCGATCAATGAGAAGTCAATGTAATTATCTTCAGGAAGTTGTTATTGTCTGGTGCCCTTTAGTCCATTCCAACACACAGCGACGCTCTGTACAAAAGAACGGATCATTACCCGGCTTTGCACCATCCCCACAATTGTTCTTGTGTTTGAGCCCACTGTTGCAGCCACCGTGTCCCTCCATCCCACTGAGGGCCGTGCTTTCTTTTGCAGCTCCTCTACTTTAGCAAGCATGCTGTCCTTCTCCAGGGACTGGTGTCTCCTAACAAGACTGGCAAAGTATGTAAGACAAAGTCTAGGCATCCTTGCCTCTAAAGAGTTCTCTGGCTGCACATCTCAGGGAAGTTATCAGGATATTTAGAATGTTTATCTGGCCTGATCAATACTTGCAAGATGGATTAGTAGAGAAGAGACAGCAGTTACAGGTCTTCATGCTGATCAAGAAATAGCATTATACTGAATGGCTATTGCAGAACTGCGCCGAACCATGGATGGATAAGTGATGGATTGTGCTTGATGGCTAGTAGTGGACCTGAAATCAAATGGGACAAAATTAGATGAATCCAAATGGAAACTCCTTAGGACAGATGATAAATTCATTTTTTTTAAATGATGAACTTTATGTCCCATACTTTGCTTCTCTCTCACTGTGCTTGGCCAGTAGCCAATTGCAAGTGTCAAACTGGTTTGTAGGTAGCAAGATTGGGAGTGAGTATGACAATGATGTTCACAGCCAGGGGTAGTGGCGAGCTTTGGCAGAAAGACAAATCAGAAGCTATTAAGGATAGAACGGTGGGTAGACTAGAGGGACAAAGAAGATGGGGAAGAATCGTGCACATAGGAGAGAAGCAACAAAAATAGTGTTTCAGATGCCAGGATTGGAGTGCTTCCAAAAGCAAGCTTGACTGAGAAGAAGTCCTCAGATGGGATGCTGGCTGCCTTTTTCCAGTGCAAATAACCAGGAGCTTGTAAAAACCAGTTTATGGGGAGATAAGAAAACCTAGTCAGAGGGCACTACATTGTCTTTAAAGGATTAGACAAGGGCAGAAGAAGGGACGGAATGACACAAACCAAAGGGTCCAACTGTATCAAGCACCATCCAAGGTCAGGGAGCTCAGTGGGTGGGAAAGGGAACGTGGCGTGAGTGGCACTAAAGGATTTTGACACAGAGCGAAGCGCTGAACGATCTGAGTTCTGAAGGACACAAGCAGGCCCTTGTTTACCACACCTCTCTTTATGGAAGACCAAGAAATGGGCACATGGACACTTCTTAGGGAGTTGGTGCCTGACCTTAATTTTCTCCACAAAAGAAGGAAGCAACTCTGAGTAGGATGATAAAAGTTGATGAGCCCGTGAACTGAAACTATTCCCCGAGTATTGGAAATGGTACACCCAGAATGTAACTCATGAGAATGTTGACAGCTGGTGAAAAATTCAACTGGTCTCACTGAACAACTTGATTAAATTGGCAAGTGGAAACCTACCTTGCTGTCACCTTGCACTGAGAATGCAGTAAAGTAGTAATTTGATAAATCAAAGGAAAGGTGAGGAGCAAGGAGGAGATTCAAATGAACGATAGGGTGTCCTGACACAGTGCTGATGTTTTCCCTCCTGACTTGCTGAGTGATGATGGCTGGTCTCTATGGCGCCCTTCATAAATCCTCAATGTCATGTTTTTTCAGTAGGCTGGATTCTCAGTGTCATGAATTTCTCCAGCAGCATCCTAAAAGTAGGAGGGCGAGAGGAAGGGTTCAAAGTTGAGGATTAACAGATGAGCAAGATAGTCAAGATAGCCAAAGTCTCACAGGTGAAGTACGATAGTTATGTCAATGAGAAGAGGAAGTGGTCGTGTTTCCAACATGTGAGACAATGTGGCGATCCAACAAGCAAATGAAAAGGTTCCATCACGCAATCCTGGAGGGCCCCGAATGATCCAGGGAAGGCAATGAACCCTGACTCAGACTCTCGCATGCTCCTGTAGCTCAGTGATAGCCCCTCCCTCTCTGAAATATGTCCTTGATCCATTGGTCTCAGATATATTTGATAAGCAATTAAAAAAATCAAACTGGAGATATTTGGTCAATGCAGAAAGTGAGGAAACAAACATTGACAGATCTGAAACGCAGCTCACTGCAACGGAGTCAATTCTGATGCACAGCCCACCCTGCCGCCAGGGCTCCTCCTTGGCACGGGGGGGGGGGGGGGGGGCATACAAAAGATAGCCCAGGCTCAGACATAAAGATGGAATGTTGTCCAACACTGTGATTTGCATACTCAAGACTGTATCATGAACCTCCTTCTCCAATACTTGCCCGATCGATCATGTGAGAACAACATGAATTCAGTAAGTGGCTCTCTCTAACTTGTGCTCACAGTTTTGCTTTTATGAACCAAATGGGTAATCACTTTAGACATACTATCTTGGTTCAAGTTCTTTAACGTGGTCTAAGCATACTTTCTCTAATCTTGACATTCTGAATCAAGGGTAGATGTGAGCCCTTGGATTCGTCAGGCCAACTTTCTCTCTAGAAAGAGTGTCATAATTTATATTCCCAGCAGCAATTCCCTAACTTTTCAGAGGAGCCACTAACTACAGGGGGCACAAGAAATTGCATTTTCTTTGAAGGCATGAGAGAACTCACCACCCTGTGCGGGAGTGGACTTTCATGTAAAGCAGTCCCAGTGGGGATGGATTTGAAGGAATGATCCATTCTGGCAGAGAAATCTTGTGTGACTCTGCAATTTAGTTTACCAAATGTATCTGAACAAAGAATAGTGCTGGCTACCTCCGCCGTTTCTCCTCCTCTGCTTCCACTTCCTCCTCCACAGGCAGCAAGGCTCTGGTCCATGTGCTGTTGATCTTGTTCAGTGTAAAGAAACTGCCACTTTAATTATGATAACTTTGTAATTCCGTCTGACACCCCAGAGAGGAGGCCATCCCTCCACCCTTGTCTAATACTTTTAATTTTTTTAAATCAGGAATTTCTTCTTCAATATGATTATTCTAAATTAAGAGCACAATTCAATTTTGATTGAAATTGCCGTATCGTAGCGGATTTCATTTGGAAGAGACAGGTTTCTCTATTTTAGAGGAGATGGGATGGTTTTGCTCTCTAGTGGCATACTTTCTTTTCTTGTTATAGATTGTTCACAATTTTAAAAATCTATTTTATATCTTGTGTTAAAATCGGTGGATGAGAGTCATTTTCAGTATACTCTTCACTAGTTGCCGCTGATAAAAAGGAAAGCTAATGATTTTTTTTATATAAATGTACTTTCTAACTAGTCATCTCACAAAAGCCTTTACAAACCTTTCAAAACTTTAAAGCATTGGGTGGAGTGTGACAGGTGGATGATCATATATCATCAGCAAATACTGTGAATTTTTGCTTCCTGCTCTCTACCACCTCTTACTTTATTACATTGATTGGTACATCCCAGGTTCTGTGATAAGATAATGGGGATAGATAAGGTTTAAACTATGAATCTTATTGGAAGTACCTCTAACCTTTCACCACTCCATCTCTTGCCAGTTATCAATAGGACTATAATCACAGTAAGAAAATGCACTTCTGCTCTAAAATTTCCAAGAATTGTCATGAAAACTAGTTACAGTTTTATCTTACTGTTTACTTATTTGGTTGTGTGTGTGTGTGTGTGCTTACTATACACTAAGCTATATCTGAATATAACAAATGAGTCAAACCAGTTAGTATTCATTTGTTACTGTGCTGACTTTGATTGGCTAACATTATATGAGCATCCTTTTCTCTGTATTCCAATGGGATGCTGGTCCTTGATTTGTCTGCCATCATTGTCGGTATTCAGCATGGTTACCTTGTCTTGTGCAACAAGTTTAAAGTATTCATTGGGCTCTGGAACAAATAACAGAACATCATTTTTCTTGGTAATGTTGATAGAACTCATTCACAAAACGATCTGAATGTACAGCTTTTTCAGGGGTCATTTTTAAATCAATTTATGTATTCGGCTCTTAAATATCATTCTTACTCATTTCCTTTAAATTCATAGGGAATCAAGTTTCTCACACTCATTGCCATTGTGCTGGTTTCTACTCATAAGGACCCTGTGGGGCAGAATAGCACTGTCGCTGTGGGTTTCCAGGACTGTAATGCTTTCAAGGTATAGGAAGTCTCATTTTTCTCCCTCAGAGTGGCTGGTGGTTTTGAACTTCCCACCTTGAGGTTAGCAGCCCACACCTAGCCCACTGTGCCACGAGAGCTATTTGGTATATTTTCCAAGTTATTTATCTTGCCCCAGAAAATATATTTTCCATCTGTAAATGTTACTTCTAAAGATGGCAGTCTTTTACAACTTAAAAATATATCATTAAGTGGCTTTGTCAGAATTCAGTTTATGTTGTAAGATGCTCTAAAATATATTTCTCCCTCATTTACACTTACCAGCAGTCTGTAACTTTCTTTGGTAAAGGGTAGAGCAGTGGGGTAAGCATGGGACTGATAACGAAAAGATCTGTGATTCAAACCCACTAGTTACTCTGCTGTCTGCAGAGGGAGGCCTTCTGCCTCTATAAAAACTTACCATCTGGGAAACCCCAGGGAGCGGTTTCCTTCTGTCTTATAGGGCTGCTGCAGCACACAGGGCCACACACGGAGCTGCTCATCACAATATGGTCAGTGGTTTGGACCCCATGGCCTCTCCGGGGGAGAAAGATGACTCTCTCTGCTCCCATAGAGATGCAAGTCTCAGATCTCCAAGGGACAGTTGTGCTCAGTCCTCTAGAGAGAGTCTTCTTAAGTAGGAATCTCTTTGTGTGAGATGAGTTGGAATCAGTGTGACAGCAGTGGATTTGATTCCGACTGCCCAGTGGGTGGCAGCTGGGCTCTTACTCCCAGAAGCTTGCTGGTGGGAAGCAAGACTTGGAGACCTGCTTCTCTAAGGATGACAGCCTTTGAACTTCTCTTTCCTTCAGTGTCTCTATGAATCCGAAACAAGTGGACTGCAATGGGGATAGAAGCTGCTTTGGGGTTTTGCTTTTAATGACTTCACCCTTATTCTGTCCACTTAAGTTTTTAGTAAAGCCTTATATTACTATGAATTCTTCACTCTCCTTTTCTTAGGTTTATATTACTATTTTACCTGGTTTCATAAGTGGAAGACCAGCTTCTTCTTTATTATTTCATGCCTTACAATTAAAAAAGCATAAAAGAATACAACTTTTCATTTTAAATCCATAAGCAGTTGTGTCTGCATCACCTCAGTTTTGCATGCAGTCTTCTCCTATTTTATTTCCGGATGGTCTGTGATTGCAGCTTGACCTGACTCAATTTAGAAAGTTATTGTCTAGTTTCAAAGTGCTTGTACCTATGTTATTGCCTCAATTTTACATATTTCTAGTTTTACTAGAAATGGACCTCACAATATATATTTTGAAAGGTTATGTTTTTTTTAAAATCTAATCAATTAAGAAATTTTTTAGGATCCACTTCTTAAAAGCATTCTCTGAGATCTGAAACTTGATTATTTTTCTAACCATTCTTTTCTTCCTTTTTTTGCTGCTCCCTCAATCCCTCTTTCTCTCTTTCTTTCTTCTTCCTTTTTTACACTGTCCACCGGAGCACATGGCAGTCACATTTTTGTTAAGGTCTGGGGTTTGGGATGTGGATCGTTGCAATAGATCTGATTCTCTGCTTTACGTCACCTATTCTTTTACAGTGTTTTCAGTAGTTGAATTTGATATCTGGGCTCACTCACATTGCTGCAGATCTCCCACGTGCCGCAGTGCGCGGGGACTCCTATTTTATATAATGGCATCTTTTCCTGACTTCTCAAGTTTGCTCTCATTCTCAATAGACTGCATTGCATATTCAAACCACTTTATTTTAAGTGTAGCATTTTTGAAAAGTTACATAGTTTCAAAGATTGCATATTGGACAGTTTTCCCCGAGTTCTCAAATAGGCAGGGAAATCTGCAAGTTATTAATCATGTGATCATCGTAGTTTCTCCTAAAACATAGTCTGCCTCTTCGTAGGCTGAATGTTGTGTTGTGGTGAGGATGTTTGAGATACTCCTTAATTTTAGTCTCACTTGATTATTGTGGATGTTTTCTAAATTATGGCCCCTGACCCCCCCTTCCACAAAGCCACAGCATTGTCGGTCTCAGCCAATGACACTGCTTTCCAGTCCGCTTGGAGAGGAGGTCCTTCAGCAGAGGAGCCTTTCCCCCACTCCTTTAATGACTTCTTTCCAAAATAACTATTGTGATGTTTTGCTTTCAGAAATATTAGTTCTCCCTAATTTTCTTTCAAGTCTCAGTCTTCCATGTTCTTTGGTATCTTCTTTGACTATTTCAATCTCTTGGTCACTAGTGGTTTAGGAAGCTTTACAAGTTGCTCTCCATAGCAGTTATTTGATTTTAGGATTCTACATTTCAGTGGTTCTTGTGTGAATTTCAACCCGGCATTTCATTTCTAGCTCCCTGCGTTCCTTTCTTGTCTACCATCCTTTTCGTTTTGGTATGTTAGCATCATTTCAACCTATTCTTATGTTTTAAGTGCATTAAGTTGATTCATACATGTTTCTAAACATTGATTGGTCATAGAAGGTTTATTTTAAATTATGGAAGTCCCAAGTATTCCTGCCATTATTTTCAAGTGCCCAAAGGCAACTATATCCAATGTTTTTCACTAATTGTCCTTTGAGGGATTTTCTTCTATATTCCTAAATAACATGCTAATTAAAAAGTACTTTTTCCATAATATGCTCCTCATAATATCTCCAACAATTACTGCCTCGTGGTTCATGTCATATTTGTATGTAGGTTGTATCCTCTCCCCATCCTTATTCAATTTGTGTGCTGAGCAAATAATCAGATAATCAGAGAAGTTGGATTATACGGAGAATGTGATATCAAGATTGGAGGAAGGCTTATAATAAAACAACCTTTGATATGCAGATGAGACAACTTTGCTTGCTGAAAGTGAGGAGGCCTTGAAGCATTTGCTGATGAAGATCACGGATTGAAACCAGCAGTATGGAGTGCAACTCAATGTAAAGAAAACCACAGCTCCTCATAACTGGACTGATAGGTAACATCAAGATAACTGGAAAAAGATTGAAGTTGTCAAAGATTCCAGCTTGCTTGAATCAACAATCTTTGCTTAGGGAAGCAGCAGTCAGGAGATCAAATGACACATTGTAATGGGTAAATCTGCTGCACAAGACCTCTTCAAAGTATTGAAAAACAAGGAAGTTACTTTGAGGACTAAGGTGTACCTGACTCAACCCCTGGTAGCTTTAATGCCTCATTTGCATGTGAAAGTTGGCCATTGAATAAGGAAAACTGCAGACGAATTGGTGCTTTTGAATGATTGTGCTGGTGAAGGATATTGAAAGTACCATGGACAGCCCAAAGAACCAACAAATCTGTCTTGGAAGAAGTGCAGCCAGAAAGCTTTTTTAGAAGCAAGGATCATGAGGCTTTATTTCATATACTTTAGACGTGCCCCTAGAAAAAGACATCATATTTGGGAAAGTCGAAGGGCAGCAAAAAGGAGGAAGTCCTTGGACAAGATGGATTAACGAAGTGGTTGCAACCGTGGGCTTAACCATCACAATTGTGAAGCTGGCCCGGTACTGGGTAGTGTTTCTTTCTGTCCTACACTGGGTCTCTCTGAGTCAGAGCCACCTTGATGGCACCCACAACCACCACAGTGCCAATCATGTGCCCTCAATAAATGTGAGTTGCTGCTAATGATTATTTTCATCATTATTGTCTTTTATTTGCTTGGAAATATAAAAACTGACTTGCCACTGAAAATGTTGATTCCAACCCCCTTTGTCTATCTTGTAACACTTTGAAGGCATTTTTCCTGCAACCTTCCATAGATTGAGTTAGTGATTGGGACTCAGAACTTATTGGAGAAGTGTTTTACCCTGAGTAGAGCATCTATTAAGTTATTCAAAACAGATCATAATGCTTTATAATGAACTGTTTTAGTTGTTTTCTGCATTAATATTTAAATTAGTGCAGGAAAAGTAAGAAGTATGAATAATTAAAGGGAATAGTCTAACAGTTTACAAAATGGCCAGTAAGAGTATTACTGCTAGGCTGATTTTGATATTAATGACTTCTTCTTATTACTAGCCAGGAAGGATTCAGTTTGATTGAGTTTAATAAGCACAAAATTCTGGCATTATTTATTTCTCTATAGCATTTAAGTTATATTCTAAGACCTATCTGACTTAATTTTTTAATAAGATAGATAATATTCAGAAAACATCTTATATACTAAGTCCTTCTCAGAGGTCCAATATTCTTTTTTAAATTAAAATTCCAATAAATTAATCTTAAGTGCAAAAGTGGTACCCAAAGAAATTATTTTTTTAAAAAAAGAAAGAAATTATTTGAAACTAATTTGGGGCATCCAGAATATAATCATGAACATAGCAATGCACATAGTCATTCTGCTTAAAATATTAGTACTGAAACACACGGGGTTACCGTGAATTAGAATCAGCTCAGTGGCAACAAGTTGAGGTTGATTTACCAAAAGTATTATAGGCCTGTCTTCCCTTACTCTTCCAGAAACCGTTCAACACACACACACACACACACACACACACACACACACACACACACACACACACACTCCCTCACAGAAGCCCCCATCACAACCTCTGTGTCAAGGGCAGAAGGCACACTCCCTGATGCCTCTGCTGAGAGCTGCTGTTAGTGATGGGAGGCACCTGGAGAAGTACTTGCCAGAAACCAGCTGTAAGAACTGACAGAAAAGCTAATCTTGTGGGGAGAGAAAAGCAAGAGAGAGCGGATCTGGACGATACCCACAGACGGTGGCTTTGTTCTTGTTGCTGCTGATACAACTTTTGGACAGACCCGATAGCTATAGTTAATTAATTATAGGTAGAGGGTAGGTGGCTCTCAATCTTCAATCAAAGAATGTACAGCGTTTATGCCTATCCTTTACCATGGTGCTCACAACATTCTTTCACAGACACATACGTGTTAGAAATGCCCAACATCTCAAGAGGTGTGTGTGGGTGTGTACTGGTCTCCTCCAGTCAATCCTGAGTCGTTGTGAACCTGGGGCTGTAAGCTGAGAGCTGTGTGCCCCAGGATATTCAGTGGCTGGTTTGGGGGAAGTGGAGGGCCAGGTTTTCTTCCACAGCACAATGGTGTGAACTTCCGTCCAGCCTTTTCATTAGCAGCTGGGGAAACGGATAATTACCACCCCTCTGGGACTCGGGGCAGGGTTGTAGGCACTCAAGATGAATTTCTTTAGATTATGGATGACACAATAGAGGCAGCACAGATGTAGAAAAGAATCAATATACTAAGTAAAACTGCCTAAGTCATTAGTACAGTGATGAGTATCCCACCTGTAATGCGGGAGACTGGTGTTTGACTCCCAGAGGGAAGGGCAGATAGATGCCCTTGTAAAGGAACATGGGTATCATAAAGGACTACTCACCAAGTTGCTAGCCACACGCTCAGCAGTTTGAACCTACCAGCCGCTCCACTGGAGAAAGATGAGGCTGTCTACTCCGGTAAAGATCTAAGGTCTTGGAAAACCAAAGGGAAAGTTCTTGCTACTCTAGAGTCACTATGAGTTGGATTTGACCCAATTCAGGCAGCAGACAGATAAGCCACAGCAAACACTAACCAACCCACTGCCGTCTATCCATCCCCCCTCATAGTGACTTGACAGGGAAGACGAGACTTGCTTTCTAGGGTTCCCAAAGTTGTGCCTCATTATGGCAGTGGAGCCTCACTATTCTCCCTGGAAGTGGCTACTAGTGGCTTTGCAACCATTAATGTACAGTTAGCATTCTCACTACACCACCAGCACTGAGCAGTTCTAAATTTGGAGGAGTCATAAATGTGCTTTGCATGCATTAAACTTTGGCTGCATGCATGAAAATTGTCATGCAATTCATGTGTGACAAAACATCTCCTTTGACAATGTGCAAACCAGTGTGTTTTAGTTTATTCATGGCTTTCCACCCTCGCTAATCATTTTAGACCATTTTCCTCCCTGCTTAAGAAACTCTTCACCACTAGCAGTGACTCCCTATTCTGTCCTTCTCGCTCTAGTTCCTGGCAACCATTCAAGGACTTACTTTCTGCCTCGATGGATTTGATTATCTTCAATATTCGAAACTGTCTTAATTTCCAAATTACTTGATGCTGAAACATCAACACCCCATGCTATTGCTCTCGAGTCCATTCTCACTCACAGCAACCCCGATGGACAAGGTGGAACTATGTAATAGGGTTTCCAAAGCCACGGTCGCTACAGAAGCCAGCTGTCGCTGCTTCTCCTGTGGAGTGGCTTTTGGGTTCAAACTGCCAAACATTCCCTTATTAGCGGAGCACTTAACTATTGTCCCTTCAGGGTTCATTGGTTGAAACACACACACATCAGTATTTCATTCTGATCAAGTCCAATTAATCTATTTTTCCTTTGGGACACTTTTGGCATCCCTTCTTAAAGATTCCTACTCTAGGGTGACAAAGATTGATGCCTATGTTTTCTTCTAAGAGTTTGATAATTTTAGGTCTTTTATCCATTTGAGTTAATTTTCATATATGCTCTGAGGTAGGGTTGGCTGTATAGTAGATTATGCCTAGGACTGCTCACTGCCAGGTCAGAAGTTCAGTCCCCACCAGCCTCTTGGCAGGAGAAAGATGAGACCATCTCTTCCGACAAAGACTTAAAGCCTCAGAAACTGTGGGGACTAGTTCTACTCTGTGCTGGAGGGTCTTCATGAGTCCAAATTGACTCCAGGGGAATGAGGTTTGGTTTCGTCCTTGGTCTCCAAGGGAGGGTTGCATTTACTCTTCTGTATATGGCTATCTCTCTTTGCCCCCGCACCATAAATTGAGAAGACTATTGGTTTTCCATTGAACTGTCTCAACATCCTTGTCAAAAATCTGTTGGCCATAAATTTAATAGAGAGTTGTTTTGGACTTTTGATTTTATTTCATTGACGTGTCTATTTTTTGACAGAATCCCACTCATGATTAGTGTAGGTTTATAGTCAATTTTGAAACTGGGATGTGTGAGTCCTCCAACTTTGTTCTTTTTTTCCAAGCTTATTTTGGCCACTCTGGGTGACAAGCAGTTTTATATGAGTTTTGAGAGCTGTCTGTCAATTTCTGTAGAGAAGCCAGTTGAGATTTTGATAAGGATTGTGCTGATCTGTAGAACAAAGGGAGCATTGCCATCTCACCAATACTAAAATCATGCTACCATTCCTAAGGACAGGTGCAGGTACTGATTTAGATCTCTAATTTCTATCTCATCATGTTCTATGAGTTTTCGTGGGGGAAAAGCTTGTTGTTGTTTTTTATTTATTCCATTGTATATGAAATTGCTTTCTTAACTGAATTTTAAATAGTGTCTTATAAGATGGAAGGTTGATACATTTAATTTTTTTTAATAGATCTAGGCCATCCTCCCAAATCAGCATCTCAATCCGGGAGCAGCATATCATATTATATTCAAACTTCAGAACATAACCAGATTTTCAAAGGACACTAAATCTCTCACTTTGTTTTTCTTGTTAGGTGCCATCAAGTGCATTCCAACACATAGCCACCCTGTGTGCCTCAGACTGTCCAGCAGTGCACCGTCCTTACGATCGTTGCTTTGTGTGAGCCCATTGTTGCAGGCATTGCTACATTCTTGCAACCTCACTGAGGCTCATTGAAGATCTTCTTCTTTTCCACTGCCCTTCCACTTTACTGAGCACGTTGTCCTTCTCCAAGGACTGGTCAATCCTTATGACATGTTCAACGCATGTGAGATGAAATCTAACCATACTTGCTTTTAAGGAACATTTTGTCTCTGCTTGTTCCAAGACGGATTTGTTTGTTCCTCTGGAAGGGGGTGGTACTTTCAGTACTCTTTGTCAATACCATGATTCAAATGCACCGGTTCTTCTCTGATCTTCTTTATTGGTTGTCCATTTTTTACATGCATGTGAGGCGATTAAAAACATTAAGGCTTGAGTCAGGTGCACCCTATTCCTCAAAGCAATACCGTTGCTCATTAACACTTCAAAAGGGTCTTTTGCAGCAGACTGGCTCATTGCAGTAGGTTTTTTTCATTTCTTAACTGCTTCTTCCATGGACATTAATTGTGGATACAAGTAATGTGAGATCCTTGACAATATCAATCTATTCTTTATCTTGATGTTGCTTATGGGTCTAATTATGATGATGTTTTCCCCTTTATGTTAAGGTGTGGTCCATAATAAGGCTTTAAAGATGAGGAAAGCATTGTATCCTTTATGGTCTGAAGGAGTCACGGAAGGAGCACTGTGTCTCGTGTCATGTATATGTCTAGGACAGTACACAAATGTCTGTCCTAGCTGGTTCTCACAAACGGCTTCCTTACTGCAGACGGTAAGGAATTTGGGGAATAGCTGCAAACAGTGTTCCCTGGTAGCAGTAAACAAGAGCAGTACGGGCTGAGATATGAAACTCTCAAGGCTGTGAGAAATTCCAGCGTGGGAATAGCGAATTTATCTGGCAACACTGCCAGTATTTAGTAGATAAGAATAAAGTGCTGTGGTCCGTGAGGGCTGCCGTTTGTACCGTCTCTCTCTGTGTCTATTTTGTGCTGCAGTCCTGTATTGTCTCTGTGTGTGTGTGTCTGTTTGGGTCTTTGTTCACTCTCCTTGCCCAAGAAACCACATTAATGGTCATTTAAAGCTTTGCATTGCCTGAAAGAGCTAGATGGCTATTAAAGGGATCATCAGAATCCACATATCTAGTTATGCATATCAGAAGCATTATATCAAATTGCCGTATCCAATCAACTGGTCATCATATACTCATTCATATATGCATGGCCATGATACATATAAATATATGATTCAACGTTTTGACAGTTTAATTTCCCATGCTGATTGAATACACTTTTTAAGACCATTGATTATACAGAAACTAATGAGTAAAGGTTTTTAAAAATCTCCGGTGTCACTAGAAATGTGCGCATACCCAACCGGCCATTAAATAAGTTAGATGCAAAGTTGGAGTTTGAATATTGATGTGGTAACTAGTTAACCAAAATGAATATTAATACTGTTTATTTTTAGAGCAAGATGAAAGAGCTAATTAAGAATGATAAGGCTAGGTATCAATTATCTGAAAGTATTATATTTAAATTTTCCCTCATGTATGGTAATCACATTAACAAAAGTAAGTTTCACTAACTCTCTGGGATAAACATTGTAATGGAAGTATTATATTGAATAAGAATTTTGTAATGAATCCTGTAAGTGATGAATTATAATGAGGCTTTTCATTGTAGTTCCTTTTTAGGTGTCATTAAAGCAACACAACAGAACATTATTCTATAGAAGTAATGTGCTATTTAGAAATGGATTAAATATTATTCTAGGTTGAATGTTGTGGAAAGATTAAGGGTTGAACTAGGTGAGCACCATATGAAAACTTTTTAAAAGTGGTTGTTTGTGTATTTGTTTGCAATAATAACAGGATTCTGACAGCAGAACCAGGTGATAGTTTACATTTTGCAAAATGCAACGAGTTGGAACCTTCTCAATGCATCACTGCTGGGGAGCACTGTCAAGACAGGACAGGGCTTTGTGCTTTGTTGCTCACCGGTCTCTCTCTGTATCACAACCGTCCATTTGTTAGATTACATATTTTACACTGAAAAAGACCTAATATATACCAAGGTCATGGAAGATAAAGTTAAAAGATGCTTGGCTAAGATTTCTCTATATACTCCTATTATGAAAGATGACATAATTTGTTCATAATAGAGCAATACAAAAGCTTTGATTTGCCCTTGTCTCTGCTTTGAAACAGTTGTGAAAAATAGGCCATTTCATTTACTCTCAATTGGTATTGTTTTTTAGTTCTTATTTAGCAACACATGCAAAATAAATCCTTGGCCTTAAATATTAATGAGTTTATAGCATTTTGCCAAAGTATTTGTTACTTGTTCTTCCTTGAAGTAGATAATGGTGGGCTCCAGACTTCCATTCTGACATAAATGCTTCATACAATTATGCACAAATAGATGTATTGGGGAGCACGGTGGAATCATACATATTTCTCAGAATCTTCATCAACATGTGTACTAAAACATAGTTATAGGTTTGTCCAATACCTTAAAATGTCACATCTATGGTTTGACTATATTGTAAGTTGTTTGACTATATTGTAAGTTGTTGGTTTCTTTTTAAAGACAATCCCTAACTATTTACAATGTGCTATTTTTTAAGTAACACATATTTTTTGCTTTATTTGTTTTTTCATTGCTTTTGTATACTCACCATGTATCAGAAAAATGTCATCTCTCATTTAACACGATGCACACTCATCCTATGTAGCTCTGGTTTAAAATGATGAACCGTCATCCTAGGTAGCCACATATACCTAGTAGGCATGTACTTCTCTGTTAACAAATCTTATTTCTTTATAAACAACAAACTATATTGAGAATTGCAGCATCTGAGATGTGGTTGGGCAAGGTGACCTTTAAGGTCTCTACAAATCCTGAAATATAATGTTTCTGAGATTTGATTTTTTTTTTGCTGCCCCCTATTTCCCCCTCTCTCTGACAGTAACATATTAAATCTCTGGAAGCCCTAAAAAATGCAATTTTGTTTTGCAATAATTAGCTTTGAAACATAACCTTCACAGAAGTATTTTATTATCATATAGGAGTCCATTAAGGTATAAAATCAATACTTTAGTTACTCAGTGAAGCATTTGTTTTTTTGTAGCATTTTTCAGATTAGCCACTATATGATACCAATATGACTTTCCCTCCCACCTTAATGGAATCCTATAAGTAAATAAAATAGCCTTTCTAAATCATTAAAGCCTAATAGAAAATTAGCAGGGTTATGATAGATGGCTTTTCCTTTGTGGTGAGCAGGCAGGATAGATCTAATAGTCTTGAGAGGCCTTATGACACATGAAATAGCATCTTCTTTCTCAAGGGAGGATGGTTGGAATTAAAGATGCATGGATTCTCTACTCTGCCTTGAAGCAATCAGACAGATGTTTGTAAGTATCAAGCGTAGGGACTATAAATCTTGGCACTCAACTATTCACCCGATAAAAATAGGGAAAAGTATCATTAAGAAATAGACCTATTCATGAAACAGTCTTAAGTCATATGGCGCCAAAGGGGAGAGAATAGTAGTAGTGATCAGAAGATATTGATAGTGATCAAAAGATATTGATGTTTTGTTTGGGGCCTAGGTTAATTGCCACTAGATGCACTTTCTTAATGGCATAATACACGGACGTCGGTTTGATGTTGGCCATTGAGTAAATAAGCTTAATTGAAGTCATATTCTTTTTCTATTACCCCATAAAATATAACTCTAAAATTTAACCACTTAAGACAACAAGCATTTATTATTGCACCAAGGTTCTGGGGGGATCAGAACTTGGAGATCAGCTTACCTGGATGGCTCTCACTCATTGACTCTCTTAGCTGGTCAGTTATAGTGAAGATGCCCGCTGGGGCTGCGATCAGCTGAGGGCTAGAGTTGGGCTGGGCGGTCTACTTTCTAGGCCTGGCAAGTTGGTGCTGGTGTCCATGGGAGTCCCTGGTTCTTTCTTCAGTTTCTCAGGTCTCAAAGCATTGAGAAGGTATCTCCTGAAATGAGGGAGCCAAGAGAAAAAAAGAGCAGATGCCCCCCGCCAAAAATTATGAATATCTAATCTCAGAAGTCATAAACCATAATGCCCACAGCGTTCCATTGTTCTCATGTTGTTGTGTCATTAGATGGCACCAAGTCAGTTTTGACTTGTAGAAACTCAATGTAGAACAGAATGAAATGCTGCCTGGTTCTGCACCGTCCTAAAGTCATCGCTGTGTTTCAGCTCATTATTGCAGCTACTGTATCGGTCCATCTCTCATTCAGGGTCTTCTTCTTTTACACTGACTCTAGTTTACCAAACATGATGTCCTTCTCCAAGTACTTACTAGCCCTCTTGATAACCTGTGCCAAATTCTGCCCAGCCTGGCTTGTACAGGTTTTCTGGCTTTACCGAGATATATGCTGGTTCTTCTGGAAATTCGTGGTATACTCAAGATGTGTCTACAACACCATCATTCAAGTGAGTCGGTTACTCTTCGGTCTTCCTGATTCACTGTCCAGCTTTCATATGAATATATATGAGGTGATTACAAATACCAAACCTTAGTCTTCAAAGTCTTTGGTTTTTAATGCTTCAAAGAGGCCTTTTGCAGTAGATATATTCAATTCAATGCATCCCTGATTTCTTGACTGGAGAGCCCCAGTGGTAACATGAGTTTTGCATGGGAGTTGCTACCATCAATGTTGGTGGCTCAAATCCACCAGCCGCTCTGCAAGAGAAAGATAATGTTCTCTGCTTTCCTAAAGATGTAGTTTTGGAAACCCTATGGAATAGTTCTTCTCTGTCCTAGAAGGCTGCTTTGAACAAGAATCAACTTGAAGGCCATGGTTTTGGGAGTGATTTGAAGACTGGAAGCACTTACTCAGAAAAAATGATTTACCTACTCAGTGTGGGAGGACACCACTAAGTAGGAGAATTCCAGGGGTGAAGATTGGGGGGACCATTTTGGAGGTGGATTTCCAGAGTAGAACAATTCTTCTCGATTGTTAATAAAACTGAGGAAATGTCACCTTAAAAAGAAAATGAAACCCTCCATCATAATATAATGGAAATGCCATGGAACTTCTCCTTGGACTATTTGAAGCCCCTTGTGCACTGTTTGAGGGCAAACTGTGTGCCAGTTATTTGTTCACATTCAGTAACAACATCCCTTCCTACATAGAGCTTATTCTGTATAACAGGTGCTTTTCATAATAAGTGATGGCTTCTGAGCCATGACTCCTAGTGTTTTCATCTTCCAAATAAAACTCACTGCCATCAAGTCAATACTGACTTATAGCAACCATAAAGATCAGTGATTTTCAACCTGTGGGTAGCAACCCCTTTCGGGGTCAAATGAAACTTTCACAGGGATGGCCCAATTCATAACAGTAGCAAAATGACAGCTTTTTATGGTTGGGGGGGGGGGGGCTGTCACCACAGCATGAGGAACTGTATTAAAGGGTCGCAGCATTAGGAAGGTTGAGAACCACTGGTATAGATCAAAGTAGAACTGCCCCTGTGGGTTTCTAAGGGTAGTAGAAAGCCTCATCTTTCTCTCAGGTGACATATGATGGGTTTGAACTGCTGGCCTTGCAGTTAGTAGCCATAACTGTTATGCCCTCTTAGGACCTCGCTAAAATTACTGTATATTTAAGAAGGCAAGTGAATTTAAGCTAAGGCATCAAGCCACTATCCCTTTCTAATAGTATATTTATAGTGATAAAAACATTTGATCACGTAACCCCAAAAAGTTAAGTGTGAATTTAAGGCTCAGAACTAGATAAGGTACAGTAAAGTAATTTCTCCACTAGACAAAAACATGAACATAGTATTAACCATAAATACATCACCTCAGGGTAGCCAGCAATGAGGTAGCTTGATTTACCATTTTATTTCAAAATTGACATATTGTGATCCTAATTTCCACAGATGTGATAAATATCACATAAATATTAGCTTTTTATTATTTTGGCATATATATATATATATATATATATATTAGAAATTTGCATACTCAATCATATGTACAAATGTAACCAGTGACATTGATTTTGTTCATCACATTGTACTACCATTATTTTCTCCCCTTTTCCAAAGTAACCCACGGGCATCAACAGAAACTCGGTACCCCTTCATCTGCCTTCCTCCTCCCCATGTAACCAACTCATAATCTTTGGTCTCTATACACGTGCCTACTTTGTATAAGTGAATGTATTCCTTTTGATATATGTTGACATACTAATCTAGTGTTTCAAGACTTCTGCCATTTATACCTGTAATTAACTTCTGAAACATCTTTCCTTTTAAAAATTTGAGTTATAGAACTGTTGGGGGCCAATAACTCTTTCCCCAGATGTCAGATTGGTCAGCTTTGAGGAAGGAAATGGAAACTAATGGCACTCATCAAGTTGATGACGTGCGTGATTTATAGGTCCATCGCTTAACGCGCTCATGAAGTCAATACCAGGGGAAGAAATGGGGTTCTGATTATGGTAAACTGTATTTGTGCTGTCAGTATTTTGTACTGGTGATTTACGACGCACCTGTGGCTAGGATTAGGCTATTATAAATGGCGGGAAAATGGAAGGCTCATTAATTGCTTTATGCCCACAGGTGGAAGACATGCAGTGGGCGAAGAGAGAGCACGTTCAGCCGGCTTCTGTCTGCAGCTTGCCGTGTAAACCAGGGGAGAGGAAGAAGAAGGTGAAAGGGGTCCCTTGCTGCTGGCATTGCGAGCGCTGCGAAGGTTACAACTACCAGGTGGACGAGCTCTCCTGTGAACTTTGCCCGTTGGACCAAAGACCCAACGTCAACCGCACCGGCTGCCAGCTTATCCCGATCATCAAGCTGGAGTGGCATTCCCCCTGGGCCGTGGTGCCTGTGTTCATTGCAATCTTGGGCATCATCGCCACCACCTTGGTGATCGTGACCTTCGTCCGCTATAACGACACACCTATTGTGAGAGCTTCCGGACGTGAGCTCAGCTACGTGCTGCTCACGGGGATTTTTCTCTGTTATTCGATCACCTTTTTAATGATTGCCGCGCCAGATACAGTCACCTGCTCCTTCCGACGGATCTTCCTGGGACTTGGCATGTGCTTCAGCTATGCAGCCCTGCTCACCAAAACCAACCGAATCCACCGAATATTTGAGCAGGGCAAGAAATCCGTCACAGCGCCCAAGTTCATTAGTCCAGCGTCCCAGCTGGTGATCACCTTCAGCCTCATCTCCATACAGCTCCTGGGGGTCTTTGTCTGGTTTGTGGTCGACCCCCCCCACATCATCATTGACTATGGAGAGCAGCGGACACTGGACCCGGAGCACGCTCGGGGAGTGCTCAAGTGTGACATTTCCGACCTCTCGCTCATTTGTTCCCTCGGGTACAGCATCCTCTTGATGGTCACTTGTACTGTGTATGCCATCAAAACAAGAGGTGTCCCAGAGACGTTCAACGAAGCCAAACCGATTGGATTTACCATGTACACCACCTGCATCATTTGGTTAGCTTTCATCCCCATCTTCTTTGGCACAGCCCAGTCAGCAGAAAAGGTAAGTGTCCAGAAATGCAGTTTTCCCCGTGGGCTTTCTTTGTTTTCGTCTGGATTGGACGTCTTCCTTTGGGATCTTTCCAAGTTTTCCTTGGGCTTATACATATTCTTTCAAGGCGCCTCGATCTGTGTTCTTTTGATTTAGAAATAGCTCTCAGAGGGTCACTTGACTTTGAATATGGGTTGGCCCCGGCTGAGAGTCCGTGAAAAACCCTCACATCTGCCCTCCATGGCAAGGGCGGAGATGGACAGAGCTCTCTGCGTCTTCCTTACTGGCTCTTTTAGATCTGCATATCACTGCTCCTCTCTAAATGCTAATGGAAAGAGGGTGGGAGAAAGCACAGACCTATAAGCTCTCCTGGAGATCTCCCCCAGTGCTCCTCCGGCAATGCCTCCTCGTCTGGTTCTCGCGGAGTCTAGGCAAAGGGCCACTGATTGATAAGCATGATGGTTTTTGTCAGCTGATGACACCAGAGAGAAACCAACAGGATTTAGTTCAATATGGATCATTTTAATGTCTCCAGCTTCTCTCTGAGGACTTTCCCATGTGTTGAGAATGATGGGCAAGGATGAAGGAAGCCAACACTGATTAGATATGTAAAGCTATTTATCAGTTGTGTGTGTGTGAGAAGAAGGCCAGAAAATCCATTGGCACGGGGATGATTCTGACACACACCACCCGTTCGGGCAGAGTAGAACTGCCCCTTGGGGTTGTCCAGGCTGTAAATCTTTATGGGAGCAGACGATCTCACTTTCCTCCCGTGCAGCAGCTGGTGGGCTCAAACTAATGACGGGCAGTAAGCCGCCCAGTGCACAACCTACTGAGGGAAGACTCTACGGAGGAATGCTAATCGTCCTTTGTCATAATTCTCCTCCCATCCATCTTTTCCACATGAAAACCAACAGCAACGCTGCCCTGTGCAGAACACCTGCATGGGAAAGAGAGGCGTGGCTGTATTGGCTGTGAGGAGCTCTCTGGATGTCCAGAGAAAACAGGTCACTGAATTCTGAGGTTTGGATAGTGGCTACCGATAGAAAGAAGCCGGCTTGAAGACTGGCAAGTCCTGCCTTCCTGTAAATGATAGCCCTCATGTAGGAAGGAAGAATTTCATCTTTCAAGTGAGAACTTGGGGCGGGGGGGCGGAGGGGAATTCTTCCATCCCTCACCAGTAGAAGCTTTGAAAGAAGCAAAGATCCTGGGGGGTATTTACATCTCCTTGGCCATAGCATTCCAAGCAATGTGCCGCATGAACTTAAAATTCCAGCTAATGCACAGAAAAAAGCCTTCAACAGGGAACAGAGAGCTCATTAGTATGGGCATCCATCCTTTACCGGATCAATGTGGCCCTCGCCCAGGTGTGGGCAGAAAAGGTATGTTCAGTACACTCGCTGCTGCTGAACACAAATTTGCAGTGGGTTCTCAGCCGTGACCTTTCCTGCTTGGGTGAAGTCATGGATATTTTACATAGGGCCAAAGGGGGGGCGAGGAAGGGAAGTCCGACAGTCTGTGGATCTGACTGCCAGGAATCCGGAAACATTGTATTTTGACATAGGCAGATGGGAACTTATAAGGATCAGTTGGTCCTTTAACTGATGGTCAGTTTAACTTAGGAATGAAATATGAACTTTGAGAAATGAGTTCTTCAAAGGCTATGGGGGTTATTTTGATCGAGTGAGCTGAACTACTCTGGACGAATCATGTTTTTCAGAATTTGGGATTGCTAGCATTCTGTGTATTATCAGTACATACATATGTATTTGGACCTAGGATTGCCTTTTGCATGTATTGCTTGATCCCGCGAGGACCATAAACATTCATTTTCTTGCTTTTCGGTAGACAATAAATATTTGAACCAAGGAAACTCTCCTTAACTCTGACACCTGACTTCTTCTTCCGCCTTCTTCACACCTTTTAAAATGGATCTCCATTCTTACTTTTCATCTGACAGCCTCGAAGAGTGAGGGTAACAAATTAAATGGTATTTAGTTACTTCCTTCAGTAACTCCATACTTAGAATAAATGACAGTGGGGCTCCATCAGGCTATGGAACATCATCATAGACCCTCAGGCATGCCTACTGTTAATATAAAGACGTATGTATGAGAATCTAAGACCGTTACCAATGTATATGTGCTTGGGTGTAGCTATATTGTGTCTACAGATGTATGATTCAATATGGCTAGACAAAATTTCTTTTTGGTTTTTAGTGTGGAATCAAAGTAAGTCAAAGAAGAAAATTGTAAGAGAAATTTTGAAGTGCTCATTGGGATTTATCCTGCAGTTGTAGTATGATTGAGAGTGGAAGAGATGGAAGAAATCATTAAGAAACATGAATTCCAGGAATTTTCAAAGACATTGTAATGAAAACTAAACCAAATCATTCCAACTTACAGTGACCGTTTAGGGCAGAGGCGACCTGCCCCCTAGTGTCTTCAAGACTGTAAATCTTGATAGAAGCAGAATTCTCCATCTCTCTCTGGCAGAGCAGCGGGTGAGTTTGAACTGCGGATCCCTTGCTTAGTAGCAGAGTGCATAAAAATGGCTCCTTCAGAGGCATTGTAAGACCTACCTATTGCCACTGTGTTAAATCCAACTCATAGTTTTCTTATATAGGATTTCCGAGGCTGTAAGTATTTATAGGAGCAACAGCCTCAATTTAAGCTAGTTGTGTTAGTCTGGGTACTTTAAAGAAACAAATCCACAGAAACTCATGTATAAGAGAGAGTTTTATATAAAGGGTAAGTGCACATCAAGAAAACATCCCAAGCCAGTGCTGCCAACATTAACCCATATGTCTGACACCAATCCAAAAAGTCTTCCTCCATCTCATAAAACACATGCAATGATGCTGACTGCAGGAGGAAAGCCGAGTCAGTGAATGTGTAAGCATCTCAGCGCTGGAAGTGTCTCCACACACCTGCTCCAGCACCCAGGCCTGCATCGGGGCAGGTCCATGTGGCTTCTCCTCAGGGATGTCTTCCAGGAAATTAACCTTGCAAGCTGAAGCAGGGAACTGCTAAGGCAGCGGCACCCTGGTCTGACCATCAGAAAGCAAGAGACCTGAGAACTAGAAAGGTGAGGCTCACTGAGCCATTTATCCCTCTGCCCTTCAATGAACCTCATATGTGCTTATCGGCTAGGTTGGCACAATAAACTAACTCACTAGTCTTGGCATTACTGAACGTTATACATATCTAATGCTTTACTACTGAATACTTTATATAGTAAAGTTATGATGTTTCTCTCCTTAAAGTATTATTTTGAATACAATATTATTCAAAACAACACACACAATGTTTGAGAATATCTTCTTTTGCTTTCTGCGTCTCCCACATTGTTAAAAATAATCAACACTCACTGACAATCATTTTAAAACCTATATCATCTTTTCTTTTCTATCCCTAAAAGGAAAGAACCCCGGCGGTGCTATGGGATACGCAGTGGGCTGGTCACCACAGGGTCAGGGGTTCAAACCCACCAGCTACTCTGCAGGAGAAAGACAAGGCTCTCTGCTCCTATAAAGATTTACAGTCTCGCAAACTAGGACTGCTATGAGTTGGACTGGGTGGCAGTGGGTTTGGGCTTTTAATTGGTTGCCCATTTTGTTCGCTTTTTATCTCTAAAAGGAAGCTTGAACTAAATTTTATTAGAACTGGTCAGTCCTGTTCTTATTTATATTGTTGAGCCAATTAGCCCTGCATTATCAAGTGATGGGGTTGCCACGGCTAGACAACACACATCCATTAATTCAGCAGATCCTTATTGAGCGCTGACTCCTATGTGTCCAGAATTGTGCTAATTATGGAGTCCACAGACCTTCCCTGTGAGGCTCAGTTTGGCTTCCAGCCAGGGTTGCCTGACTCCTGCCAGTGCCGGGCGGGTTTCATCAAGCTCAAGGGCAAGGGAGGACAGTGAGAGGCTAGAGCTGCTCAGGGGAGACAGCAGAGCTCTATATACGCTATAAACAATACGTTAGCAATGCCGATTCTAGAACCAGACTGAATGGCAAAGGTTCTTCCAGCATGGACCTGATTATTGCCATTCTGGAGTGCTACCTGTTGCAAAAGACTTACCTTACCACTCCGGTTTCTCTAAAACTAAAAGAGACGTAGGGAACAATTGCAAAATTAGTGGCCTAATTGATCCAGCTGCTTTGGAAAACCTGGGTGAAACAAAGTTGTAAAGGGATACTCACTCCAGAGCCATACTGCAGACCACTCTCTCAAGCCTATCTTTTTCCAGGGCTGCTGTCTCACAGGGCCTGGCATAAGTCTGCTGAGAAGACAGAAATATTAACATATAATTAACTTAATGGTCAGAGAAAGAAATTGTGGCCTGCGAGGCTGGCAGAAATCTCAGAAACACATATTTTACCATCTCTAATTGGACTTAGTAAGTCAAGAGGCTCAGACAAAGGTTAGGACCCTGCCAGGCTCTTGGAAGCAGAGTGCGGTAGCCAGAGCATCAAGTAGAAACAACACAACAAAACACATTCAAATGGAAAAGACCATCTGAAAGTGCCCCAAGCCCCTTGTCTCTGAACCACCTCTCTTTCTTCGTCCTCTCTGGAGGAGTGGACCCTGAGAGTCACCTGAGACTCCTCTGTGGCCGTTACATCATCTCCTGTTAACTTGAGGAAGGGGTGGAGTCTAGCCTGTCAATCAGGTCACAGCTTGATAACCTCATTTGGAGGCATGACAGAGACAAGTAGCTCACTGGTGGCCAGATAGGCTCTCTCGCTGCTTTGTCTCCCTGTTGACAAGCCACCTAGAGCTACACTGATGGAGACAGAGCCCTGGAGTTGGAGGAGCCACATAGAGACCCCTGCTAGTGCTGAGCTGGTTCCACCACCACTGGATCCATAAGACTTTCCACCCACCAGCCTATGATGTTCCATTACTCAGTGTGATTGCATGTGCTGCATGAGTCTGAAGAAGAATTTATAGACTGGTATAGGACATATGGGGTAATATCGGACCTATGGACTTGATATGGACTGGACTGGGCTGTTTTCTCAATATACAATTATTTTTTATACAAAGCTCTTTCTTGTACCCATATGAGTATCTCTGGATTTGTTTCTTTAATCATCCAAGACTAACACATCCTCCTTCTCTTCTCTTCCACACCTTTGTGTCCTGGCCGCTCCTGTGAGACTTCGTCTTACATACTTCGGTCATGTGGTCAGGAGAGACCAGTCCTAGGAGGAGGACATCATGTTTGGTAAAGTGAAAGGACAGTGAAAAAGAAGGTCGTTAGTGAGATGGATTGACACCGTGGCTGCAACAATGGGCTCAGGGATAGGAACAATTGTGAGGATGGCGCAGGGCTGTGTAGCGTTTTGCTCTATGGTGCGTAGGGTCTCGATGGATCATGACCGACTAGAGGGCACCTGGCAACAACAGAAAGCTATGAGACTGTAACATAGGTGTGGAAAGAAGAAGAGTCCAGATAAGGCTGAATGAATGGGACCCTCTGCATAGTGTTGCTGTTGTGTCCTGTGGACTTGAATCTGAGTCATAAAGACCATACGGGGGATTTGTAGGGTGAAGCCTTTAGGGGAGAGCAGATCACCAGCTCTATTCTTCCTTGGGTAGAGTCACATCACTGATGGTTCAGTTAGCAGCCAAATACTGAACCACTGCACCACCAGGGTTCCTTTGATTCTCAAAATCATCCTCATCAAGTTAAGTCCAACGATAGGGCCCTATGCAAGGTTTCTGAGCTTGTAAAGCTTCATGGGAGCAGATAGTCTGATTGTTCTCCTTCAGACAGAATCCTTCATAGAGTAGCTTCTCGATCCCTGTCCCTTGAATGAATGAGCCATGGGATGGACCGCACAATAATGAATTCTCATTCCTGCTAAAATTCGATTGTGGCACAGTGGGACACCTAGCAATACATATTATAATGATCTTCATGATAATAACATTCATTTATCCCTGAAAGGGGAAAACATAGATGCAAGATTTCTCTTTGAAATGATGACCACATACATTTCTTTAAGAGAACTCATCACTCTCCCTTACCCTAAAATGGGTTCCCATCCATTTAAGGAGAAATGGTAGAGCTGTGGAGTCAATTCCGACTGAGAACAACCCTGTAGGACAGGGTGGAACTGCCCACATGGGTTTCTGAGGCTGTAACTCTTTATGGGAGAAGAAAGCCTCGTCTTTCTCCCAAGGAGAGCCAGGTGGTTTCGAACTGTTGGCATTGCGATGAGCAGCCCAATGGGTAACTACTGAGCCACCAGGGCTCCGAATACCCACATCCCGCTAATCCCACTATGGCCTGTTTTTGTGGTAATAAATCTCTCCATGGACTTTGCTAAGAGTTATACCACATTGGTTATGAGAATAAGCCAAATGGGAACAACACAAAACAAAACACATTCAAATGGAAAAGACCATCTGAAAGTGCCCCAAGCCCCCTATGTGTGAACCAGCCTCTCTTCCTTCATCCTCACTGGAGGAGTGGACCGTGAGTGTCACCTTATGAGAATAAGCCTGGTTGGGTCAGTGGTGAACGTCCCTCAACTTTACTCTACAGGTCACCAGTTGGAACTCCACAGCCACTCGATACCCACCAGCGGCCCAATCAGAGCAAAGCTGAAGCAGTTGGCATCTCTAAAGATTAAAAAACAAAAACTGCCCTCGAGTCACAGCCAACTCCTAGCGACCCTCTAGGACAGGGTTTCTGAGATGGCCACTCTTAAGGGACTGGAAAGCCTTGTCTTTCCCCCCACAGCGTGGCTTGGAACCCTCTGGGGGCAGTTCTACTGTGCCTTCTATGGAATCAACTAGATTGCCCGAAGTTAGGTCTGGGTTCCGTCCTGAAAAATGATTTAGTAAACTCAGCGGCTAGTTCCAGGACCCCTGTTCATGCAGTGGTTAAGCACTCCGACCTCGAAAGGTCAGAGGTTCAGACCCACTAGACAGCACCCTTTGAGAGAACGATGTACTTACAGCATTGGTCAAGCGTATGCCCTTGGAAAACCTATCTGATGCTTCTTCTCATGCCTGTAAATTCACTGGCAATTCGAATCTGTCTGATGGCACAGGTTTGATTTGGGGGTTGGTCACTACTGTGGAATTCTTGATGGTGCAAGCGGTTCACATATTCAGCCACAACCAGAAGGTCGGGGGCGTTAATTCCACTCTGAGGAACCAGAGAAATTGACTTCTGAGAAACCAGCCGTGGAAAACTCGGTGGGCCACAATTTTCCTGTAACACCTTTCGGGGTGCCTGGAGCCAGGGTCCACTCGGAGGCTCTGTTTCATGATGAGCACCACCAGGCGAGCCTCCCTGAGGATAGGGTCCGACTCAGCTTTGCTCATGATTATCTCCTCAGGATTATGTGCCTCAAATATCTATGTATACCTATAGATATCATATTCAATAGTTATACATATTATGTTAAGACTTATATATTCTATGTTAACATATATAAATATATGCATGCATATACATACATGTCTGGACACATCCAGATGAAGTGAGTGAGAGGATCTGATTTGATTGATCCAGATATTGCCTCAAAGCTATTTAGATTTTCTGTGTGCAGTTCCCTGACCTGGAAGATTTTTATTCAGACATGGAGGAAAGCCGCAGCAGATCACAGCAGCGGAAAGGGCTCCCAGGGAGACAGGTATGCCAAGGGAGTGGGGAAGGAAGGCGAGTGGCTCCTGAGGCGATATGGCACTGCCTCCATCCATTCAGCAGAAAATATGGATTGAAAGCAGTTGCTCACATCTTCAAAATCAAATGTGAGTCGCACTAACAAGAGTGAGGACAGGCATTTCTGCTTCACAGAATATTCCAGATGAGGAAATAAGTGTTGAGAAACCTGGAGGCAAGTGCGGGCGTCACCTGACAGCGTTGGAAACAATTTACAGAAATGATCAGACTGGAAGTAGTTTGCCAGGCAACGTTGTGATTTCTTGAACAAGGAGGGAAGTGGAGAAAGTCTGTTTGTGGTGGTTCTCTGTGTCTGCTGGACGTCCTATGTCTAAACTGGACCACGCTGCCTTTCCTGGCCAGTTGGCACTCATGTGAAACTCATCTCTTTAAAGGCTTCATGAGGCACAGAGTTCTAGAACCCTTTCAAGTATTGGGACAAATTTTATCCTGAGAAGTCAGTTGCCATCAAACCTGACAAGAGAAAACCTAATGAAAAGAAAGGAAAATATGAAAATAGATATATGATTGCTTTTAGCCCCTGAGTTGAAGTGGTGGCACAGTGCTTAAGCACCCGGCTGCTTAGCTGAGGTTGGCAGTTTTTCAGCAGGAAAAAGATGCGGCGGTGCGCTCCCATGAACACGACGTCCTTGGAAGTCCTGTGGGACCAGTTCTGTGTCCTAGAGAGATGCTCTATGCTGGAACGGATTCGTGGTGAGAGTTGTCATTTTTGTTTCCAACAGGAGCCAAATAGCCAAAGAGATATGCCTGTAAACGATGCGAGGGGGAATATGGAGAATTTGGGGTACAATGTAGGCAACCCTGCTAAGTAGCTCTCCTAGAGAATGCTGTCTTCTTTAGTTCCCCCACCCCCACCCTTCACCTCTCCTTTAGTTGTGCTACATATTACTGCTGCATAAAATATCCAACTTAAACACTGCTTTGGAAAATGCTCGTCTTGCTTGACACTGGAGAGAAGTATTTGGTGAACTTGGGGAAGCTACAGATTTTGATTCTATGGTCTTAATGTTGGGGTTTCTGAGGGAGCTGTGGGGCCCAGAATGCTTAATTCGCCAATTTGGTGGTTAGCAAGATTGTGGTATTTACACATTTATACATATTTTAAATCAAGCAAGTGCAATTTCTCTGCCTCACTTGCGATCGTTTTAATCAACCAGTTAATTCGATTGCCAGCTAGGGAACTTGATCCTAAAGCTGACACATCACAGAAAACTAGTTTGTTCTTCTTAATATTGTAGAAGGGCACATTTTCAGAGTCATAGTGACTTTGGCTTTTTGATGTCAAAAATTGCTTAGGGGAGTGGCATATGAATATATTTACTTTCTTTCCATATAGACAGAACCTTAATGACACCCAGATTGTTGATGATACAGATTGTAGGGACTAATTTACTTATTATACCTTCAAACTGCACTTTCCATGATTCAGTAGACACTTATATCTCACAGAGCACACAGGGTGCCAGGAAGAGCAGATTGTGAGCAAATAGTTCTTTTGGGCTATAACCATATACATATTTTTATGTTGGGACATTTTTAAAAAAAAACATTCTCTAAGTGCAGTATCATATGAGTTATTACCCATTTCCCCCAAAGTGTAGAACAATGTTTTACCAAATATTAGTTTACATTCCAGGCTATTTAAATGATATGCAAAGCATATTATTTGAATCATTGGAATGAATTTAACCAAAGGACTTCATGTTGCTCCTGGTTGAAGATATGAACTAGTAAACATACACATACACAGGCATCTACATTATCTAATGCCCTCAGTATGGTCTGTGCAATTGGATGTTATGTGATTTGGCCATTGTGTGACCACTGTGTCATACTCTGATTCTCTTCCATTGTTTCCTTAAGCATCTTGAACAAGCTTCATCCCTGGTGATCATCAATGTGCTGAAGAAGGATTCGTGGTTGTGTTGGGTCCTCCATCCACGTCAATGGCAATTTCTCCATCTCCGATACAAGTCCCACTTGCCTTTCCCCCAGCCTTCTAGCTTTCAGAGGGGTCAGTCTGTTAGCAGTGTGGATCATTTTGGTCTTCGTCTTTGGGGTTTTAGATGGCTCCTTGCCTCAGTCACCATAAAAGCACACAAGTGATCCAAATTGGTGGGGAGGTGGGTGTGGGAGACCTGGTAGAACATGATCAAGGGGAATGTAACAAAGAGGAAGTGCT
>NW_022103920.1:18728798-18757899 GCF_000313985.2 Echinops telfairi
ACCTAATGCCGGGGGTTTAAGTGGAGAGAAAATGTTTTGAGAATGATGTACAAATGCACTTTACACAATTGATGTGTGTATGGATTGTGATAAGAGTTGTGTGAGCCCCTAATAAAATGATTAAAAAAAAAAAAGCACTTTCCAATTCCCCACCTTAGTGGTGTTTAATAGCCTTTCGTTTCACTTCCAAATCCATGCTTCTTTACCTCTTGCTGCTGCTGTCACTTGCATTGGGTTTGCTGCATTTAGGGCCATCATGCGCTTCATGGTCATATTTTCAAAGGAAAATTAAACAGGGAATGCTACACCTCTCAAGACACCCGTGCGGCAGATCGGATGCTTCTGCCTACAACCCGTGACATACAATGCTGTATGCAATTTTTTGTATAGGAAGTACAGCTCAGGACCTGCATAACTCAGTAACATTGGCGTTTATTAGCACTATCAAGACATATGTAGGGTAGGTTCTATAGTACTGTACCATTATATGTCTGAGCAGAGTTGTTTTGTATATAAGCCACATGTTTGTTGCATGGGGGAAGCTATTGTATTGGCTGTGTCCCATTCTTCAGTCAGTGCTTCTGATCTCCAGTATAACCTGTGAGACCAGATGCACATGCTATCAGATATTGACAAAATTGATGTGTTGCTGCTCACGAACTCTGTGCCTATACTATACCTCCCCTATATAATTTCAAAGAGTTCATGGAAAAGTCCTATTATGTTTTTATTCTATATTTCTGCATACTTTCTGAAACCCCTGTGTATGGATATCTTTTTTTTTTTCCTTTTTAGGTGTTGTGGGTTGTTGCTGGCCCTCACCTTTATAAAATATATGTTTTAAAGTAAAGAAAATAAAAACATATGAAGGGAAGAAAGAGAGAAAAAGGAGGTCATTAAATAATGTTGCAATGCCAAGGTTGGACATCAGATAAAACAATTTAAGCAAATCCTTACAAAAAAAGATTCTTTGAGACTGGCTTATGGAGAAATTGAAATGGAAAGCATGGCCCAAGACATAAATTCATTATTCCCACGATAGTCCCAAATTATCTCTAAATCCTGATTCTTCATAGAAGCTTGAAACAGACATCACAGCGACACACATGGTATCATTCACAGAACTGCATTTCGGAATAGTTCAGTGGGTTGGACCCTTCAGCTCACTTTCCTGTTCCAATCTCATGTGTAAAGTGAATGAGGATTACAGCGTCAGAACTCTGAGGATGAGAGAATGTGCCTATTGGGGTGTGAATCTTGCTTGCTTTCCCATATCCATGCATCTAAACAATCTCTAACTTGTACAAGTCCACAGCCCGCCCTCTCCAGGAAACAGATGTCTGCCAGTAATCACTGTTGACCAACCCCGTCCTTCAATGCTAATTATGCATTAACCCTCAACTCTCACAACATAACTGAGGAAAATCAATGATCATGATAAATCCACTGCCATCGAGTCAATTCCTACACATAGCGACAGCCTGTAGGATGGAATAGTCCAACTCCTTTAGGTTCCCAGGATTGTAAATCTTCAGGGTTGCAGATAGCTGCATCTTTTCCCAGAGGAGTGGCTAATGGGCTTCAACCGGCCACATTGGGGTTAGCAGCCCCACACTTAACCCACTGCACTCCCACCAAGGCTCAGGGGTCCATGTCATCATCAAACAGGACCATCAAACAAGCAAACACTCAAGTCTTAGAAACAAAGAAGCGAGACAATGTTGGAAAATAGAAGAGATTTCGTCAAATGGAATTGCAATGTTCTAAGTTCAGCTCACAAGAATATTGAACATACAGATACATACATACGCACATGTATAGGCTGCCAGGGACAAGGGCAATCAAGGAATAATAATAATAACATCCTTGGAATTAAGTTTACAAATATCAAATGGAACTGAACAGATGGACTTCGAAGTGGGCATGGCAACAGCTGAAGACCAGACTGGAGATTTGAAGGGTAAAATTAAAAGGTTATCCAAAAGGAAAAAGAAAACCAAAACAAGGAAAATATTAGGAAAAATCTCTGAGGAGACATGGGCCAGGTGGCCTTGATTTCAGCAAACATCTAATACATGTTCTAGAAGTAGAGAATAAAAAAGGGAAGGGTGGAATCTTTTTGAAAAGAGAGTTTCATAAACTACAAAAATAATTATTCAAATAGAAAGGAACAGACAATTTAGTAAAATTTCAGTAGTCAAAGGAATATTCTAAAAGCTGTTAGAGCTTTTCAAAAAGAATACCTACAGGGAATGAAAAGCAGACATATGCCAGACCTCATCTGCCTCCCTGGGTTTTAGAAGGAAATGAGCAATGGTTTTCTGAAGGAAAAATATGTTAAGCTTAAAATCCTATAGCCAGCCAATCTATCAATCCACGTACAGCTCTGGAAATCTGATGCCCATATATCTGGTGTATGAATTATTTTCAATGTAATCCAATATTATTTTAAAAGTACACCTATTATGAGATGAATCAGTGTCAATCATATATGGAAGAAAAATGTATTTAAATATAAAAGATGAATCCAACACTAATGTCTAGCTATTTATATTCTTTTGTTCATGGGATTGCTGTGAGCCGCAGTGGACTCCACAGCACCTACCCAGAACCACAGTGGTTCTGATTAAGTAGCCCTTGATTTACAATGGTTCAGTGCTGAACTGCTAGCTGAGAGGTTGGTGTTCAAATCCACCCAATACTACTTTTAGGGCTCGGGTCCAGCTGACTCGAGCTGGGGTATTTTCAGGTGCGTTATATGCATGTGAAAGCTGGACAGTGAACGGACTGGACCAAAGAATAGCTAATGCCTTTGAATTGTGCTAGGAATAAAATTACCATGGACTGCCAGAAGAATGACACATCTGTACTGGAAAACTTACAGTCACGATGGACCTTGGAAATGTAGAGAGTGAGAATTTTCCAGATGTTCTCTGGATTTGTAACCAAAAGGGGGCAATCCCTGGAAGCTCGGTAAGACAGGGATCTGGAGATCTATTCCCATAAAGATGTGATCTAAGAAAACCTATGGGCACTTCTGCTTAGCCATGTGGGCTTGGTAGGAGCTGAGAATCAGCTGGAGGGCACCAAGGTGGATTTGCCTTTTGAGCCATGATCATGAACGCAAGGACAAGGTATACTCCTTCTCTGTGGGGCCGGTCATCCTATTGAATGAATCCAAAGAGGATCACATTTAGTAGCCAAGAGGCAGCAATGGCTTCTGCATTGGTTTCACGGTTTTAGAAATAACCTTGAAACAAAACTCAGAAAGATTTCATCTTGCTATGGAAGTGAGCACAAATATGACAAATGCTGCAAAGGTAAACAAAGAAAAAAGTCTTCGTGACTTACACAATTGGGAGCCGGTAGGAGGGTAGACCAGGAGAGATGGTTGCAGGGACACATGAAATCACTCCGCTTTCATTGTGAGAAGCCAAGAGATACAGTGGGGAAAATGCTAACTTAAGAAATATATGTGCATTATTTGCTCAACAATAACAAATTATTCAAACTGGCTACCTCTATCAAATAGGATCTGCAGCTAGGGAGCTGGGGGATGGGGAGTTAGATTTGACTTCATAAATATTTAGATTTTATCTTATTCAACAGATAAATCTGTATGATGGAAATATAAAACATTGCATAAAGAAAGAATGAAAGTGAGAATCCGCAGAAGAACTTTCCTAAGACCAATAGGAAGTTCATTCTCACTTCAGGGACATTAGTGTGAAATACATATTTAGAGAAAATCTTTTGGTGTGGAGATTAGTGTGTGATTTGGGATTTGTAAAATGACTTCAAAGCTTTGATTGCCGAAAGTGAGGTCTGTGTTTCTATTATTTGGGGATACATGCAATTACTATTTGTTTGAAGCCTGCAATTTGAGTATCAGCAGACAACTTGTGGTTGAGTTTTCTGGGAAAATAAATTATTATTAAGTGTTTATTATGTACCAGTACCTTTCCTTAGTATTAGGAAAAGGTAGAGGTGAAAAAGCAATTTGTTATCGGGAATTTTTGACGATCAAGTAGAAGCTAAAACAAAGCACCGGTTGAATGATACAAGGCAAAGTAACGTTGTTGTCAGGGGCCTTCCAGTTGTGTGACCCACGCTGACTGGGCCGCAGAAAAGGAACATGGCCAAATGTCTCCATGTTTGAGCCCTTCGCTGAAGCCTCTGTGACAATCTGCCTCGTGGACGGTCTTCCTGTTCTTCTCTGACCTTCAACTTGACAAAGCTTGATCCTTCTCCGGGGATTGCTGTCTCTACATACCCAAAGAACAGGTGGAAAATGCTCACTCCCCTCCCTTCTCAGGTACGTCGCAACTGTCTCTGTTCCGAGGTGGATTTGTTCATTCTTCGGGCCGACCATGGTCATTTCAATATTCTTCGCCACCACAATTCAAAGGCATCGATTATGCTTCGATCCAATACATTCATTGCCCAGCTTTAACATGGATAGGACACAATTGAAAATACCACAGCTTCGACAGGTATATCTGAGTCCTGCAAGTGACACCCTTGCTCTTACCACTTTCAAGAGCTCTTGGGCACCACATTTGCCCAGGGAAGTACTTGTCTCTCCATTTCTTGACTGCTATTTCCCTGGTGGTTGATTGTTGCTCCAAGTCAATGAAATCGTTGACGACATCCATCTTTGTTCTGTTTTATCATTGGTCCAAAATAACATCATGGAGGCCAAATGAATAGTGTATTAGTTTAGGTACTTTGGAGAAACAAATCCACAGTGACTCATGTATAAGAGAGTTTTATGTAAAGAAAAAGTGGATCACGAAAACATCCCAACCCAATGCTGCCCAAGCCCACAAGTCCAACATTAACCCATTAACCCAACACCAGTCCACAAAGTCCTCCACCTCACAAAACAGAGGCAATGATGCCGACTGCAGGAGGAAAGCTGAGTCAGTGAACGAACAAGCATCTCAGCACTAGCAGGGGTATCCACATGGCTGCTCCAGCACCCAGGGCTGCATCAGGGTAGGTCCATGTGGCTTCTCCTTGGGGATGTCTTGTAGGAAGTCAATCTTGCAAGCTGAAGCAGGGAACTGCTAAGACAGCTGCACCCGGTGCAACCATCACAAAACAAGAGACCCTAGAACTAGAAAGGCAAAGGTCACCACCCATTTATCCCTCCACCTTTCAATTAGCCCCACATGTGATTATTGGCCAGGCCAGCACAATTAACTAACTCAATCCACCCCTTGCCAACCTGGCACCTGTATATAATTCTTAGCTTCACAATTGCAATTAACACCTATGCCTTAACCCTATAATCCTGTGAATTTTTTCCCCTACCTGTGAAAGTTTGTAAGCCAACCACTTCATGCCTTTATCTCCCCCACATTTGGGTATCCAATGTAAATAGCATACGGTCTTGAGGCCATAGGGGTTAGAGAGGAAGATAAGATGTCCTTTTAAGGGATTGCATCTTCATGAACAAGCTCTCACTGCCATCAAGTTGATTCTGACTCAAAGCAACCGAACAGGATTTGCCAACAGGCCTTGAAGGGGGATGAGAAACAGATATAAGCAGCCTAAGCAACAGGAATCCCACGTCACCCCTGCCATCGAGTCTGACTCAGCAAACCAATAGGCTAGAGTAGAATTGCTCCAAAGGGTTTCCAAACTGGACATCTTTATGAAAGCAGACTAACTCCTCTTTCTTTCTCAGAGCTGCTAGTGGATTTGACCTGCTGACCTTTCAGTTAAGTCATGTGCTTAACTACTGTAGCACAAGTACTTCCCAGGCAATAGGAACAGTAGGTTTAAAGTTTCAGCCATAGGAATGGCAGAGAATTTTTTGCAAAACCTGTGATCAAAAACAAACAAATGAAATGACTATTCTGGTATGAGGAAAGCTAGGATAATTGAGTGACCATATGTCCTAGTTTGCCTGACTGTCCCAACATAATTATTAATACCTCTCCTTTTACTCTTAAAAATCCCTCCCAGTATAGACAGTAAATTAAATAAACTATGTGATTTCTCATAAGGTAAGGTTAGTTGACCACTGGTAGCTATTTGTGGAAAGATTTATGCTCAAACTGGGCTGCCTATACCACACTTGCTAGTGAGTCGGGTGTAATTGTGTCTTCTGAGCATGGATGTATTCTCAGTAAATTTACATTTCAGGAGATTCCCCTGCCAGGCCCGAGTTGGATGCATTGTAGTACACAAAGATGAGGGGAATGGGAAATAAGATTATTGCAGAAATCTAGATAGGAAATGTTGGGGGCTTGGCCTGTGGTAGTGGAAGTGGATGCAAGACTAATTCCAAATTGGATTGGCAAGAGGAGAAGCAGAGTGTGAGGGGAGGTTTGGGAGTGTAGGGGCTGGGTCTACGGGTAATGACGCAGAGGCCTTAGTAAGAACATGAGTTTAAGGTAGATCCCCTGGTAGTGGTCAGTCTTGGTCTGGACTAAAAGTGAGAGAGCAATTATTTTATGGTTGATGCCTTTGTCTAGTCCACTATGGACCAGAATTTTTGAACAGAAAATAAATTGAGCAAAAATTTATTTGTGTGATAAAACAGAAGGTATGGATACATACAAGGGCAGGAATATCTGATGGATCAGAATTCTGACTAAACATTCTTTGGGGGGTTAAATAATATTCTAAGGAATTTCCATACTTTAAAAATGCCATCTCTTTAGAAATAAGAGTTGAATCATGTCTAACTGATGTTTCATCTAATTTAAATATATAATTATAATTTAAATACGCACATGAATATGTTAAATGGATTTTCTGTTCTAAGAGTCTTGGGTAAATTTTAGGGTTAGCATGATTTCCTGTGCTTGTTCTGGTCATGTCCAAAGTTTTTTTGTTTGTTATTTAAAATATAGATCCCATTTGGTTATCTATTATGTAAACAGAATAATCAAATTTTTACATCCTTTGCTGCTTCTCTTTACAATTATTTTGAGAGTAGTCATGTATTGGGTCTACAGCATAAACTGTCCATAGCATACATTTTTTTCTACATCTTGTCAGGTTTCTGAATCTCATATAACTAGTTCTGATTTTGAACCAAGCCTTAATAGTCTGCTGATTAGATTTTGAGTTATCAATCACAACGTCTGTGGTTCAAACCCACCGGGCCCTGTATGGGAAAAGGTGAGGCTTTCTGCTCCTGTAGAGATTCACGGTCTCAGAAACCTGACGTGGAGTTGCTGTGAGTCAAAATCAACTCAAAAGCAGTGAGAGTCGGGGGAGAAGAATGTTGAGCCAATCAAAAAACATCAACGCTAAGTGTAGTTTCTTTTAAAGGATGTTTTTCTTGCTTTGGGAGAATAGATTCTTTTTTGCTCATGAACTGCCATCACTTGAAGATTTTCATATTGGAATTTTAGGCTCACTAAGTTATTTGTACAGTCATGTGTATCTTGGAAAGATACCAAGTAATTACTTTCCTCTGTCCATTGATCCCCATCCTATACAGCTCTCTACTCTCAGACTCTTTGTCACCAACAGCTCTGGGATGACAAAACACACACACACACACACACACACACACACACACACACACACAAACATAGCTCTGGCAGAAGATATCAGTCTCAGGAGAGATCGTGTAATATGTTTCTTCTGCCAGCTGTTTCCTCTAAAATCCTCATCTACTCAAATTGAATTGACTTGAGTGTAGTCTTGGTAGACTGTGAGCCTGTCATAAAGCCACAAAGTGTTTGCATCAGCAGGCAGCTGAGTGCTGTGGCTCTGCCCTTGCTTCAACAATACGCTTTCTCCTTGCTCAGACGTCCAATCAAACCACCATTTACCAGGCTGTTGATCCCATCGCTGTACTTATGGCGAAGAACAGCAACAATTAGGACATAACTAATTATGGTTGGGATGCAAAAGGAGGTTATGTGTAGTGGGGGTGGGGGGTGGTTGTTAAGAGCCGCAGTCAGTAGTATCAGTCAGGACTGCTGGGTATATAACATTGGGACACCCCTCACTGTTTTAGGAAGGCATGCTTGACACCCTCCATTATTGTTGCCTGTTTCTGTGCAGACTTGCCTAAAAAGTAGTCTGCACAGAAAGAGGCAAGGATAACGGAAGGTGTCAAACATGTTTTCCTAAACCCATAGGGTTTTCTGGGCTGTGACCTTCCAGAAGAACATCTCTAGGCATGTCTTCCCAAGCACATCTGGGCGACTTTCTACTGCCAATCTTTCAGCTAGTAGTCAAGTGCTTGAATATTTGCAAGACCATATTGTTTTATAGTTTCAGTTATAATGTCCAAGCAGACCTCAGAAATATTAGATTCAGTACCACCCCCTGGCTTAGGTCAGGCACTCATTCATTACCAAAGTGATCTCTAGTCAGTTGCTTTCAAGTGCCATAACCATTACAACGATCTGGTGAGAAATGCTCAAACTTGAATGATGCCCTAGTGTCCACTAGCTCAAACCCAAACTTCCCAAACTTGTCTTGCTACTATTCCCTTTCATTTCACTTGAATCGGTATCCTCACCTTATTAGCCAACCCGTGAGATATGTTTCTATCTTACAAACATTATTGACTTTGAACACGTCTGTTGTGAATTTGGACTTCCTTTGCTTTACATTACCAGGTCTGTGCTTAGTGTGGCTCATGGGCCATTCTATGCCCCATGGTTGTGTAACCATTCAGGAACTCTTTGTGATGACAAACAAAGTCTAATTCTTTTGTATTCTGCAGTCTCACTTCCTGCCAAAGGCACATCACCTGCCAAACAGCTTCTTTTTAAAAATAGTTTTCAGCTGAAAGGTTTATACTGAATTCAATGAACAAGAAGGTGACAAGTGTTTTCCAGCCAATTCTCAGTCCATGTGTGCCAGCGAGTGAGTTAAAGAGCCAAGTAGAGAAAATGTCTGGGTACGAGGCAAGAAATCCGGGTTTCAGCCACCTTAATATTGCCCTCGCCTTGAAGGCAATATTCTCTTCTCTGGACCCCAGTGTCCTCATTTGGCAAAAAGGAGGGCTTGATTGGTAGCCTCAAAGGTCCTGCCTCATTCTGAATTGCTCTTATTCTGGAGAATAATCAGCTATGAAAGAAATGGCCCGCCACTCATAGGCATGACTTTATTTTTAAGCCCAAGCACACGAAGTTGATTATGCATATGCAGTGAAGGATGCAAATGACTGCACAAGACGTTTTAGAAGATAAATGTACTTGAGGCAGACTATCAATCTCATAAACCTCAATCAAGTGCTATCCATGTAGAATGATGGAAATGTGGGGACCGACATCTGTATTACTCTCCCATAGCGCCCTTGTGAGCATCTACTCACACCATGTTTGTTTCACCTTTTCTGAGATACCTTAGGCAGAAAATGAAAAATAATTCAGTTCTCAATAGTCCGTATTAATTTTGGAAGTTCTTTTCTCTTAAAAAAAAAAAATCTGAGTTATACGATGGGGCTGCCCAGTCATCATCCAGTCTATTTCTTTGTTTCACATTACTTCGTGGTTATGAGTTGAACTGCTAATGGCAAGGTTAGCAGTTGAAAACCACCACCTTCTCTAAAGGATAAATAGAAGGCTTTCCACTCCCATAGTTATAGTCTCAGACAAACCTCAGGGGCGGTTCTGCCATCTCCTATAGAATCAATTCAGTGCCAGTGCATGGGAGCTTTGTTTTGGTACATTCATAGGTCATTGTTTATCATTCCCTTCATTTCCACCTGCTGGAAATACGTGAGCCACTGGCTGGAAGATTTGATGCAAACTCAGAGAAGTTAATGTATAAAATAAGCTCTTGTCAGAGAATGCATTTGATTTGACCTTATATTAGTGAATTTCTTATCCTCTTCCACTCCAGTTTTCTCTGGCCTCCAGTTAATGCAGTAATCCTAAATCACTCTGCCACAATATGGAACGAAGGGAGAAGGAAGCTCCGTCTAGCACCCAGTTCCTCATGACAAATTATAGGTGTTGGTAACAAGAATTAGCTACCGTATTTTTTTATAGGTGTTGGTAACAAGAATTAGCTACCGTATATACTTGGGTATAAGCTGACCCGAATATCAGCTGAGGCAGCTAATTTTAGCACAAAAACTGCATTAAAAATGTGCTGAAAAACTTGGCTTATACATGAGTATATAACACGAAGTTCTTTGTAAATCTCCAAGTTTTCTTTAATTTGATGCTTTTATTCTCATTTCAATCACTTTCTGGATCCTGGGAAGCAGCAGTGACAGGATCTGACATTTCCAAGTCTCTTTTGTGACTGAAGACAAGAAAAGTTGATATTTTCTTTAAAATAAGTTCATAAAACCTTAAGCGTTAATTCAAGGGCAACAACCATGTAGTTGACAAAACATTCTCTTTCTTTTGAGATCCTTGTAGAGTAAACAGAATATATATACACACTTGACTTATCTGTCAACTCGTCATTGTGTGGTGGCTTGTGTGTGGCTGGGATGCTGAACGGTATGTTCCGTGGGATTTCAAATGCCAGCAGGGTCGCCCACAGTGAACAGATTTCAATAGAGCGTCAATGAGAGCAGACTACAAAGAAGGAACAGACCGTCCAATTCACAGGCAGTAGCCACTGAAAGCCCTATTGATAGTAGAGAAACAGTGTCAGTTATTGAAAACATAATAAATAGAAGCAGCATATTGTCAAAGATGGTGCTACAATATGAACCCCTCTCAGGTCAGAAAGCACTCAAAATATGACCTTCTCCAAATAAAGTTGATCATAATGACACTGGAGTAAAACCTGCAGGTGTAAGACCTTTGGGACCTAAATTTGCTGATGAGGCATAACTCAAAATAAGAAGAAAAAGTTGCAAACATCAATGAAATCCAATCCATACAACTATTATCCAAATGTATGCACCAACCACTACAGCCAGTGATGAAGAAATCAAAGAATTCTACCAATCTCTTCAGTATGAAATTTACCAAACATGCAATCAAGATACATTGATAATTATTGATGCTTGGAATGCAAAAGTTAGAAACAAATAGGAAGGAACAGAAGTCAGAAAATATGTTCTTGGTGATAGAAATGATGCTTGGATTGCTGAATAGAAATTTGCAAGACCAACGACTTGTTTATAGAAATACCTTTTTCAACAACACTAAGGGGATACACGTGGACCTATCCAGTGGGAATACACGGACATTAAATTGACTACGTTTATGGGAAGAGAAAATGGGCAAGCTCATTATCAACAACTAAAACCAGGCCAAGGGATGACTATGGAACAGATCATCAGTTGCTCATCTGAAAGTTAAGGTGGCAGCTGAAGAATATTAAAACAGGTTCATAAAAGCCAAAATACAACTTTGAACATATACCGCTTGAATATTGAGAACATTTTAAGAACAGATTTGATGATTTGATGCATTCGAAACTAATGAAAGAAGACTTGGTGGGTGTGCGATGACATGAAATACATCATACATGAAGAAAAAAATCAACGTGGATGTCAAAAGAGACTCTGAAATTTGCTTTTCATCATAGAATAGCTAATGCAAATGGGAGAAGTCCTGAAGTCAAAGAGTTTAGCAGAACATTTCAAAAGGCAGTTTGAGAAGACAGAGTAAAATAGTATAACAAAATGTGCAAAGGCCTAGATTTAGAAAACAAACAAGGAAGAACATGCTCAGCATATCTTAAACTGAAATAACTCACAAAAAATTCAAGCCTCGAGTTTCAGTATTGAGAGATTCTATAGGCAAAATGTTGAATGATGCAGGAAGCATCAAAAGAAGATGAAAAGAATATACATTCACTGTACTAAAAAGAGCTAGTCTATATTCAACCATTTCAGGAGGTAGCATGTGAGCAAAAACCAATGGTACGGAAAGAAGTTGAAACTGCACTGAAAGCATTAGCCAAAACATAGCTCCAGGAATTTATGGAATGCCAACTGAAATGTTCCAACAAGCTGATGAAGTATGGGAAGCACTTACTTGTTTTTGCCAAGAAATTTAGAAGACATGCTGTTTGTCCAGCTGACTGGAAAGGATCCATATTTGTGCCCACTCCCAAGAAAAGGGACCCAACAGAATGTGCAAATTATAAAACTTTACCATTGATATCACATACAAGTAAATTTTTGCTGAAAATCACCCAACAATGGTTACAGCAATACATTGACAGGGAACTGCTGTAGTTTCAGGCTGGATTCAGAAGAAGATATGAAACAAGGGATATCATTGCTGGTAACGGATAGCTCTTGGCTCAAAGCAGAGAATACCAGAAAGACATTTATTTGTATTTAATTGACTATGCCAAGGTATTCGACTGTGTGAACCATGGTAAACTATTGATAACCTTGAGATCAATCTGAATTCCAGAACACTTCATTGTACTCATGTGGAACCGCTTCCTGGATCAAGAGGCAGTTGTGGAACAAGCCAACACTGCATGATTGAAAATTAAGAATGATGTGCAACAGGGTTGTATCCTTTCACCATACTTACTCAATCTGTATCCTTAGCAAATCATTAGAGAAACTGGATTATATGAAGAATAATGTCATCAGGATTTGAGGAAGGTTTAATTAACAACCTGTGATATGCAGATGACCCAACCTTGCTTGTTGAAAGTGAGGAGGACTTCAAACCTTCGCTGATGAAGATCAAGGGTTGCAGCCTTCAGTATGGATTACAATTCAATGTAAAGAAAACCAAAATCCTCCCAACTAGACCAATAGGTAGCATATGATAAATGCAGAAAAGTTTGGCATTTTCAAGGATTTCATCTTGCTTGGATCCACAATCAATGGTCATGGAAGCAGCAGTCAATAGATCAACCAACACATTGCATTCAGTAAATCTGCTGCTCAAGACCTCTTAAGAGTGTTGAAAAGCAAGGATGTTACTTTTAGGACTAAGATACATGTTGCCGAAGACTTAGTGTTTTCAATTGTCACATACATGTGAAGGGTGGACATTGATTAAGGAAGACTGAAGGAGAGTTGAAGTGTTTGAATGACAGTGCTGGCAACGATTATGGAAAGGACCATGGGCTGCCAAAAGAACAAACAGTTCTGTGTTGGAAGGAGTACAACCGGAATGCTGTACACAGTAAGGTTTCTGTGAGTTGTAACTGAATCTACACACCTCACCACAACACACACACACACACACACACTCCTGTTTGTCAGCATTGGAATGTACTCCATAGGGTTTTTTTTGGTTTGATTTCCCAGCAGTAGATCTCCAGATCTTTACTCCATGGTCCCTTATGGTTGATTTGAAGTATGAATCTTGGATTATTTTGTACCTCCCAGAACTCTTGTGTGTGTGTCTTTCATGGATGCACATGCTCGTATTTGTGTACATGTAAAACGGTCTTTACCTTTAGATTTGCATCTTTTTACAAGCATGGATATGGGCCCTGGATGCCTGGATACAAAGCTTGACTTGGCCATGAACTAACTGTGTAATATTGTCTGTGTCATTGCTCTCAGCCTCTGCTGTCACCTTGACCTGAAATAGCTACAGTGTTTAGCATACAAATGCTTTCAGAACGACCTCAGGCTATTGTTTTACCTTAATTTCAATGTTGACGTAGACATGATGGTGATGTTGATTTTATAACACTTCATTTCTCAACGGGAATCCCTTTGGCATGCCCTCCCGCTGCAAACATGCTTGAGTCCTTGAGATATTTTAAGATTATAGTTTTACTGTACAGATCTGTTCAAATCACAGCACCACATTCTTTGAGTGCTGTCCTAGCTCATCACAAACACTGACTGTTGCACATTGTCCTCTACTTCAGTAGAGCAGAGCCAACTTATTTCATGATGACATGATTGTTCTACTTAAATACTTTTTCCAGTGGTTCTTGCTAGGTGTCATTGTTGGCTGCAGCTCCTAGTGGCCCCGTGGGCAACAGAAGGAAACCCTGTCTAGTCTCTCTGTCCGTCCTCACGACTGCTGCTTTGTTTGAGCTCAATGGGGCAGCCAACATGTCCAACTGTCTCACCGATTGCCTTCTTCACACTGACCCTCTCCTTTACCAAACACAATGTTTGTGTGTTTGTTTGTTTGTTTGTTTGTTTTCCCAGGGCCTGGTCCCTCCTGACACCGTGTCCAATGTTTGGCCATGTTGGCTGTTAAGTAGAATCCCAGCTGTACTTCCTCCAAGACAGATTTGTGTGTTCTTCTAGCAGTTCATTTGGATTTCAGTAAACCAAATGCATCAATTCTTCTTTTGTCCTCCTTATTCTTTGTCTAACTTTCACATATCGAGGAAGCGACTGAAAATGCCATAGCTTGGATCAGGCACATCTTCATCCTCAAAATGGCATCTTTAAAGAGATCTTGTGCAGCACAATTATCCAATGCAGTATATCGTCGGGCTTCTTCACTGATGCTGTGGTATGTTTCCATTGCATGTATTTAATGTAAATTTTACTGTGATGTGTTCTAAACAGAAAGAGATGGTATCACACAATTCGTTGGTAGTTTTTTTTTCTTACTCGCCACACTCCAATAATACATGAGAAAATAATTTCTCACGGAGTGAGTTTTAAATAAGGCTACATTTATAAAAGTTGATTCTAAAACATCAAGAACATATTCTCTGAAACTGAACAGCCTCATTTGTGTAAGTCACATCATGGGGATAATAAACTTCTGCATAGGAAAATTTCCTTTGAGATCATCTGTGGGGCTTACCTTAGTGAAAATAAGGGATAGGAAAGTGTGGAGACTTTTTTTATTTGCACCTCTCCTCCACACTCTAAAATTCTCCAGCCTAGCTTTTGTCAATTTGCCTCATGCGTTCCCTTTCTCAGACTATTACCATGATGTAGAGCTGTTCCAATCCGTCTGATTTTGTACTAAAGGTCTTTTTTCTGGCTGCTTTGCTACCAGGTTCAGACTTCGTATCTGGAAGGTGTAGAAATGTATTCCATTCGATCCCAGGTGCTTAAGCAGCAGGCTGCCCTCTGACTCCCGTTAATCAAATATTTACTTTCAGTCATTTAAAATGCTGACCAAATTTAAGCATCCACTGGAAACTAGTCCAGTATCCTCCATTGCATTTTTGTTTGGGTCTCAGCTTCCCATAAGAGGTCTTGCCAGAGGGCTCACAAAGCCTCTCCCCTCCCCCCACTTTTTCAGTCTCCAAAGAAAAAGTGTTCAGAATTCCTTCTATTAATGCATATTTTAGCGAGGAACAGTTTATAAAGGGACTCGATTCCACATTTTCTCAATTGCTTAAATTCCCTTTTTGGTATCCTCTCCTACAATGTTAGCGCTTTACTCTTTATTTTGGAATAGTGGGTACGTTTCACGCCATTGCTTCCCCTCTTGAAATGTAACGCTGCACATACCATAACATCAAAAGAAAAGCTATCCACCTACATTTTGAAGCATAATTCTAGCCTAATGCCTTGAAACCTCAATAGCAAAGCAAATTCAGAATGGTTAATAGGTATAGAAGGCAAAGTATTAATATTTATAAAGTTACAATATTCTGGATTTGTATGGAGTGCTGATAAACAAAATCTCTCTACTGCATTTTACATTTTACCTCAATAGATTAAGTCATCACTTCCCACACTTAGCCAAGTCTAATATGCCTTTTAAAAATGATGCTGGTTACGGCCGACAGGTTTTGTAAATATAAATATAGGGTGCCCAATTAAATTTTAGTTTCAGATAAGCATGCAGTAATTCTTTTGTATTAGTATGCCATATGAAATAATTACAATGCACTGAAACATTATATGTTGTTGAAGTTTAATTAGCTGTTGGATATTTTCCCTGACATCCTTACATCTTATTGATGAGACTAATGTGAATAATAATCAAAAATGCATACTGTCAAATTAATTACAACAAGAAATGAATAAAGCCAGATATGAAGTTTTAAGTACAATGGACACTAAGTAATAGTGCACATATAGCTTAAATGAGGAAAAGATGTATCAGAGTACATGTGTGTTCCTTCAGGACCTGGCAAACAATTAGCAGGTGCAATCACCATCGTTAGAAGTGAGAATGCCAAGATTTCCTTTTTCTTCATTTGGACCTGTCATGAGGAACACCCAATCTCTAGAAAAGGGCATCAGGCTTAGTAGTAGAGTGTCAGCAAAACATGAGGGGAACTCAAAATGAGATGGATGCACATAGTGGCAGCAGCAATGGACTCACTCAATAATCTAGTTTGATTAGCGAAACAAATTCAGGGACACTTATGTATGTGTAAGAGAGGGCTTTATATAAAAGAGCAATTGTATATTGAGAAAATATCCCAGTCCAGATCAAGTCCATAAGTTCGATATTAGCCTATATGTCTAATACTAGTCCATAAATTCCCCTTCCGATTCATGTAGGACAAGCAATGATGTTGAATGCAGGAAGATCACAGGCCAGTGGGTGGAATAGTTTGTGCATCCAATGCTGGTGGAAGCATCTCAGCACTGGCTCCTCCAGCTCTCTGAGTGTCTCCTCCACAGGAAGGTGAAGCAGAGAAAGAGTTTGACCCATCTCCAGGGAGAAAGAGAGGAAATTCCCAGAATCCTCTTAGAAGCCCATGCCCACAAGGGGGCATCACCAGGCTGTGACCTGATTGACAGGCTAAGCCCCACCCCTTCACTCTTAATATCCTCGTTGACAGGAGATTATGTAACTACCACAATTAATATGCCAAAGATTGTGAGGATAATGTAGGATGGTCAAGGTGGCCAGTAGTCAGAGCTGACTTGAAAGCAACAAGCAGCAACAAAAAAAAAAGCTAAGTGGAATAGAGGCTTTTAAAATATAGCCACATCCTATTCCCTGGAATCTGTGACTGTTGACTACCTGGAAAGGGAGAATTCGGGCAGCAGATGGAATTTGACTCAATCGGAATCAAGTAGATGGCAGTGAGTCTGCTTTGGAGTTGGTGGTTTGAATCGGGGAGATTACCCTGGATTATCTAGGAGACCTTACTGTAATTCTTAAATATGGAGGAGGAAGGCAAAAGAGTCAGTTCTAGGATGATGAAGTGTGAGAGTCTTTTGTGGCCAGATGTTTTTTTGGATGTGCGCCTGTGTCCCCCGGGGTGTGGTCTCTAGAGACGAGAGGGGGGTGTGTTTTCTCCTCTAGGATTTTGAGAGGGGAGAGTGTTGCTGTGTTTTTTTTTTTTTCGCCGTGTGACCCCTTTTCCGCGTCTGTGCTCTCGAGGCGTATGATATTATGTGTGTGTTTTTTTATTGTGTGCTTTTTTTTTTTTTGGTTTTTGTGCGCGGCGGTGTAACGTTTTCATGTTGTGTGTATATCTTGTGGATATCTTGTTTTCTCTTTTTTTGTGTGTTTTTTAGAGATGTGGTATCCCTTGTTTTATAGCCCTTTTTTTGTGTTTTTCTCAATTGTGTAAATATATTTTATATTCAGATCATGTTAGAAGCATACTCATACACAATGCAAACATGGAGTGCTAAGCCAACATGCCTTACATTCAGCCTCTTAGTTCACATTGAATCACATGCGTAGTGAAGGAAGCTGCAGGTCTTTGCATTTTCATCTTCATATACTTTCTTTTTTTAATTCATAGAAGATTGATTTATACTTTTATTGGCATACTTTTCTCAGTACTAAAGCAATAATTAATTAAGAACTTGTCTCTATTCAACAACTTTTAAGGACATTCTAAAGAAAAGTGCAATGCAACTTCACTTCTGGTCCCATTCAGCTTTACATTACCTTCCTCTAGGAGGCAAAGACAAGTGCTAGCCATGATTGAGCACCTGCTGTGTTGAGCCTGGGACTCGGAGTTCTTTCTACTGTAAGTGACCCTAGTTCTACGAAAGCCACCCTGGAAAGATCTCCCTGCTTAACCTGTAGCAAATCCGGGTTATACGGAGCTTGTAGTCATCAAACTGAGACTTAAACCCAGGTTTGGCTCTGAAGTTCGAAGTTTCCAACATCTGAGAAGTTTAAACTGTGCCGCTTTTCTTTTGAAGAATTTGCTGCACATGCATTGAACTGGGCTGCTCTAAAGCTACATGGTAGTTTGGCATCTCTTCCCATAGGGAGCCCTTAGTCTCTTGGTAGCCTAATTCCAAGTCAATAAAGAGAAACAAGAACATATCAACCAGGTCCTGCGCACCTTCTGCATGCGCAGGGGTGTGCAGGTCACTAGAAGATGACCTTGCCGGGATACCATTCTCTTCATCTTTTTATTTCTTTTCCCGGCCCGGTGTTTGGCCTACAATAGGTAATCAAGAGATTTTCTTTTCTTTTCTCTTTTCACTTAAGGAATGTGTTAATGAATGAGTGAGTGAACAAGAGTGACTTGTTTCCTCCACATTAACTGCTTTTTCAAACTTGATACTTAAAGATGACTCTGTTGAAATACAATGTAGCCACCTATCCAAAAGTAGAGCATGCGTATGAAATCTTTTGTGAGTATAAACGTTGCTGCAGGAAGAAGCAATCACCCTTGATTTGTATGGAAAATATTTTTTAGCATTTCTAGACCCTGAATGGTAACTTAACAAACCATGCCAAGAAACACACAAGACCTCAAAGTAATGCTAACACACAATGTTCACAGACGCAGTTCGAAGCTGTGATGACTTGCTGCTAAGATGCTAAGGGTAGTTCCCAGGGAAGGAGGTTGGCCAAGCTGTTCTCCATACTCTGGGTGGACACTGCCTCCTTAAAGCCTTGGCTTGGGACAAAACTAATATTTAATATGTGTTAACTCTGCCAGATGTGACTCTGCGTGTGGTCCATAAGCATCATAGCTATCTCCTTACAGCTTGAGGTCACAGACAGTGATGGAAAATGTGTGATTTGTTGTTTTGTTGTGGTTTTTGTTTTTTCCTTCTTTTGTCCTTGTTTTTGCTTGCCTGGATTTTTCCTTTCCTAAGAGGGGAGAGCAGCCAGCTTGCCTGTCTTCTATGTGCCTTGATAAGATCCCTTCGAGTTGAGGAGCTTGCAGCAGGCCTAGCATCTCAGAGTTTTTATCTAAGCTCCCTTCCCAAATACTCCCATCCCATTTTGAATGCATGCGTTGGATGATCAGGATAATTATTTCTCCTTACTTTATTTCACTCGTGGGGAGTGCTGAGGCAATGTGTCTCACTTGTTGATTCTGGTGTCTGCCAAGTTTGCATCACAAGCCGTTGACATCATCCAGAGCTGCAATCTGATGAACTGGCGAAGATACCGATGGTTCGGTTCTGCCTCGTGGTGGAAAGGATGGTTAGCAGTAATAATAAGGAAACCCCAAGGGGCTGGAGTGCCACGCGTTGAGGGCAAATGTCTAGGGGTCTGGCATGTCTCAGAGTGGCGTATGGCATTGTATTAGTTGTGGGATTCTCCATTGCTGCCAATGAATAGTAGATGTTGTTTGAGCTCACCTGTTGTGTGAATGATATGCAAATCTGGCACTGAAACTGTAGGACTGCTTTCAAATAGTAGTCACTGGCCACAGGTTGATACCAATCTTCTCTTATTCTCCTTGAGAACGTGACTAAAGGAAAGCTAGTTTGAGTTATGTGGTCTCAGCAAGACATCATGAGAACTTTAAAATGAAAACAACATGGACAAGCCTATTGGAACCAGGCAACTTTAAAATACTGCCTGTGCCCATGATCAGTCCCTGGTCTTCTTCTATTCCCTTGGGGAAGGCTGCAGCTGCTGGGCATCCTCAGTAACCCGCTCTTTCCCTCTCTGCTTTGGTAGAAGAGAAACAAATGAGTCTACATCCTTTGTTCTCTCATTCCTCAGCATTGATTGTTAAGCCACATAGCGACACCAAAAAATCCCTGCCTTATTTTTTCATTGTTTGTAGAATTATCAAAATCCTTAAACTAAGATAGTCAGCTTCTTAGTGTGAATCTTAAATTTCTATTTTAACTCCACCTTTCTTCTATGTGCTCAGTTTTCTTTTGTTCCCAGTCCCGAACAGGATTTGCCCATTGATTTCCTCCCTATTTCTTCCTTCCTTCCTCCACCTTGTGGACATCCGTGCATGGTCTATAACTCACACTTAAGTCTAGAATTTTCCCATTGGAATTACCATTGCGTTAACACTTAAGTTGGCTGAAGAATTTATTCCAGCATTTGTCAACCACATATCCTTCACCGCTTCTCAAATTCCCAATGGCACATTTCTTAGGCCTTGAATTTAATTTGCCATGCCTGGTAGAATTTTGTTCAGTTCAGCCACAGTACACACTGTCATTCATTAAGGCACATGCCATTCTTTTTCTGGATGACTTTTCCAATGGCCCCATGGGGGCTCAATGTGAGAAAAAAAAGGCATGACAAATAGAGTCATTCTCATCAAAATAGGAGTGGTATCATGAGATTACATGCTTGCCGACAGATTTTTCCAAGATGTTTCTATTCTACATTTCTAAAGAAGCTGTTTTGCTGAGACTGTGTGCATTCATATCAAAGTGTATCATATCCCTGGCTTGCTTGGTCTCAGCAACTATTGGAATTTAAGATGAGTGTATGCCAAGAATTGGTGGGTGATCATATTGCAACAGATATTAATGGAAGCCTCAGCCATGCAAAACCAAACTTTTCCCTGACCTTTGGTGACATTTCATTGTAGGTCTCTGTGAGAGGTAGGTTTATTGTGCCAACCAGGCCAATAGGAACACGTGGGATTAATAAGGTCACAGTTTGATTGGAGGGCAAAGAGATAAATGGCTGAGCAAGCCCCACCTCTCTCTCTCTTGCTGTCTGGTGATTGGCTGCCTTAGCTAGTTCTCTGCCTCAACTTGTGAGCTACACAACTTGTGAAACATCCCACCAATGGATCGTGTCGCTAGAGCTTGAGGTTCCTTTGATACCTGCTTCACCACATGGTTGGTGTATACATCACTTGTGCTTGGGACTCTCAGATCCTGTCATCTGGCTGACTGTTGGTGACCTGCCTGCTGTTTGCTGCCTGTGGCCGGACTACCTGCGTTGCTCTACAGAAGACTCAGCTGTCTTCTTCCTTGACCTTGGACCCAGTGGCCCTCATGAGTTGAAGGGCTTCCAGTATATTAACTGTTCCATGTAAGCGAGTTGAACTGAGCCCCCTGTACTGCTGTGTGGACTAATTGGCTGTTTTAGTCCTTTATGCTGTGTATATCTATATCTATCTATCTATCTATCTATCTATCTATCTATCTATCTATCTATCTATCTAAAATCATGTGTCCTGGTTTTGTTTCTCAAGAGAACCATGTCTAGCATAGTCTTCACATACATAAAAGCCATAGGATAGATAGCTCTAAAGGCAGTAGGGACCTCCCTGAACAAGGAAGACTTGTTATAGTTATCACCATAGAAAACAGGGAAATAGTTTTCTCAAAATATTGAATTTTTAAAATTACTCTATATAGCTATTAACCTGTCCTCTCCAGCCACACTTGAACTATGACTGTGTAAGTGGCTCAGGTTGGGAGGACATAGTGTTTTTGAGTCCCAGGGCCCAGGCTTTATTTCCATGTAACACTGCTGCGATCCCTAGTGGAGACATATATACCAGTTTCATGATTGAGACAATGTATTTTACAAATATTGAATGATGTGCCAAGTCAGAGGGCTGAGAAGGAGTATACGTGTATTACATTATTATATTACAATGTCAGCATTTCTAACAAACTAATGTACTACACAAACACAGCTTCCATCACCTTCAGACCAAAGAACTAGATAGTGCCCAACTACCGCTACTGACCACTCAAGTTAGTGACTCAGAAGGCCCTGGGTTGCTTGAGAGGAAAAGAATGAAATTCAAAGTTATAACCAGCCTTATTGGTCTGATAGAGATTAGGGGAACCTCTGAGACAATAGTCCTCACACACCTTCAAACCTGGAGCTGAACTCCCTCCTCCCCCCAATCGCCCCATCGTTAAGAGACAGGCCTATAAAGTGAACAATAACTACTGAGTAATGTACTACTCAGAATGATCATCCATCCAATACCAGAGAGGCAGCGTTTTTCCACAAACAAAGTTCAGCAAGCTGGAAAGATGGGCACATGGGAAGAGGAAACCCCAGGAGGGAGTATGAGGGGTGCGATTCCATTGAGGGAATTGCAACTAATATGACAAAACAAAAAGCATTTCCGTTGTTGAATTGGGACACTAATTTGCTCTGTAGGCTGCAACCTAACAGTTTTTTTTAAATGTCAACATTGAGAAATATCGTAATGGTCCCTGAGTCCAGTAGCCCACTGAGAATTGACCTTAGCCAGTACATGTCCAGATGATGGCTAAACACTTCTAGTGACTGGGAATTTCTCATCTTCCAAAGTATCTTATCCTGTAGTGCGAGACACAACTCCACATCTTACCTTAAATTGATCTAATCTATTATTTCTTTTTTAGCTTACACCAATGGGCCTGAGGCTAACCCTCTTCCACATGGGACTCAAGTCAGTCTTTTACATAATTGAGGATACTCAGCATGGTTTTTTTGAATTTCGTTTTCACGTTAAATATGGTGATGTCATTCAAAAATCAAGATGATTTTTCTTCTTCAAGTGTCAATAGGGACTTCTTGAAACCCTTACTAAGAAGAAAGCAGACTAAACCAAGGGTGATCAGAACAGCACAGGTTAGTTTTGTTAGAGAACCAACATCAGTTGATCGCTTAATGAATACTAAGATCAGATCGCCTTTTGTCTGGAAGCCACACAAACTCTGAAAACCTATGCAGTCATTCCTCACCAAAAACCTACACGTTTTCACAAATATAGTATTGCTGAGCCATGAATAGGAACCAGTATCATTTGTATATGGGTGTGTTCAGTAGTCATCTAGGGCTTTTCTAAGTAACATGATGAGGGAATATAGCATAATGCCTTTTAGTATGCATCCTGGAGTTAGGTGGCCCTGATTCCAGATTACCATATTTTTGGCAAATATCTTAAATCATTAAGCCTGCACTTTCTAATATCTGTGTATTAGAGATGTTGGTTACCTACCTCCAAGGGACATTGAAGCAAATATGCCTGCGGAATGGTAAATACTCAAAGAGTGTTTATACTAGTTTTTATGATGACTTGGTTATGATATGTTTTTAAGACTATGCTCATCTTTATAATATACTGATTTGATAATTGATTTCACAACTTGACATAGACTCTTGTTCATTCCCCCCATCTAAGATCAATTTAAATTATTTATGATTCCATCAGCTATTCTCTGGACAAATATTTATTCTTCTAGTCTCATGGAATCATGGGTTTTGACTCTTCAAGTGTCTGTCTCTCTAATTCCATAAGCTGCATTCTAGCCATCGAAATCCCATGGTATGCCTTTATTTGTGCAGCTAATTCTTCTATTCCAAGAAGCATCTGTGTATTCTAATATTTTGACCATAAACTAGAAACATTAGAAATAATCTTTACCCCGAAGTCTTTTCTTCTCTAGACTTTATACTTCTAATAAGCTTCTTAAATTGATTCAAGAGTCAACATTTGGCTCCCTCTCCCACCCCCAGAGTAATGAAAATCCATTAGCTATGGTGGGTCTGTAAGCCCTCATTCCCAAGTATGCACTATGGGAAAACAACCCTAAGGACCAGGCCAGGTTTCTGTGAAGTCACAACCACTGATCCCCATTCAACATGGTGTTGGTAATTGCAAGTCTACAATGACGACCTGTTGTTTCTTTAACAAACATCCTGGTATATGCATTGAAACAAAACAGTATGTTCCCTGTCATTTGTTGGTCGCAAAATTTCTTCTGACTTTTCCTTTTACAAGCCATCCATTCTTCAAAGCTCATGCGCGATTGTTTATTTCAGTGGCAGCCAATTGACTTGTACAATTGTACTTTCAATCTTAGTTGATGTCTGTACTTGATAGTCCCCTGTTTCAGTTGTCCTGAAAGATCATTAATAATGTGTTTATTGCATCTGTTGAAGTAAACATCTACTTACACTTTGTTGAAGCCTATAAATAATCTCTTTAATTTCAATAAAAGAAGTTTCATTCATTCATAACAAAATATAATGAAATGGGTACTTTAGACCAAAAGATAAGATGTACAGTGTAGTTCTCTTTCAATAATAAATACTCTACAATGAGCATTTATTCAACTTACTCACACATTACTATTCCTGTCCCTGGCCTTCCAGGACATGCCCTTTGCAGAGTCCCTGTGAGTAAAACAATGGTGCTAGGTTGTTTTTAGGAGCTGTCCAGTCACGTGTCCAGACATGGGGACCCACACCATATGTCTGAGCAGAACTGTCATAGGACTTTCTAGGATATAATCTTTACAGGTACAGATTGCCAGCCAGATTTTTCTCCATTGAAGCTATTGGATGCCAAGCTTCCAGCTAGCAGCCCAGTGCTTGCCCATTGCTTCACCTGGAGGTGTATTGCTTCCAGGGAGGTTTCAAACTGCCAGGTTGGGAGAGACAGAGGGAGAACCCAGAGCCTAGAGGATTAGTGTTGTGGAACAAACTGAAATCGCGGGAATCATGGGAGTAGGTAATAAAGTTTGGAGGGAAACAAGGATGAAGGAAAAAGGGAGTTGGCTTTATGTGGGACAGTGTTTCTTGAAGAGAGGAGCAGGTCCCAAGCAAAAGAGACTGTTAATAGGAGCAGATCCTTCACTCGCTGGCCATCCCCAGAGACCCAGCAAAAGGGGAGTTGGTCTCCTTGTCACCAGGGTCAAAGACCAGTACAAAGAACTCAGGTTTCAGAAAAGTGAATATTGTAGGTATCTAGGGAGAACAATGGAAGAAGCAGTGATCGAGTTCCCGCTGCTCCACATTTGAGCATTATGAAGAAATCCCCCAAAGAAAAGAATAATCCAGTAAAGGCAGCAGTTAAATTAATAACAAACTACAATTGGTGGCATCAGAAGAACACAGATCTTTATAGCCAAAATGTATTATGAACTTACTATGGGCTAAGCACCCGGATGGCATAGTGGGCTACACTTTGAGCTGTGAATCACAAGGTCAGCCATTTGAACTCATCAGTTGCTCTGAGGCTGTCTGCTCCTGTGAAGATTTAAAGACTGGGAGACCAAGAGCAGTTCTACTCTGTCCTACGGGGTTTCTGAGTCAGATTCAACTCACTGACTTTGGGTTTCAAGTCTGGAGTAAACGCGTGCATATAATTAATCATCATGCGCTATCATCATCCCATTTTAAAGATGAAGTGAAGAAAGTGATGAACAGAAAGGAGTGGGAAGCAGTAAAGCTGGGATTTGAAGTCATGCTCTCTGGCTTTAGAATGGATTTCTTCACCATGAGAACCACAGCTTCCGTGTTGTCTTTTACATGCCTGATACACATGTTGTTGTTGTTGCAAAGTATTGTCTAGGCAGAGTAAAACTGCCCCTTATTCTATCCTTGGCTGTAACCTTTATGAGAGCAGACCAATGGGTCTTTCTATCACAGAGCCACTATGTGGGGACCAACTGTCAACCTTTTGATTAGCAACTGAGAACTTAACCATTGATCACCAGGATTCATTTTAACTTACTAAATTATAGGTTGATCTGATTTGGTCTGTAGACCAAATTCTATTTCTAATTTTGTTTTTAAAGGATGAATTCCATTTCATTTAGCTGTCTTATGGCGTAGTGTCTCCCGGCTGGGTGGCTAATTGCAAAGTCAGCACCTTGAAACCACCAGCCAACCCCCAGGGAAAGACAGGGCTATCTACTCCTTTAAAGAGCTAAGCCTGGGAAACTCACAGAGGCGGTTCGACCCTGTCCTATTGGGCGGCTTTGAGTTGGCTGAGCTCGGCTCAACGGTGGTGGATTTGTTTTTGTCATTGCCCATCAGGAGGCGCTCTGCTGATATAGTGGATGATGTGTTGGGTTGCTAACCACAAAGTCAGCCGTTCGAAAACACCATCTTCTCTGGGGGAGAAAGATGAGGCTGTCTACTCCTATGAAGAGTCTGGGTCTTAGAATCCCACTGAGGCAGTACTACTTGTCTTCTACCCTTGATTGTAGTGAACTTGACATTTTTTAGTTTTTTGCCTAGCAGAGGTCACGCAGAATTATGTTCATGAAATGAGTCCTGAATATATGTGCCAGTGAGACTTTAAAGAATGAGTTTGATATTCAGAGGTGGAAAAAAGGGTTTCCTACTGAAAGTTTCCAATCAGACTAAACTGCAGATTTGAAATCAACATCATCACTGTAGGAGTTTCACAAGGTACATGTTTCAAAGAATGATAAAGTTGGCAGAAAGTGGGGAGAGTAGAGGAAAAAACAGAAAAACACAGGACAAACAGAGACGGAAACTATTGTTCACTTACGTTTTCCTGATGGACTTTCCTTTTCCTTTAGTGGTATAAAAATGAAAGCAGGGGATGGGGGAAATTGCCCGGGAGGAAGGGGAAAAATGAGGAGCTGATGCCAAGGGCTTAAGTGGAAGGCAAATGTTTTGAGACTGATGAGGGCAATAAATGTATAAGTGTGCTTAAAAAAATGAAATCTATCCGCAGGGCAGAGCAATTGTTTCATCTCAGTGACATAGGTGGAAGAACACTGCTTCCTGTCCCCAAATTTGAGAGGCTCCAAAGCCACCACTGGTCTGAAAACAATCTTCATTAAATAGGAACCCTTTTAGATTGGGGCTGTGTGGTTGGGAAATTTCAACCCATCTACACATGTTCGCAAGGAGTCACACCGAAATATCTGCCATTGACTTGTCTCTCCAAGAAGGTAGTGAAGAAGGAAGGCCTACTCTAGTCTGTGCTTGTGTTAATTAGTGGTTAGATTAATTAGGAAGCTGACAGTTAGGATACTAGAGGAATTTTAGGTGAGGGGGAAAAGGAAATGAAATGATTGTGGTTTTTATATGCCTATACGTCTGCTTATACAACAAATCAATTTTAGTTCTCGTAAGGACTTGCTTGCATCCATCAATCCTGAGCCTAATTGGTGACAAGAGTTTCTTCTCGTGTTCATTATTCCACTTTGAGAACTTGAAACTGAAAAATGGCTCTGGGTGTACAATTGAAGAAAACCCTTGATGTGAAACCCCTCTATAAACTGGATCCTGTACCCATTATTGCTTGGAAGCTCATGAATTTGGTCTTGGGCACTATAACCACCAACCATCACCACCATCACCACAACAAAAACATAGTTATTTGGAGATTAGAGTGCAGATAACTTGTTTTGCCAGCATGCTCCAGTATAAATGCTGGTAAACATGTTATTGGAGCAAATGAAGTTTGGGAATATCGATTAGTTTATGTTCACTACATATATGTGTGATTTTAGTAGAATAATTGGAAAATAATTGGTTGGTGAAAATTGGAATGCCTTTTAAGTTTTTAATTGAAGCATGCAAAATCCAGTCATTAGCTTCTAAACCATCAGTACAATGCTTGTGTACTTATAGACCATCATAATAAACTTAATGAAAAGAACAACATGTGTCTCTGGGAAAATATCTGTGGTCTCATGAAAGGAATTTTTCTCTTCCATATGTACTTTATGTCTCTGAAGTCTACTTTAAAATAGAAGAGCTCAAGCCTTAATTTGAGACTGTGACATGAGTGAAATATTTATTGAGAAAACATTGCCATACTTCATTCCTAAAAGGGGGAAAGATGAGGCTTTCTACTGTCATAAAGATTTTCAGTTTTGGAAACTCACGGAGGCAGTTCCATTTTGATGTATGAGTAGCTGTGGGCCACAATCAGTGAGTTTGGACTTGGGAAATTCTTTTTTTTTTAAATTAAAATACCTGATCATGATTTGATATCTTTTCCCTTGCTACTAGTTCTATCATCTAATACTCTGCCCTGTGTCTGTACTTATTTTCCTCTTAAAACATAAATTATTTCACTATAATATTTTGCTTCTGTAAACCTTGTTCTGTCATGGAAGTAGCAAGCTAGTTTGATATATGAACCGTCTGAGCTCTATTCAGGTATGTTCCAAAAGACATAGCCAACTCGTGTATCTCGACAAATGCGCTCAATTGCCAGCCTCTACCTCATCCTGCTTTTGATCTCATTTGTATTATCACTTAGGGGGTTTGCATTCTCTCAAAAGCAAAGAGGGTTCCCCTTTGTGACAGAAGAAGACAAAGGCTGGCATCTCAGATCGCATCCAGATTAACAACTCCAGCAGAAATGTAAATTCTTCTCAAACAATATAACGGTTCTAGAGAATCACCCCAGTTAGTCCTGTTTGAACCTCATACCCTAACTTTTAACCAATCCCCGATGCCAGGGCAATGGGTTTGGATAAAAAGACTGACTTGGAACCCATTATCAATCCTGTAATGGATGGCCAGGCAGGGCCCTTTCCTTGAAAGCCCCTGGGAGCCACCTGGGACATGGAACAGAGAAGGATTGTGTCCCTTCAATGTCCTCTGCATCGTGATTGATAAAGATATCTACTCTCTCAATTCTGTGCCATGAGGAATACTCCTTCCACTACCTATTAGAAAATATATATGAAGTAACAACTTGAAAAAAACGCTATGAAACAAGCTGTTTACGGAAAGGTGAACCCAGAAGGTGCCTTGGAGGGTAGGCTTGGTGGTCTCCCTTTGAACAAGCAGCCATTGTAAATCCCCTGGGGCACAGTTCTACTCAGCACACATAGGGTGGGCCTGAGTGGGAGTCAGCCCCATAGAAACTGGTGGTGTTATGCTAGAGATAAGAGCATTCTCAAAACACGTAGCAAGAGCGTTGATCAAGGCATAAGGACTTGAAGCTCTATTTTGAACCATCTTGCCAAACACATCATTGTCTAGAGCCCAGACCACTGCTACCTGCTGGTGCTGGACACCACCAACACTACATTCTCCTGGCTGTCTCACTCATCACTGATGGATAGTCTCTGACATCAACTGCCAGCCTGCCTGCAGTACCCGCTGGCTTTGTCCTGGGATCTTGTGATGAGTTTGCCAGGCCTGTAGATGTGTTTGTCCAACCTGATCTGACTGGCTTCAGAAGCCTGTGGGCCCCAGGATGACAAGTGCTTGCTCCTATTTAATCTGTCCTTTCTTTACTGTGGCTTCCAATAAGTCTCATCTGTGCCACTGCTGCTGATCTGTCAGCCTTTCCCCTTTCCTTCTCCTTGCCTTTCCTCTTTCTTCTACTTACTGCTACTTTTCTCACGCCTTATACACCACACATGGTGAACTAATCTCCTTCCATCAAAGGTTCAGTTCTTTGC
>NW_022103920.1:18759131-18777199 GCF_000313985.2 Echinops telfairi
CCTTCCTTCTCTGAGTGAACTCCTTTATTGTCCTAACCACGGTGCTTCCCAAATCCATTACTTTCCTCTCTGACCTCTCCTGAAAGTAGCACATCTAACTCTCCAACGCGTAAGTTTGAATGGGAACAAATAAAAAATGGAAACCTTTGCTTTGGCTTCAATTTCCAATCTCTGCTCATCATCTGTCCTCTTCTGAACAAGGGGATTTCTCATTCGTCGCATGGAATCCTTCAGTAAAAGCTCTCAGTGACAGTAAACACAAGCCTCTCCAATCTGGCTTTCATCCTTGAGTGTGTGTCTGTGTGTGTGTGTGTGTGTGTGTGTGTGAAAATGCACCCTACAAAACACCATTCAACAATCAATACATGTACAGATCCATTCCATTGGGTACATTCTTCCTACTGTGTCACCACCTCACTGCCTCTAGTCTGCAGTGTTTCACCACCATTAACGTTTACTCTCTATGCCCCTTAACATCCTCCCCCAGTGTTAACACAGTTACGGTGATCAGTTTGACCACACATAGCTAAGTCTTTAAAAGAGAAATATTGTCAAGGTTGACAATAGTTAGTTTTTTTAAATCATTTTATTGGGGGATCATACAATTCTTATCATAATGGATTGTGACAGTATTTATTAATCGAGCTCAACTTGTTTTGTTTAAAAATGATTTTATTAGACACTTTCAGTTCAAACTTCAATGAATTATTTCACAATGTATTTGAGGTTCCTCCATTTTCAGTGGATCTGATTTCCGTAGAGTGGCTTATGCAGAGTCATTAGGCATCCTGTTCCACATTTTTCATTGTTCTGATAAAAATCCATCTATTGGGTCCTAGATCAAAATGTTCTGTAATGGTAGCCAGGCATCAATCATTTCTTCTAGTCTCATGGCAAAAAATGGCAGTATTTCATGAAGGTAATTAGACCCGCAGCCCATTTCTTTCTCCCGTTGCTGGATCTACTTATTCTACTGCTTTAGACTGATGAAGACCAATCTCTGTATATTGGGTGAGTGGTCACAAACATTTAAGATCCCAGGGACTAGTCATTCAATTAGGAGACTAAATAGAAACTCTAAAAACAACATTATGGTCTTAGTTCTGTCACATTACTACTCCTAGGAATGGTTCAGGACTTTGTTATCCCATAATAAGCTAATCAAAGGAGCATGTTTAGCTGCTGGAAGCAAGATTAGGTGAAAGACATGGCTGCCCACTCTCATGAAGAGTTACCGCCTCAGAAACCCATAGGGTGCTATGAGTTGAACTCCACTTGATTGATGGCAGTGAATTTGGTTTCTGAAGCTAACCAAATTGCTCTTCTCAGCCACTGGTTCTCTCTGCTCTTGAAGTCCATTTTCCTCTCTGCATACAATGTTCTTTTCTAGAAAAAAGAAATGATGGGAAACAGATACGTGTAGAAGATTGGAAGGAAAATGAGGGAAGGACTTCATACTTAAGCCCCATCAGGGATTTCTTGAGATCTGAACGTCTTAGGATTTACTTTTCTCAGTTCATACTTTACCTTATACTTCTGATTTTTTTAATGCTTTGGAATATGTTTCTCTGTAAGAAGTTTTTTATAACTTTCTTTGTGTTTGTTTGTGCTTCCTAGGGAAAAAAAAACACCTCACCTATGAGCCTATATTTCCTCACTTATTTATATCTTATCGGTGTCTACAAAACTTAATGTGTACTCTTGAGTAGAGACTAAAGGAACTCCAAAACGATGGCCTTAACTTTCAGGCCTTAAGTTGAACTGCCTTGGCTTAATTTTCAGCCAAATATTACACTGGTCTATAAGATGAACAATAATGTTAGGGAAGTATGCATGCCTCGGACCACTCACCCCTTTGAGAGGAAAAAGTTCAGAAGGGTTGGGAAAGAAGGAGGAACAGAAAGGGGAAACATGGAGGATATAGAATAAGTGATGTTACATTGTAGGCATTGCCATCCTTGATATGAAATGAAATGTGTATGAATTATTAAATAGAAAATGGGTTTGCTATATAAACCTTCCCCCAACAAATAAAACTGTAGATCTTATGGGTTCCACAGATGCAATGGATCCAATTATATGCAAAAATTTTAATCATGTGTTATAGTTCATTTAAAACCACAGTACCTAGACTGTTAGATACTCCGTAGACCGGTCATTAATTTTAGATATTGTTTATCAAATGATCTTACCAGAAGTTGTCAATACTTGTTTTCTCCTGTGTGGTCAGTATGGGTCCAAATAGGGAAACAAGGTTATGTATTGGAAGAGAGAAGCTTTCAACTTCAACGAGAACTGACTGTAACTGTATTGGAATAGCACCAAGACAAAGGAACGGCAGTGTTACACAATAAGTTAAAGAGGAAATGACATCTAAAGGCCGGGGAAGCGAAGGTATCAACCCTAGAATATAAGAAATGGGATTTTGGGGATTTGAGAATCAGACTTCTGGGGTGCAGGCAAAAAAGTTTGCTGTTCTATAGACTTAGTAGAAAGGTTTTGCAAAGCTGGGACAGGAGTTCTGTTTAACTGTGGTTCGATCTTCAGGAGCTTCTAGACGTTTCTTTTGGACCTATCATCAAAAAAACAAACTCGCTACTATCAAGTCAATGCTGACTCATGGCAACCCCCTGTTTAGTTTCTAACACTGTAACTTTTCGCAGGAGTGAAAAGCGTTTGGAGCTGCTGGCGGTTTCAAACTGCCAACCGTGCAGATTGCAGCCAGCGCCTAACTACGATACGACCTGGGTTCCTGTAACTCTCTGTAACTATGGCTTTAGAACTCCCTCACGGAGGAGGAAAATGCCCAACTGTCCTGGTTTGTAATAGCAGACACTCAAGGTCGTTTAAAAGCGATGACCGGAGTCGGGTGCTGAGCCAAATGATACTGCTGTGGTGTGGGTCATTGCTGAGGGACGCCAATAAACTAGTGAGCCCCTTTTCACCTTCTGGGCTCCACAGTGCTTCCTATGGACAGGACAAAGCTGAAAACCAGCTAACCACAAGAAACAGGGACTTGGCCCCAGCATCACAAATCAAAGTCTACATTCAGGTGAACTTAGCGCTAAGATAACAGATTAATGACTTAAATAAATAACAAATCTGAATTTCAAATGAAACTCTTGTAAATTCTCACAAAGGTGAGAAAACACCATTTGTTTTTCTTTGAGATTAAAAAAAATCTATATATTTAGATATCTAATAGCAAAAACAAACACTCATTCACATTCATGTCATGATGTTCCAAGTTATGCCAATAGTAAATACAGAACAGCTTCACTACAGGTCAGTGACTTTGATTTCTCTTCATTAGTGGTTACTTTCATGAGTTAGTATAAGATAAATATGGAACTTATGACCCATAGTCAAATTTCAGATAATAAAAGAGCCTAATTTGACACTGATGTTGCATGATGTGCATTACAGCTCATCTCACACAGGTGATGTCAATGTGAGGCTGGATGTGTTGGGGTCAAACAAGGCAGAAGGAAAGTACAAAGAGCGAAGGAGTAAATCACGCTGTAAAATACTTACCACCCATTGTCAGCTCGCTAACCCATGCAAAAACAGTTTCACTACCATCTCCCTCCCCCACTTTTGGAGATACAGTGTCACCCGGGAATAGTTTTGCCTGGATGCTTCCAGTTGCTTCGTGGTCGTGGTCGGAGGTCAGAAGACACCTCTGTGAAGAGGCCTAATACAATGGGTACAAGCACTCCTGCTGGAACCTGAATGTGCCGGGGCCACCACCAGTGGGCAGAAGTCCTAAGGGCTAGGAGAATCCTACGTTTGTGGTCTTCACTGAAGACTACATTTTTTCTGTCATCTCCAACATGACTTTCCTCAACTTGCTGCAATTCACTCCAGGTTAGGTGGGTAGTCATGTCATCGTATGCTAGTTTTTACTCACCAGAGAAAAATTTCTGGAAAAAATGATAGCATACGAGTTACACACGAGTTAAAGTAGCTGAAGCTTCAGTTTGCAAAGATGCCTTTCAAGGCACATAACTTTCCGACACTCTTCTCATAAAAACAGAAATGGAAGACTCAGCCTGACTGCAAGTTAGTCCCAGCTCTCCCAGGAAGGTGTGGGATGTGTGGAATGACACTTACCCCACCTGGACCTCGTTTGACTAATCTGCAGAGTCTACTGATGTTATTTCTTTCTCTCTTCTTTCCTGCATTTGTTCCTTTTCACGTTCAGCCCTTTCCCTAAACAAAATCCTATGTGAGACCTCCAGTAGAAAGCAGGGGAACTAGGGATGGTTTGAGTGCAGGACCCCATGTACTACCCCTACCCCAGCAATAATTAAGGAGCTAAGAGCTCATCCTGTGATGCCTGGGTAGAAGACCACCAAATTCAATTCTTTCTAACCCTGCAGTCTGCAGCTTTGGATTTCTATTGTAAAGGGAGCATTGAGTTGATTAATGGCTATTGTGCAAGTAGTTTTGCCTCTTACCTTCTCATCCATTGCAAGCTAATCCATTCTGACTCATAGTGACCCTATATAGGCTTTCTGAGGTGTTCTAAATTGTGTTAAAACAGATTGTCTAGAGAAACAAATCCAGAGACACCCATATATGTCTAAGAGAAAGCTTTATATCAAAGAACCATTACATATTGAAAATTCCAGCCAAGTCCAGACCAAGACCCAAAGTCTGATATTAGCCCATATGTTCCACACTAGTCTATAAATTACTCTTCAGACTCATGCAGCACGTGCAATGATGTCAAATGCAGGAAGATCACAAGCCAGAGGGTGAAAATCTTGTGGATCCAGTGGTGTTGGAACTATCTCAGCACTGACGTGGGTCTCCTTGTGGCTCCTCCAGCTCTCTGAGTGTCTTGCCAGTAGGAAGTTGAAGCAGAGAGAGAGTGTGTGGTCTGTCTCCAGATAGAAAGAGAGGGAGTTCCCAGAATCTTTGTGAGAAAGCCACACCCACAAGGTGGCATCATTAGGCTGTGACCTGATGGCAGGATACGCTCCAGGCCTTCACTCTATTTTTCATGTTACCATGAAATTATGTAACTACCACATGAGTCTTTACAGGAGCAGACAGCCTCACCATTTTCTGGTGAAGTGACTGATAACTTTGGACAACCAACCTTGTGGCTAGCAGTACACAGCTTACCTGACAGCATGACCAGAGCTTCTACATAGATTTGTCAGTATGTATATGTACCTGAGGAGTAATAGGATCTTTTCATCACTAGCCATCACACCGGTGAGTTTGTATTGATAAGCATGCCTGCACATTCATATACTGTGTATTAAAATCTGAGCTTATAAAGCATAACATATTTACTGATATTAACAGGATATCTATCAACAATCAGGAGGTTAATAGGCTCAGTTGATCTTCACACATCAGTTTTCAGCTTAACAATTTCACTAATGGTTGCTCTCTTTTGACATTTTAAGAACACCCAAAAAAGAGGACTGTATTACAAAACTGCTTAAAACTTCTGTAACTCCCCAGGTCTAGTTTATTCATACAGCCCTCTTTTCAAATTGAAGACCTCATAAAAAGTCGGTAGTTGATTTCTCCTTCAAACAGTGCAAATTAGCACCCGTAGAAGGAAAGTCACCAAGACCTGTGATCCTTTTTGACTTTTGTCGATACAGAAACATCCTCCCTGGTTTCTAGGTTTCAAACTATTTGACTTTTAAATAAATATTTCTGTAAATAATCAACTTGCCTTCTCTATAAACGGTGTAAGTACTTGGAGTTTTCTCATCCCTTCTCATTCTTTTGGTCTTTGACTTTGCCATTTTGATGCCAGCTTGCTAAACTGGCTCCAACCCAGCTTTCTGTCCTAATGTTTTGATGGAATGACCTCTGCTTTGGACACCACAGGGTTTCAGACATTTCTTTGGGCCCTGCAGTGGAGTTGACATATTCTCATTTCTTTCCCGACCTTTTGGCTTTGGGCCACTGTCCCTATTCCAGGGCTACAGAACAATTTTAAAATGTTTATGTTATTCACAGGTGTGTCTGCTCAAAAACAAACAAACAAACAAAAAACTAGCCAAATAAAAATTGTATAAAGCTTGCTTTTTCCTCTTTGCTTTTGAATTTGAAATTTTTGTTATTTAACAAAGTCCATCAGTAAATCATCATAAGAAAGGATGCTATGAGCTTGTGAACTTATTTTTTCATCAACAATGATCTATTTTAACCAAATATATATTAGTTCCAAGGAGCCTTGGTGGTGGAGTAGGTTAAGAGATAGCCTGCTAACCACAAGGTCAGCAGTTCAAGCCCACTAGCGGCTCTATGAGAGAAAGATGAGGCTGTCTGACCAATAAAAATTTAAAGTTTTTCAAACCCTCAGGGATAGTTCTACTCTGTCTTAGAGGGTCACTGGGAGCCAGAATTGGATGTCAGTGAGAGAATTACAGGATGGGGGAAACACCCCCCACAAAAAAAAAAACAAACCACCCAGAAGTTCCGACAGCAGAATTTTCGTAGTATGCATTTTTCCCACAATGTGAGCATCAAGCAACTCACTCTGAGTCGGTGCACCCAGTGGCATCGCCTGGGAAGTTTCTCTCTGGTCACAGTGAATTTTTTCTTAAAAGCAATTTCACTCAAACCTCATTTTTTGTGATGGCCAATTTAAAACAACAGTATGTGGCTGTGAAATTTTGTTTCCTGCTTGGGAAATGCCGAAGAAACTGCTGTGATGTTGAACACAACTCATAAGGACAGCACTGTGGGAAAAACTCAAGTGTATGAGTGGTTTTCTCATTTCAAAAAGGTGAAATTTCAATTGATGAAAAACCTTGTTCTATATGTCCATCAACTTCCCGAGCAGACGAAAATGTTGACTCATAGTACATTAATAGTTCATTCCACCAAGTCAGACTGTTAATCAAGCTTTCTATTTAGAGGTTCTAAAAAGGTTACATAACAGTGTGTGACAAAATAGGCATAGTTTGTGGCAGATGGGGGTCTGGTTTTGCCACCACAACAATGCATCTGCTCATGTAAACATCTCAGTGTGTCCATTTGGGCAAAAAAATCCAAGCATGCCTCTCTTGCCCCATTCATCTTACTTAATCTAACCTCGCTCTGTGTAACTTCTTTTTGTTTCTGCAAATGAAAAGAGACATGAAAGGACAATTTAGTGACTTAGAAGAGGTGACTAGCTATCAACAGATAAAGTTGTCTGGGTCTTTAAGGCTTGAAGGTAACCAAGCGGCCATCTAGCAGAGAAGCAACAAGCCTACATGGAAGAAGCACACCAGCCTGTGCGATCATGAGGTGTTGACAGGATCAGGTAATAGGCATCTGAAGACTGTAAACAGACAAACAAACAAACAACAACCACATTGTTTAGAATGAGGGAGTTCAGAGCAGAGACTGCAAACCCATCTGTAGACAATGGGACATCCCTTCACAGAAGGGTCAAAAGGAGAGATGAGTCAACCAGGGTTCAATATAACACTGATGAAACGCACAATATTCTTCCTCATACCCCACTATCATGACTCTAATCCTGCCTTTCACTGTGAGCTAGGCTGGAGCATGTCCACAGGTACAAATAAGAGATTAGATCCGAGGACACATGGAATCCAGCAACAGGAATGGGAGTAGTGATATCAGGAAGGCAGGGAGAAAGTAGGAATAGGAGGGGAGGAAGAGGGAACTAATCACAATGATTGACACATAAGCCCTTCCCCCAGGGAGATCAGTAACAGAAATCGTGGAGGAAGGGAGATAGTGGTCAGTGTAAGATATGAAAATAGTAATTTATTAAGGGGTCACGAAGGTGGGAGGGGGGGTGAGGGAAAAAAAGGAGCTGATACTAAGGGCTCAAATAGAAATACATGTTTAGAAAATAAAAATGGCAACATATGTACAGATATGCTTGATACAATTGATGTATGGGTTGTTATAAGAGCTGTAAGAGCCCCAGTAAAATGATCTTTTAAATAAAAAAAGATGAAAAAAATCACCCCCCGCCCCCTCACCCCCCCACCCCCTGCAAAAAAAATTGATGACAAGTTATACTACTTTACACAAAAAGACTTGAGAGTGGAAGCCATGATCCTCTCTGCTGATAGATTAAAAGCCAATTGCAAAACTAAGGCAACATTAAAAGGAAACGAGGTAGAAATAATCATGGTGGTAAAAGTGGTTGAAACATACATCTGGGGTCTGAGAGAGCTTGGCGGCCTGGTAGCCCAGCCTCTGTGGTGACCTTCGAGTCTTGTCCTGGAGCTCAGTGTAAGCCAGGGCGCGGGTCTGCAGGGCTAAGACGTGCGCAGTCATTCCTCATGGCGACAGGAGCAGAGGGAAGCCTGTCCTCCTACAGCCCAGCCAATGCCAAAACGAGAGGCCCAGCAGGAGCTGCCTTCTTCCGACCTTTTCCCAATCTTGCCAATCAAATTAATCCCTTCCCATTCCCAAGGGCATCGTTTAGAGCAGAAGTCTGGGCTGTAGACAAATGAGGGAGCCTTCTGTTTGAAGCTCGTTAGTGCAAACTGAGATGGGGACGATGATCCCAATTTGGAAGACGAGAAAACCGCCTGATACAGGTTAGGGCTGTGGCCGAAGTCACAGGGCCAGTAAGGGATGGAGCAAAGCTGAAGGTGCTCCCCTCTCAGATGGCACAGCTGGAAACGCGTGCCCACATCTGCGCATGCTCTTCTCAACCGAGGCTGCGATAGAACTTTTTTTTTTTTTTTCACAGCTCAGAGCAAATCTGTTCTTCAGGGAAAGATGATAATGACTGTGTTAGTACAACCCTATCAATCTTTTGGTCCGAGCTGCTCTCTGCTCGCTCCTGTCTTGGAGAAACTGCATACACGATCCCTGAGCCAGATTCCACCCAGCCCTCTGGCCAGTGTCCTCGAAGCTGAGCTGAGTCCTCCCTCCGGCTCTGCTCTCCCTCATCGCGTGAGGACCCTCTGCGATCCGTGTTCAGGCAGTGGCTGCCTGCCTTTCCTGTTGTTCGTCCTGCAGGCGCCTTTTGAAACATGTCAGTTGTTTTTGAATCACTTCCAACGTAGAACAATCCCATGTCTGTCAGAGAAGACTATGCCTCATAGACCCTGGTTTCTTACATCTGGATGTTTTTAACTTGTTTTCATCCTCAAGCACCTATATCGCCCTATGCATTAACTTTACCCGGGAGAGAGAACAGGATTTCGTCTAGGAAATATTATGAGATGAAAACATCTTATACATTCCAGGGTCCAACAAAGAAACCGAACAAACACACAAACATGCCTGGACAATGCTCTGTAGAAAACTCAATAGTCAAACAAACCTCCCAATCCCTGTCATCAGCGGTCCCATGTATAGGCGTGCTTGTTCTGGTATGGTTTCCATTTATTCTAGCAAAAATGTCTTACGGATTTTGAAAAGCGTTCTAGGCAATAATCAGGGATTGTTATGTAATACAGATGCATAAGTTTAAAGTATCAATTACATCTAATTCTTTTTGAACACTTTGTCATGGATTGCATACAAATTTAAAGAGCACATTATATCCAGTTCAGTGACACACACTTTGTGTTTTGCGACATTTGTTGCAATCCCTTCCATGTTAACATCACTCTGTTTTCATCCACCCATCTTTCCTGTCCCTTCCCACTGGCTGAACGTTGTTCATGGGCCACTGGTACCCAGTGGGTCTCATACAGTTCTGAGGAGCCTTTTCCTCATGGGTGTGATTGCGCAGTCTCTAGTTAGCTGTTTGGTGAAAGGTGATCTACAAGAGCGCCTTTCTGAAACCATTGTCTGAGTGGTTCCACTAGAGCCAGGGGTTCTCCAACTGTTTAAACAGGGGGCCAGTTCACTGTCCCTCAAACTGTTGAAAAGCCGGATTACAGTTTAAAAAAACGATGAACAAATTCCTATGCTCACTTGATGAGTCGGCTGTTAAGCAGGACAGGCAGCGGCAACAAAAACACCCGGTGGGCTGGATAAATTCCCTGGGTGGGCCGCATATGGCCCGTGGTCCATAGTTTGAGGACCCCTGCACCACGTGGTCAGACCCACGAAGTCTCATCTTTTATGGTTTTGAGTTTTGTAGTTTTTTTCATTCCCTCTGTGCAGAGCCTTCTATGGTGACCCCTGTCAGAGAGGTTGGAAGTGGTAGCTGGACACCTAGTTCCTCTGGTCTTACGCTTGTGGAGGCCGTGGTTCCTGCACTCCATTAATCCTTAGGACGATTGTTTCCTGGAGTCTTTGATTGTATCTCCTCTCCTTTGCTCCATATGAGAAGAAATGGAGAGACCTGTGGCTGTGTCATAGACGGTGACTCACAAGTTTGTAAGGCTCCAATCACTACTCATGTAGAATATTGCCTTTATGGGCTATTTTATGTCACCTGAAGTAGATGTTCCTTGGGACGACATCCTGAAACTCTTAAGCCCCATGATGCAATCCATTGAGGTGTCTAGGTCAGGCTCAGAAGTTTGCATTATGTTTCCCCCTGGGCACTATACACCTGGATAGTTTTGCAGCACATACAAATGTAGACAATATGTAGAAACGCCATCTGTGAAACCTATATATGTTTGTGGGTGTATTCCCATATATCATCCCACATATGTTCAGTTTACATATTTACTAGGTATATGAATTATTTAGTTTATTGTGCCAACCCAGCCAATAAACACGTGGTATTAATTCATTGAAGGGCAGAGAATAAATGGCTTGACGAGCCTTGTCTTTTTAGTCTCTTGCTCTTTAATCATCTGACCAATGTGGGCTGCCTTGCTTGTTCTTTGCCTCAATTTGCAAGCTACATTACCTGTGGGACACCTAACCCGTGGACTGTGTCACTGTAAATTGAGGTTCCTTCAAGACCTGCTGTGCCACACCATTCAAATTTACATCTCTTGAGCTGGGTACTGTCAGACCTTGTCATCTGGCTGTTGGTGACCTGCCTTGCTGTTTGCTGCTTGTGCCCAGTGGCCCTCAAGACTTGAAGGACTGTCAGTGTCTCACAACTGTCTCACGGGAGTGAGTTGCACTGAGCCATTTGTACTGCTTTATAATTTAATTAACTTTATTTCTTATGTTATCTGTCTATCTATCAGTATAAATATATATAACATTGCTAGCATTCTAGTTTTGTTTCTCTAGAGAACCCTGTCTTACTCAGGCCTCTACTCAAGTACTCTCTAAAAGCAAGAACACTTTGTTCTAATAACCTAGAATTCTGTGATGCTCACCTTCCCAACATGATCGCCGAAGAAAAAATGGGTACGTAAGCAAATGTGGTGAAGAAAGCTGATGGTGTCCAGCTATCAATAGATATAGCTTCTGGGTTCTTAAAGACATGACGTGGTTGGTTTACAAACTTTAATGGGTTGGGGAACATATTCACAGGATTATAGGATTAAGGTGTAGGTGTTCCTTAATTGCAATTGTGAGGCTAAAGAATAAGCCACATTGGCAGGGGGTGGATTGTGGTAGTTCCTGCAAGCTATCCCCAAGAAGAAGCCACATGGATTTGCCCTGATGCAGCCCTGGGTGCTGGAGCAGCCGTGTGGAGACCCCGCCAGCACTGAGATGCTTACATGTTCACTGATTTTGCTTTCCTCCTGCAGTCGGCATCATTGTGTGTGTTTTGTGAGATGGAGGAGGACTTTGTGGATTGGTGTTGGAAATATGGGTTAATGTTGGAATTGTGGGCTTGGGCAGCACTGGGTTGGGATGTTTGCTTGATGTGCACTTAACCTTTATAAAACCCTCTCTTATACATGAGTTTCTGTGGATTTGTTTCTCTAAGTACCCAGACTAACACAGTATCCATCCCTAAATTCATGTTTGCAATTACTGCTATTGCAGGATTGGGTATGTCATAGTACTTACTGTTCTGCCTTTCACTCTTGGGAACCTCTGAGTATCTTCTTTTGCCTTGGCCACATAGCGCTGACTTTCCCTTTAGTGTATACTGCCTTTCCCATCTCCCAATGCATGCCTGCTATCTAGTAAGTAACGGAGCCCTGGTCGTATCATGAGTTATGTGTTAGACTGCTAATTACAAAGTCCGCAGTTCAAATCTACCAGCTGTTCCAGAAAGATGGCGCTTTCTACTCCCATAAAGATTAACAGTTTAACTGTCTTATAAAGTCACTATGAGTCAAAATTGACTACATGGCAGTGAGTTTGTTGTTTGTTTAATCTAATAAGTGAGTTCTCCTCTTTCTCCTTCCCATTCATGTAAGTCTCATATGTATGAAAATAGTTCGAATCACATGAAAACCCTAAGTTAGTTGCTATGGCCTCACTGCATTGGTACAGGAGGGGTATGAGATGAAGTAGTGGGAACAAGGCATTAAGAACCAGGCATCCTGGGATTGGGCTTGGCTTTCACATTTTCTGTGTGTCTATAGTCTTAGGCAAGTCATTTATCTTCTTTGTACCTTCATTGTCTTCATATATAAAATGTGAGTAATCAAAACCCACATCACTGGTGGGTTAGGATTACATTAAAATCTGATTCTGAGTGTAAAGTGTTTAGCACAATGCTTGGCATATAACAAGTGCTTCATAAGTGCTAACTATGTACTTATTGAATGTTTAAAGCCTAGTAGAGAATTCAGGGACCCTTGTGGCATGGTAGGTTGCACTTGCTGTTAACCTCAAGTCAGAGAGGTCTGAGGCCAACAAATGAAACCCAAGGGTGAAAATGAAACACTCTGATCCTATAAAGATGTACAGTCTTGGAAGCCCTAAGTTCTATTCTGACCGAGAAGGTTGCTGTGAGTCAGAATCAATGACATAGCAGTGGGGTGTAAGTAGAGAACCCAGGAGTCCCTGGATGGTGGAAGCAGTTAAGCACTTCTAGTCAAATGTTGGCAGTTCGAATTGATCCCTCTTCTCCTTGGAAGAAAGGTCTGAAGACCACATCCACTCAAACCCTACAGAGTGCAGTTCTACTGTAATACACATGGGGTCACCAGGGGTCAGAGTTAACTCACTGACAGGCGGCTGGGTTTTTGCTTCATTTATTTATTTATTTGCTTGTTTATTTACTTATCTATATCTATCTATCTATCTATCTATCTATCTATTTATTTTATGCCACACACACAATGTAAGGACAATTAGTCCTGTTTTGTTTTCCCCCCCTGGAGTAAAACTCCCTAGTTAGACACCAATTTAAAAGGAGAACAACAAACTAACAAGCAGACGTCTTGTGGAAACACATAACCAAAGCGAAGGGTTACAATATGTTGAGTTGAACGGGAGGCTAGAATGAAAACAGTGCTCCTCCTTCCCATGTCCACTTGGTTCTTGTGTTTGGATTCGAGGAGGCTTCAAAAAGTTCCTGGAATAAATGGAATGAAAATATGGAATTTTCCAATGAGCTTTTTGAAGCCCCTTCCTAGTTCTAACATTATGTCCAACTATGATTTCATTTTATTATTCTGACAGCACTTCTGAATTTTGATCTTTGAAAAATAAGATCCATCCATATTTATTACATTGTTAGGTCCATGTTTTGACTCATGGCCGACCCAAGGAACAGAGTAGAAGATGGAATGTTCTACTCCGTACTGTTCACCAGCACTGATCTCTAGATCATTCTCCCACAGTCCAGCTGGACGGGTTTGCACCACCAACCTCTCTGTTGAAGTTGCATGTTTGAGGGCTACGCCACCAGGGCTCCTTAGATAAGGTAAACGAGTATAAGAAAACTAAAACAATGTGGCCAAATGTTCATGGGTGCTTTAGAAAAAGAATTAGAAGAGAGTCGCATAGGTCCCTCAATTCCAATTCTTGTTCTGTGTATCGAAGCCCCATTTTTGCTAAGAGCAGAAAGTATAAAAGTTGCTAAATCCTGCTCATCCAGATCATGTATTTATAAAATGCCAACACTCTAACTGTGAGAATAATCGTCTTTTTAAACTGAGATCCTTGACGAAATTCATAAAGAGTTTATGAAAACTTAAATGACAAGTAACAATGGATTCACAATATCCATTTCATTGCACTTGCCTGTAAAATGATGATAATAAAAACACACTATTTTGGGACTCTCTTTGTTTTGGAACATTCATAATAGTTCTGGCTGAAGTTTCTCTAAAATAAAAGAAGATGTACTACAATGAGAAATTGTCTAGAATCTATAGTGGGGGAAATTATGCTTATCTGAAATGGAATACTATTTTATGCCACCATTATAATGGTACTAGAGTTTGTAATGTGACACGTACTTTTGAAATCACAAGATAAGCCACTGTGGTTAGAAATTTTCAACATGAGACATCACAGTCGTAGTATAAGCATAGGTTAAAAACAGAACAATTTTCCTAATGCTATGTAATTTGTAATTGCATGTTATAATGTTTCACTTCATAAATCGATGTATCAGAGTAATGAAGTATAGCTTTGATATATATTGATTACACAAAGTAGGAGTCATTACAAAATAATGTACAATTTTAAAATCATTCCTAGATAAAAACAACTGTATTCATAGAGACTCATGTGTGTGTGACCTACTTTAAAAATATTGACTTATGAAAGGTAAGATGGCATTAATATCATCATTATTATACTATCAAGCCTGTGCAAGACACTGTGGGAGAGGCAAAAGAATTATAAGAACCCTGGTTTGAAAGGTAATTCAAATTCCCAGGAAACATTAATAAGTGGTATATGATCAGGTTCCTGAGAGATAATAGAAGAAAAACTATGGTGCAGAGGAGTAAACTGGAAGGTCAGGGATTCAAATCCACCAGCTACTGTATGGAAAAAAGAGTTCAGAGATGTAGATTGTGCATGGATGGACATGATCTTGAAACATGGAAAGATTTCTGTATGGTGAAACTGGGAAAGGACATAAAATTAGGGAAAGTGGCCAGAAAGGTGTGTTTTAGGCCAAAGTGAGAAAATTGGCCTAATCCAAGTCCATCAGTAGAGTGGAACCACATTATAGGTAGATGGTACTAGCCCCAGGAATTTAGACTTGAGAGTTCACGAGTATAGCAAGGCAGGCCTGAAGATGTCCGGGATCCCCTCAAACTGTTTCCAGGATCTCTGAACTTAAAACAATTAAAAAAAATACTAAACGCCTCCCCCACCCACTGTGCTGACTGCTGAATTTTTGATACAGAAACACATTTGGGCAGAACTGCTGCGGTCTTGCCAGGAATCAAGGCAGTGAGTGACATTGAAGGATATAGCGTACTCCCGAGATATTACAGGTTGGGTTCCAGGCACTGAAATAAAGCGAGTCACTTGTTTCCCGTGCATATAAAAGTAAGGTGCGTGGGACACTGTGCAGGCAATCAAAACAAATAACAAACTCATTGCCATTAAGTAGTTTCCACAGCCTAGCAACCTTATGGGACAGGGTAGAACCGCCCCTGTAAGTTTCCAAGACTGTAATTATTTATGGGAGTCGAAGGTCCTATCTTTCTCCCACGGGGTGGCTGGTGGTTCCGAACTGCTGACCTTGCAGGTAGCAGCCCTCCTGATCACCACTATACCACCAAGATTCCTCAATAACATTATGAAATGTTGTGACAGTTACCAAAATGTGACTCGAGACACAAAGTGAGTACCTGCTGATGGGCACATTTGTAGGGCATGGTTGCTGCAAACCTTGAATTCTGAAAGAGGAACCCGAGAAGCAGGGGCTGAAACGCATGGTAGAAGGAAGCACAATAAACTGGGGTCTGCCTGTGTGACCCGCCGCTCAGTGCTCAACTTCAAATCCACCAAGATGAGGCCAAAAATCCACTCTTGTGCAAAAGCAAAGCTGGGAAAGTAGGCCGTCCGGAAGCTAGCAACCTGGTGATGGAACAAAGAAGACATAATTGAAGAGACCGTTGACATGTTGGATCATGGTAACTGATCTCACTGAACAATTTGTGTCACAGTTGTCAAATGGGATCCTAACTTGCTGTGTAAACTTATAACAAAACTCAAGGAAACATTTTTAAAAAAACAGAATTCTACTAGTAGTTATTACACTCTTTACGATCAATTTAGAAGTTAAAAATTCGTTACCACCTTAGCCTGGCAATTAAAAATCCCATACCCTCACAACTAAAATGATCTTGAGGAAGCAGTCAGAATGCTTAATTTTCATAAATCTCAAATTACTAAATTTTTGTGAGATGATAAAGAATGTTTCTAACACTTGCCAGAGGATGGTGGGTGTCTCAAGGGAAAGCACTTAAGTCGTTGTTGGAGTAGCAAGAGGAACTAACGGCTTTTTCCATGCCATGCTACTTTCCCTTGAATGTGATGGATTGATGTTTATTCAAACCTGAATATTTGGAAGCCTTTACTTAAAAATGAAGTGAGCTTGTCACTTCAAGGAAAACAACTGACGGTATTTTTGCTCAGGGTAGAATTTGAATTTTTGAGTCAATCTTGGATTTGGGGAAATTTGGTCACAGCTACCTGGCCAACAGACTGGAAGAGATTTGTATTTGGGCCCATTACAAAGAAAGGTGGTTCAAAAGAATGCAGAAATCCTTGGACAATATCACTGATATCATCCACAAGCCAAATGCTGCTGACTATTAAGGGAGAAACAAGTTGCAGCAGTATGTTGAAAGGGAAATTCCAGAAATGCAAGCCATGTTAAGAAGAAGACTTCCTATGAGGGATTTTATTGCTAAGGCTCCGTGAAACCTTGGCTTGAAACAGAGAATACCAGAAAGATATCCACCTGATTTTTATTGATTATTCAAGTATATTCACCTGTGTGGGTCATAACAAATTGTAACATTGCAAAGAATGAAGATTCTGGAACACATAATTTTGTTTACCAGGAACCTATACATGAATCTACAGAGTCAACAAATGCAATAAGAGTTCCTAGGGGGTACAGTGGGGGAAGGTATCCAGGAGTTCAAGAAGAAAGAGAATGTTTTGGTATGAACTGTACGAATGGATTGTGGTATGAACTGTACAAGACTGCTTAATGTGATTGAACTATAGAATGATATGATCTCTCTATTACCTCTCAAGAAAAAGGTTTTGGAAAAAGATAAAATAAAATACAATTTTTTTAAAAAAGGAAGAAGATTCATTAATAGCCTGTGATATGCAAATGACAAAGCCTTGCTTATAGAATGGGAAGAGAAATTGAATCACTTACTAATGAGGCTCTAAGACTACAGCCTTCAATATATCATATTCCTCAACATAAAGAAAATGAAACACTTAAATGTTCTGATAAGCAGAAAAAAGACTGAAGTTTTAATTTTGCTTTATCTACAAGGATTTCATTTGACTCAGATCCACAATCAATGCTCATGGAAGCAGCAGTCAGGAAACCAGACCATGGATGACAAAGGGCAAAATGCCCTACCAAAGAGTGTCACAGAGCATAAGGGTTAATTTGAGGACTCAGGTGTGTCTGACCCAAGCCATGGTATTTTTTTTCAATCGTTTTATTAGGGGCTCATACAACTCTTATTACAATCCACATATACATCGATTGTGTAAAGCACATTTGTACATTCATTGCCCTCATCATTCTCAAAACATTTGCTCTCCACCTACATCCCTGGCATGCCATGGTATTTTCCATAGTCTCCTCCGCATGAGAAATCTGGCATTGCATAAGGACCAGAGAAGAATCGACACATTTGAAGTCTGGTGCTGTCAAAATATTGAATATCCCATGAACTGCCCAAAGAACTGCAAACAAATCTGTCTTGGGTGAAATACAGCCAGGGTGCTCCCTGGAAGCAAGGATCGTGAGATTCTTCACTGACAATCTGTGGTCGTATTATCACGAGGAGCCAGCCTAGGGGAAGGACCTTAGGCTTTGTAAAGCTGATGGTTAGCAAAGAAGAGGAAAGCCCCCAAGGTGGAAGATTGGCACGAAGGCGGCGGCAATGGATGCAAACAGAAACGACCGTGCAGTGGAGCGCCACCAGGCGGTGGTTTCTTCCATTGCGCATGTTGTCGCTGTGAGGAGCCGTCACGTAGGTTTGAACTCATAGAGATGCTATGTGCACAAGGTCATCTGATTTCTATAAAATTAGAAAATGATACAATAAAAGTATTAATTAGGAAAATTACTCTGGTAATTGCCTTGAAACTTATTCTACGTGAAGAAAATAAGA
>NW_022103920.1:18778278-18782124 GCF_000313985.2 Echinops telfairi
GAAAGTCATATGTTTCATCGTGGCAATAGTTTTTTTATGGAAACAAACCCAGAGTGTTTCGGAAGAAGGGGTTAGGCTAACCTTTCACTCTGTTTGATGTAGGCTGGCTGTGAGTTCCGACCTACTTGCACGCACCTACAACCAAGAGCAACACTCTACTACTAAAGAAACAAATGGATTGCTTGTCATTTCTTTTAGGTGTGAAATTTAGCTTCCATGGGAGCTACATCGTTAAAGCTAGGGGTCAACTTTAAGCACATATTAAAACTACATGAAGCTACAATGACATACTTCAAATATGCTTCAAATCAAGAAATCCATTTGGCGACAGGAATGGTCTCTCAGTAATTACTTGTAGGGTTTTCCCACATGTGTGTTTTTGAAATGCATGCCAAGGGCTACGGAGACGTGTCTGATGGTGTGCTTGCCGGGGTGTCATCCATCAGCTCCGTCCTCCATCATGACGTGCCCTGTTATCATCATACGTGTGTTGACTTGCACAGCTTTCCCTGCCCAGGGCTGCCCTGCAGTTGCTCCATCACTGGGGCAAGCAGCTGTTATTTATTTAGAGCCTCCATCATATTGTATGACAGAATAACATAATTATGCCCCACTTTGGGAATGTTAAATGAAATTATCTTCTAAGCAAGTGTACTTCACTTAATATTTTTCTCCAGCAAGGACGTCAATGGTGACATTTCTGCCATAAGCACTGAGTAACTCAATGCTTCATAAAGGGAAGCCTTCTGATGGGTGGGATTATTAGAGGCAGAACGTACTTCCCTTAGACCCGTTGCCAGCCAGTCGATTCTGAACTCATAGCAACCTTATGGGGCGGAGGAGAAGCAGCCTGCCGCATCTTCCTCCTGCAGAGCACCTGGTAGGTGTCAGCTACTGGCTCAACTGCCGAGCACTTAACCACTGTGCCACCAGACCTCCCCCTCCTCTAAATGTACCTGTGAGAAATGTTTCTGGGGCCAACGCTCTAGTGTGGACTTAAGAGCTTTAGAAAAATGGCGATTCAATGCACAGCTAATGGATGGTTGTGGTGGTGGTGGTGCTTGTTAGGCAGCAGTTCTGACGCGTGAGGGCCCTGTGCGCACCAGAAGGAAGCAGCACCCTTCCCCGCACCAGCCTCACACGGGTGATGACGGTGGATCCCATTGTGGCAACTATGATTGCAAACGATATCGTGAAGTTTTCTTCTTTATTTATTTGTTTATCTACTTCACTGAGCATGATGTCCTTTTCCAGGGATGGGAATTCCTAATTCCCTAAAAGTACGCGATTCCCTGGAAAATCTGCTGTTCATCAAGTGTCCAGTGGCTAATTCCTCAGAAGCGGACAGCCTATTCCTTTTTCAGTCTGTAAACTCTGCTGAAACGTGTTTCTCTTAGGTCACTCGCCTGGTATTTTAAGTACCGGTGACACAGCTTCCAGCATTATCATGCACGTAGGACACACTGACAGACAAGTGGTGAAACTAACGGGTGATCCACCTTATTTTTTTGATATTTGTAGGTGCCTTCCAGTTGATTCTAATTACAATCCCACTTGATAGAGTAGAACTGCCCCATAGGGATAAGAAAAACCAGAGCAGAACCGATGCATTTGAATTATGGTACGCAAAAAGAATAGCGAAAGGACCGGGGACTGCCAAACCCGTCCTGGAAGGAGTACAGCCAGAATGCTCCTTAGAGGCAAGGATGGGGAGACTTCATCTCAAGTACTTTGAACATGCTCTGGTGAGACCTGTCCCTGGGGGGAATTGGTCATGGAGAGGGTCAGCACAAAAAGAGGATGATGCTCAGCCAGATGGATGGGCACAGTGGCTGAAACATATGACAGTTCTGAGGGTGGTGCAGAGCCAGGCGATATTTCACTGTGTTGCTCACAGGGTTGAGATCAGCGGCACCTCTCAACAACAAAACAACCTTTCAAGCAGGCAGCACGGTGGTTTGGGGTTTCCGGTGCTAACAGAGAGATCAGAGAATAGAGCACACCAGTCACTCTGTGGGAGAAAGATGTGGGATTCGGTTTCATAAAGACTTACTGTCTTGGAACCCTATGGAGGCAGTTCTGTTTGGTCCTATAGAGTATATATGAGTCCGAAGAAGATTGACAGCAATTTTTGCTTGCTTTTGTTTTCCATCTTTATGGGAGCAGGTTAGCAGTCCTGGAACTAGCTGGCATGATAGAACCACCATTTTTTGGTTAGCAACTGAGAGCTTAACCATTGCAGCATGAAGGCCTAGGCTGTTTCAATTTTGTTTGAGAAATGTTGGGTATGTTTGTCTCTTCTCACTGCCATAACAAAGGACTACCAGTTATGTGGCTTAATACGACAGAAGAAGAATCAATGCTTTGGAATTATGGGGCTGGCAAACAATAGTGAAAGGTCCATGGACTGTCAGATGAACAAACAAATTAGTCTTTGAAGCAGTATGGCCAGAATGTTCTTTAGGAGCAAGGATGGGTAGACCTTATCTCCAGGCTTTTGAACATGCTATCGGGAGAGCTCAGTCCCTAGAGAAGGGCGGTAAGAAGAGGAAAACTCTTGAAGATACGGATGGACACTGGAGCGGTGACAATGGGCTCCTGCCTCACAATTGTGAGAATGGCGCAGCAATGGGCAATATTTCCTTCCATTGTACACAGGATCATGAGAAGTTGGAATCAACTAGGCAGCACCCAACAACAGCCGCCGGGAGTTTGCTCCCCAGTCAGAAGGCTGGCTTCACAAAACGAGAGTGCTGGGATTGTGGACCCCTTCAGGGACTCTGAGGGGGCATCTTCTGTGCTCTGCCACTCTCAAGGCAATCTTTGGTGTTCCTTGGCCTGTGGCAGTCTTGTTCCAATCTCTGCCTCTATTTTTATATCCTTGGGAACCACAAGGAATGGATATTGAACGACTCTACTGGCATGTGTATTCCTCATGTCAGGTTATTTCTGTCAGTAATTTAAGAGAGACCCAGCTGATTTACAATACCCAAGACTGCAGTGTTTTCATTTCCAGAGGTATGTCTGCTGACGATGAAAAGAATTTTGAATATTCAAAAAGTGCCAGCTGCCATGTTTCCAAATGATCTACATTATAGCCTATGCCAGCTTTGTGAGGTTATCTTGAATGGGTTTCCATGTGCGACATCGCATTCATAGACACTACCTACCACTGACTTCATTAGGGAGGGACACCAGAAAGAAGGAATGTCAGCATCATGCGGCAGTGAAATTGGGCAAATCAATGCAATCAGTGCTGAATGGAATGTGTCACTACTTAAAACTATTTCTATCAAACCTCTGAGAAGTTAAAAGCTACTCACCTTTCTAAATCAAGGGTTATTATTTTGTGTATGTATGTGTGTGGTCATAACCCTGTGATAACCTGGTAAAATTAATGAATCTTTTCACCTTTTCTCAAAATAACGATTTTAAAATTATAAAATAAAATCCATCGGAACTACAGAAGAAAGCAATTATATTGAACTATAATTGTCCGAAATTTTTAAAGAAAACATAGGAGTATATAGTATTCTTCATCGGCGCATTATTAGAAGTACAACTAACAATAGGTTTAATAACTGCCAAGTTAATCACGTGTTATCTGGAAATGATACACAAAAATCATTGCATTACCTTTACTACGTTTCAGTAAATTCAGTAGTTTTATTGCTGAAAATAATATCAACAATATTAGTGTTACTTCTTACCCTGTCGTGGAAAATCGATTTATTTAGCCCCCAGTAATAACCAACACAGCAAGCTTCATTTAGGTTGACATTTTGTCTCTGCTCCAACTTTGACCTTTCTTGGAAGACCAATTCCGACTACTGGGTTTCCGAAGCC
>NW_022103920.1:18782847-18784889 GCF_000313985.2 Echinops telfairi
TATATATATATATATATATATATCATAAAGATATCAGAGTTATGACATGAACATGTGCACACCTATGTTCATCACAGCATTATTCACAACAGCAAAAAGATGAAAAACACCTACGTGCCCACCAAGGGAGAAATGGATAAGGAAAATATGGTACACACACACAATGGAATACTATGTGCCAGTAAAGAATAACGATGAATCTTCAAAAAGCATCATAACATGGATGAACCTAGAAGATATCATGCTGAGGGGTAATTGTCCAATCACAGAAGGCCACATCCTGCATGAGACCCCTACTACACAAAGCCAAGAAAAGGTCTGCAGGCAGGAGGAAACATTACTTGAAGGTTATCAAGAATGGCAAGCGTAAGAGAGCAAATTACCAACTGGAGGGTAGACCCGCATTCACTTGGGTGAAGGGAAAGGCAATCTACACTAAGGGCAAGGACAGCTCAAAGTGACCAAAGCAAAGAACACTGATAGGAACGCAAGTATAAAAGGTAACAAAAGTAAATATTATGTATGCTGCAAATATATCCAAGAATATAATAAAGCATACAAGGCACAAAGCTATAAAAACTTCTTATACATAACCAAAACCTTTAGAGAATGAGCTACTGATTGTGGGAGCTCAGGACTAGAGTTTGAGAGGCCAGCAAAACCAACTAGCGTAACATACATTGTCCGTGAAGACAGCGTTCTACATTCTCTGTTGGTGAGTTGCTCTTTAGACTGTAAGTGACTCTTAAGGTACAACTATTGATCTCACCCTTTCTGAAGCAATAAAGACTGAAAAAAATCAAGGACACTTGGAAAAATCAGTTCGAAGGATCATGCAACCTCAGTTTCTACAATCCTGAGACCAGAGGAACTAGACAGCCTGGCTACCCCTATAGACTGCTCTGAATGGGATCACAATAGGAGGTCCTGGGTAGAATGGGGTAAAAATGTGGAACTAGGCTGAAAATCATAAAACAGACCAAACTTACTTATCTGATAGAGGTTAGGAGAATCCTGGAAACCATGAATGGCCCATGGACACCCTCAGTCCTGGAATTTAACACCCTCATGGTTCAATGTTCAGCCAAGTGACAGATAGGCTTGTAAGGTGAAAAATAACACTAAGGAAGCACACACTCCTTTGACCAGCTAGTCATGAAATGTTTCCAAGGACAAAGAAGGCAGGAAGTGATAGGAAAGGACACATGAAATGGTAAATCTAAGAGGAAGTGGGAAGAATGTTATTTAAAAACAAAATGTGAATTGTTGAATGGGAAATGAATTTACTCTGTAGACTTTTACACAAATCTCTCTCTCTCTCTCTCTCTCACACACACACACACACACACAAACACATGCACACATTTTTGTTAATGAATACAATACTTTTTGAAATGAGACTAACCTATAAATATAACTCATTTTTGGATTTCCATTGAGCAGTGAGTTATAGTTCAACAGGGTTAGAATTATATTTTCTAAACAAAGACACTGACAAGGAAGATGAGGGTATTTTCAAAAAATGAATTTAAGAATGGACAATGACATATCAGATAGAGCAAAGAAGATGTGAGGTATATGGATGTCATGAATTCTGGTGAGTTGGAAGAAATTATGAGGCTGAAAAATTACAGAGATCATAATACAAAGAGTGATCCTGAAGAATGCTTGAAGGTAATTGTTGAGTAGGTGAGCAGATAGTATAAGGGAACTGAGATGACAATGTTATTGCAAGTGAATGTGAGAAATGGAGAGATCAGAAGTTGATCCATGTATTTGTGATACAAGTAAGAAAAGTGGGGACAAGAGAGAAATAAGTAGGCCAAAACAAAAACCTCCAAGATTATATGAATGCGACATTGATCTTGTCCCTTTTTCTAGTTATTCAGCTTCTAATTCAGTTTGCAACAGTTGTGTTTCTTGGATTGTAAGCAAGTGACAAGGGCAGATACTGAAATTTTATGGTCAACACCAGATATCCAAAATCTCCAATAGCACTTTATGGTCTCTGCCAAGTTAATCACGTGTTATCTGGAAATGAT
>NW_022103920.1:18786261-18809042 GCF_000313985.2 Echinops telfairi
GCCCTCATTATTCCCAAATTTCGCTTTCCTCTTGGGTTCCCGGAATCAGCTCATTTTCCTTTTTTCCCTTCCCCCTCCCTTCCTCCTCCCCTCTCCCCCATGCACCCTAGATAATTTATCAATTATTATTGTATCTTATATTTTGATTGAAAGTTGCTGTTACTAGATGCCACCACGTCGGCTCCAGCTCCTAGAGCTCCACAGACTGGATTCGACAGAGCAAATCCTGTCCCATCCTGCACCATCCTCCTAGTTGTTACGTTTGAGATTAGTACTTCAGCCATTGTGTCAGTGCACCTCACGGAGGGATTTCTTCTTTGTTGATGCCACACCTTACCAAGCATGATGTCCTTTTTCAGGGGCTGCTCCCTCCTTATAAATTTTCTAACGTATGTAAGAGAGTCTTGCCATCTTCATTGCCTAAGGAACATTCTGGCTGTACTTCCAAAACAGATTTGCTTTTCTGATAATCCATGCTTCTTAAATTCAAGCAGTAGTACATGATCGAGTACCAATGGTGTTAAAGGAGGAAGTACAAACCATACTGAAGGAACAAATGAGAAACAGTGCCCTAAGAATGGATGGAATACTAGTTGAAATGTTTCAACAAACTGTTGATACAACCCTGAAATGACAGACCAGTCTGTGCCAAGAAACCTGGCCAAACAACTGGAAGAGAACCATATCTGTGCTCACTCTAAGAACAGTGATTCGATAGAATGCAGAAATCAACAAATCATATTTTTAATTTCACATTCTAAAAAAGTTTTGCAGAAGATAATATAAATGTAAAACAAAATGTACTGCCTCCCCCCTTAAAAAAAACCCACTTTTGTAAGAGTGCATTAACAAGGAGCTGTCAGAAATTCAAGCCTTATTTGCAAAAGGACATGGAGTAAGGGGTATCATTACTGATGCCATCTACGCTGAAAGCAGAGAACACTGGAACGGTGTTTATTTGTATTTTACTGAGTAGGCAAAGGCATTCATCTATGTGGATCATAACAAACTACGGGTAATTATGTGAAAAATGGGAATTTCAGAATTCTTCATTTTACTTATGTGGAACGTGTACATAGACTAAGCAGCAGTAATTCACCGTGCTTGTTCAGTGTACACACTAGCAAATAATCCAAGAAATGTGCTGTGTGAAGAACATGCATCAGAACTGGAGGAGGCTCATGCCAATCCTGTGGTGGCAGAGGACACAGCCTTTCTTGCTGAAAGCCAAGAGGACTTGAAACCCTGATTGAAGAAGATCAAGGAATGTAGTCCTTAGTATGGATTACAGCTCAATGTAAAGGAAATAGAAATATAGTTGAACCAATAAACAGATCAGGATAAGCCAAGAAAAGAATGGAGCTGTCAAGGATTTCATTTTGCTTGGATCCAAAACCATTTAGGAAGTGGCAGTCAAGAAGTCAAAGCATGTATGGCAAATCTGCTGCACAAGACCTCTGAGATAGTTAAACTTTATGCTGCCAACCTGGCTGATAAACACGTGGGGTTAATCAAAGGGCAGAGAGATAAAGGGTTCGGTGAGCCTCACCTATCTAGTTATCGGGTTTCTTGCTTTGTGATGGTCAGACCAGGGTGAAGCTGCCTTAGCCAGTTCCCTGCCTCAGCTGGCAAGGCTTACTTCCTGCAAGACATCCCTGAGGAGAAGCCACATGGACCTATCCCAATGCAGCCCTGGGTGCTGGAGCAGCTGTATGGACGGACACCCCTGCTAGTGCTGAGATGCTTACTCGTTCACTGATCCGGCTTTCCTCCTATAGTTGGCATCATTGCGTGTGTTTTGTGAGATGGAGGAAGACTTTGTGGATTGGTATTGTATATATCACTAATGTTGGACTTGTAGGCTTAGACAGCACTGGGTTGGGATCTATTCTTGATGTGCAATTACCCTTTATATAAAACTCCCTCTTATACATGAGTTTCTGTGGATTTGTGTCTCTAAAGTACCCAGACTAACACAACCTCTTTAAAGTACTGAAGAGCAAGGTTGTCATGTTGAGGACCATGATTTGTCTCAAGCCTTGATATTTTCAATTGCCTCATACACATGACAGCTGGGCACTGAATAAGAAAGCTCACAGGAGGACGGATGTGTTTATTGTGTTGGTCAGGAATGTCCTAGAAGAGACTGCCAGAAAGAACAAACCTGACTTGGAAGAAGTACAGTCAGAATGTCCCTGAAATGCAAAGATGACAAGACTTCATTTCACATATTTTGGACAATTTATGAGGAGGTCCCTGGAAAGGACATCATGTTTGGCAAAGCGGAGAGTCACCAAAGAAGACGCCCTTCAATGAGCTGCATTGACAGATGGCTGGAACACTGGTCTCAAGCATAACAATTGTGAGAGTGGTGCCGGACCTGGCAGTGTCTGGTTTTGTGGCACACTGTCTCTCTAGGAGTTGGAATGGACTCAATGACATCTAGTCTCAGTAGCGACGTTTATCAAATATTGTGCATTTTAGAGATCTGGTGGAATACTCTTACCTTATCTTGTACTAAAAGTCAAGAATCATATAAAAGAGGTTGTCACGTACAGGTTCAAAGTATCCATCTTTCACAGTTGTTGTTGTTAAGTGCCATCGAGTCAGCTGCCATCCACAGCTAGCCTATACACAAGAGAACAGAGCACTGCCCCGCCCCATGCCATGCTCACAATTGTTCCCGTGCCTGAGCCCATTGATGCAGGCACTGTATCAGTCCATCTCACCGAGGTCCTTCCCCACCTGTGCTGTCTCTCCATTTTACCAAGCACAATGTCCTTCTCCAGGATCTGGTCTCTCCTGACAATAGGTCCCAAATACCTAAGCCTAAGTCTTGCCCTGCTTGCCTCTAAGGAGCCCTCTGGTCTTACTTCTTCCAAGGCAGATCAGATTGTCGTTTCAGCAACCCATGCGACTTTCACTGCTCTTCTCCGGCATCACAGTTCAAATGCATTAATTCTTCGTTGATCTTCCTTATTCGATGTCCAGTTTTCACATGCACGCGAAGCAATGGAGAATAACGTGGCACAGGTCAGGCACACCGTAGTCCTCAAAGTAACATCCTTGCTCTTAAATATATATATAGTTTTTTTGAAATCATTTTATTGGGGGTTCTTACAGCTCTTATCACAATCCATACATCAATAGTATCAAATTCATTTGTGCATATTTTGCCATCATCATTTTCAAAACATTTTCTGTTTGAGCCCTTGGTATTAACTCCTATTTTTCCCTCCCTTCCCCCACCCTCCCACCCTCATGGATCCCTAAGAAATTATAAATTATTATTTTCATATTTTACACCATCTGCTGTTTTCCTTCTCCCATGTTTCTGTTGTTCATCCCCGTTGGGGGTGGGGGTATACATCAATCATTGTAGTTGGTTCCCCGTTTCGCCCCTTATCCCTCCACCTTTCCCTTACCCTTATGGTATCTGAGGGGTTTATCTGTCCTGGGTTCTGTTTGTCAAGAACTCTTAGCTTTAGCAGTGTATGTGCACTGGTCTAGCCTGATTTATATGGTCAAACTGGGGTCATGATAGTGGGTGGGGAGGAAGTGTTAAAGGTGTAGAGGACCGTTATGGTTTGTTGGTGCTATTCTGCACCCTGACTGACTAATTCCTTCCTTGTGACCCTTCTGTGAGGGAATGTCCAATTGTCTACAAATGGGCTTTGGGTCTCCTTTCTGACCCTCATCATTTGCATCAATATATTTGTTTGTTTGGGGTCTTCTGATGTCTGATACCTGATCCAATCTACCCCTCATGATCACACAGGCTGGTGTGTTTCTTCCATGTGGCCTTGTTGCTTCTCAGCTATATGGCTGCTTGTTTAACTGCAAGCCTTTAAGACCCGAGATGCTATTTCATTTAACTGCCGGGCACCATCAGCTTTCTTCACCATGCTTGCTTATGCATCCATTTTGGCTTTAGCAATCCTTTCGGGAAGGTGAGCATCACAGAATGCCAAGTTATTAGAATAGAGTGATCTTGCTTTTAAGGAGTACTTGAGTTGAGTCCCAGTGCCCATCTGCTACCTTAATACTTAACTTTTAAGTATATATACATAGACCTATTAACATATTTATATATTTACATATGTGCATGCCTATATTTATACCTCTATAAATGTCTTTTGCTTCTTAGTTATGTCCTTTATTTCTTTTTACTTTCCTCCTGTCCCTATCATGTTCAACCTTCATTCAACTTTCAGTACTTTCTCTAGGCTACATTGCACTTGATCAACCAGGCCTTCTACGCTCTCCTCACCATCGATTTTAGATCTCTTATTGTTCCTTTGTCTCTGGGTTTGTTGGCTCCCCGCTCCCTTTCTCCCACCTCCTCCTCTCCCATATCCCCCTGGACCTGTCAGCCCTGTTGTTTTCTCCTGGAGGTTAGTTATGCTGCCTGTCTTATATGGATAGACATGGCTCTCCAATAACCTAATGGATTTTTGTGCAGCAGATTTACCCAATGCAATGCATCTTTTGGTCTCTTTTAAAATTAGGTACATTATATAAAGAATTTTTGGTTGTCCTTACGTACTTATATTGGTAAGTGCAAACTAGTATTTAAAACAGTTTCAAAATTAACAACAAATAAGCATATATGCAGACAGATAGATACACACACAAACTTCGAACAAATTAACAAGAGAGACCACTCCTTGGAGAAGGACATCATGCTAGGAAAAATAGAGGGGCAGCAAAAAAGGTGAAGGCCCTTGAGGACATGGAATGACCCAGTGGCTGCAAAAATAGGCCCAAACATCATAGCAATTGTGAGGATGGTGGAGGTCCGGCCACTGTTTCATTCTGTTGTATAAAGGGTCACTATGAGTTAGAACTGATTTAATATCGCCTAATGACAACATATCTTTGCAAAGAGTTTCTTGACTATCGTATTCTGCTATGACAGAAATACCTCAGATGGTTAGCATTGACAATCAGATATCTACTCTCTCCCATTTAGGAAACTGTCAGTCCAAGTTCATAGTGCCTGCTTTGGGGAAAAGTTTTATCTCTCTGTCCTCTCTGATAAAGAGTCTTGCATGTACTCTGCTGCTCCTGGATCTTATTTCTTCATAATTCTGCATGTTAAAAAAAGTTTTAATTTCAAAACATTTACAAAATGAACAGCATATAACTATGTATTTACTTAAATGTATCTTTGAAAAGATTTTTCAATTATTACACTCTCAATAAAATTATTTTAGAACTCATTAAGATATTCCTTACATCAAAGACAAGAAACATTCCCTATGAGGGTAATTAGCTTTTACTATTTATCATGTCCAAAGAGTCTCCAATCCCTCATCCAATCATAGTTCTATAATTATGTCTGGTTAATAAATGACATGGAGTATGACTTGCTTACTTCACTTCATCACAATTTATGGGTGGTGAGAAAGGACGGCTAAAAGGATAAGGACTCGATTGTCTTGGTCCACTTAGGAATGCAGCAGCTTTAGGCAGGTTGAGGAAAGTAAGACCCTTCACTCCTGCAGCCTGAAGTCTGGCCAAAGAGACTGAGTCTCAGAAGACTGGAGAGTACCTGAGAGGCGAAGAAAATAATAATAATGTATAGTTATAATGTTGAAACACAAACCAAAAATGTTGCCAGCAAGTTGATTCTGACTCATGGCCACCCTACAGGACAGAGTGGAGCTGTGGCATAGGGTTTTCAAACCTGCAGTCTTGCAGAGTCAGACTGGCACATCTTTCTCCCATGTGGCAGCTCATGAGTGCCAACTGCCACCCTGTAAAGGAGCAGCCAAGTACGTAACGATTGCACCACTAGGGATGGAAGACCATGAATAATCGACAACCAGAATTCAGGAAATGATAAAGAGTTAGGATCTTACTGGAGACGTAATAAGGACAAAGCAACAGAGAAAAGTTATAGAACTTGTCAAAAGTTTTCTGTGAGAGGAGAACTATCAAGGAGAATTCTGTAGCTGGATATTTTTTCTTTCTGAGATATTCAGAGATTGGAGGTAGTCGATTCTCGGGACAAAGAAGTTGGTTAGAGGCAGTGTCAAACAGGAACGCACTGAGGGAAAGAGGTCAGAAGAGAAAGCCGTACCGAGGCACCAGTGAGAAGCTGCTGATGTTAGGAGTTTAGACTGTTAATTTGACAGCCCTGCTTCCTTTTGGATGCCCTGAGTTCTACAGGCTCCTTTCTCTCTGAACTCCCTCAGGTACTGAAGCCAATATGAAAGGATATTTTTTCCTTGAAAATTTAATAGAAATGCTAACTTGGCCCTTTTTCCTTAACCAAAGGTCACTGAATCTAGGAATACGTGTATTGGTTTGGGATTCCACTTTATAGACTGGTCATTTTGTCAGAACATGGTAATGATGTGACTAAGGTCATCATTACAATCCATCTGAGGGTACCCTAGCTTCCTTTTCCTTCTGTAGCCATAGAAACAGTCCTTTACCCTGTTCAGTCGTCACACACTGGTCAAAACAGCTAAGTAACCAGTTGCTTAATTCAAATTTACTACCTGTCAAAAAATAACTCATAGTCGGTGTTCTGGGTAGACCGTTTCCTATCTCACTCACACACCTGTCTCAGGTGACTTCCAGTTGGCTGGCTACACACCTCTATGCAGTGAATCCAGAATCCCCACTTCTTCTGTTGTGTAGCTTTGTTATCCACCAACCCTCTGCCGTTGAGTCAATTCCAACTCATAGCAGCCCTACATAGGGTTTCTAAAACTGTACATCTGTATGGGAGTAGACAGCCTTATCTTTCTCCTGTGAAGCTGTTGATGGATTTGAACTGCCAACCTTTCGGTTAGCTGCCAAACACCTAACTCACAGTGTCCCTAGGTCTCCTTGCTTTCCTCCAGTGCCTTGTTGTTATACACGCCCATTCAGCAAAAAGAGGAGAGAGTTCGGGGAGAAAGTACACATGCATTTTGGTGTCTTGTCCTAAAGTCTTCAGAGTCAAATCTACCCACGGAACGTTGTGGTGGTGTTTGTGCCACTGAGATCATTCTGACTCTTGGCAACCCTTCAGGGCAGTGGAGAACATCCCATAGGGTGTCCCAGGCTGCCGTCTTTACAGGGACAGACCGCCAGGCTTTTCTCCTACAGAACTGCTAGCCTTTCAGAAGCAGCCAAGTGCTTACCCCTCCATCACAAAGAAGAGCATTCAGTTTCGTGTCTCTTCGCTGCCTGATCCACATGGTTTTTATCTATTAAGATGTTTTAAATGCCCGTACTTTTCTCATCATTTTCTCCTTGGTAAACTTCTCTATTTATAGGACTTTACTTGAAGTATCCCTGAAGACTTGATAAAGCAGAAGGAAAAAAAAATAAAGCGTTGCACCATTATCTCCCTAATGTTACAAGAAACAGTACCCAGTGGTATTTCCTCCGTGACAATTAAAGGTTTCACATGGGTGCAATTATTATGAAGACTTAAGCAAGCATCAACAGTTTGAACATACTTGGAAACCCAGTCTATGAGATTTACCAGTGGAATAATGTATCCGCACAAATCTCTATTCCTACTCCCGGGAACGCAGTTGTAATAATAGCATCCAGATGGTCCTTCAACTTAAAAGTAATTTAATGTTCTAGCATTCTGTTTACAAATTGATTTGTGATGTTTTTAGTACTATGTTATATATACTACATTATATATGGTGTTTTCTTTATGCCAACTACAAAGGTCTATTTAACCCATTACCTAGCTGAAGTCCAGGAAATGTACAATGAAAATAATGGAGAATATACTTGTTCCTCACTTATCAACCATCTAATCCTCAGACATTTAACATAGGCAATCTTAATAAAATGTCTACTCTGAGTATTGTGTGCATTGATGACAGGTTAGCAGTATGAATGCCAGGGGGTGAGGCCAGAGTAACACCAGCTGGGTGTTTAAAGTTCTGGGTCCAGGCACTGAGCCGTAATCCTCAGTAGTTTTGCAGCTACGTGCGATGTAATTTGGCAAGTGTATAATGATGTAATCATCTTCCATTTTGTGATCAGATCTGGCTGTCTTCCATTTCACAGGACATTGATTTTCACTTAATGAGCTAGTCTTGGCATGTAACCAGGTCCAGAAGTATGGAGTGAGTGTATTGTTGGGTTGCTGGCAGTTAACATAACAATATGTAGATGAAAATCATTTTTGAATATAGAGTATTTTATTAAAATGTTGATACTATAATATACAAAGCAGTTATTATGACTGCACATTCTTTATTGGATAATATATTTGTCTATCTTTTTATTGCTTAGAAAAATATAATGATATTATTTAGTATTTGCATTTTCATCCGTGGGTGTTCGCATTCTGTCATGGTGAACTATGGTCAGACTTAATAGCCCCAATTGTGAAATACTTGGAACAAGTCATAACCAGTTTTATTGCAAAAGGTCCCTGTACAAATTTACATTAATTCTGGTTTCTTAATAGGCTATCCAGCAAGACATTACCATAAAGGAATTGCCTTGTGAGAAATGAGAGCTAGCCATTCCTTCTGCATGTTAACAGCTTGTCAGTCTGAGGCAACAATGTTTGCATCACTGGAGCCCATACACGCAGAGCCCTTTATACTTATTCTGAGTCAAAGATGGAGTAACTCAAAGGAAAGATACAGTATAATTTAAACAGCGCCATATCCAAATATAAAACAAAGTACATTTCTAAAACGTGTTACAAGAAGCTAAACATATCATTCAAGACCCAGGCTGTCATCCTGAGCGCGAGCATGTGATATGCAGGAAAGGTAATGCTATTGGAAACAAGGAACGGAGGAAGTGAGACTGGAGCAACCATGCACATGCATGTGGAAGTCATCCAAAACACGGACCTCCCTTGGGGCCAGAATTTCCTCCATCAATAAGGCAAATGATCACGTGGCTTGAACAATCATGTACCTGCATGTGGAATTCTTCCAAGGCACCTACATTGTTTGAGGTAGGACTTTCTCCCATGAATCAGGCAAATAATAGCATAGAGAGCAAGTATGAGAGAAGACATACAAGTGCTATGACCCCTCAAAGGTAGATACTCGAGGAAAAAATGAATTTGTAATGATCTTGATGTAGCAAAGAGGTGCAAGGAATGTGCCAAGCTTATCCTGAAGAATATTGTAGGGGAAGAAATAGTCTTAGGAAGAGTGAAGTCCCAGCTGAGATGCAGAGTGCAGGGAAGAGCTAGAGAGGAAGGCGGTGGGCCTAGAGCAGTCTATTGTGGAAAAGCAGTTACAAAGCACCCGGAAGGTGATAAGAATTAATAGGGTAAAAAGCAAAGTGAGCTTTAAAAACAAAACAAAACTGGTTTTCCTAAAAGTGAAGTGAGCTCTCAGCCTTCTGGTTGACAGTTCAGTAAACATCCATGTCTGGTCCCCGTCACTTTGGAAACCAAACGTACTGCCCTCAGGTGATGCCGACTCGTAGCTCCCCTATCGAACAGCCCGTGAGTTTCCAAGACTGTTCACATGAATAGAAAGATGCTTCTTTCTTCCTCGGAGCAGCGGGTGGTTTGAAACACCTCACCGATCTATACCACAGCCCAACTGGTAACCCCTACACCCTCCAGGCCCCGATCTCTTTGGAACCTGGCTGCTAATTATGAGTCATCTGATGGTTGAGGCTCAACATAAGGAGTTGGAGCCCCACTGGTAGAAGAGTAAGACATGGGTCAGCCCGGCATGACGGTGTCAGGAAGTGAGCTCTCTTCATCTTATTCTCAGCTTTGACCACGCTGTCACAAAACAACAGAGCCAGGAGCCAATAGGTAAGCAAGAGTCCGTGGGAATCATGAAAAAAACACCAGTGACAGAAAAACCAACCAGCGCTCAACATGCAGATGGCCATGTTCATTTGCATATTCCTCGGGGGAAAATACAACAGTGCTCTGTGCAATTTTTAAAATTATGTTTCTATAAATGATACTCCTTTAAAATAATTGAAAATTAAGGACTATATTTTACTAAATGCTGTACTTTTAAAACGTCTGCCTTATTTAGAAAATTCCTGTTGGGTTTTCTTGAATGACAGTTATTTTACTGTCTCAAATATCCAGTATCACTTCAATTTAATTATAAAGATTCATTGTAAATCTAATATCTGTCCTTGCTTGCATAGAAGCACTTAAGCTTTCTAACACTTGAGTTTTCCTGTCCTTGGAAAAGTTACTGTTGTATTTACTGGTTAATGCTACATTCATCTCTGAACCTGGTCTCACTACGCCCAGTAAGTATATGTGGGATTGCACGTGTAATTTCTCTTAATTAATATATTCGCAAGTAACACTATGCCACTTTAAGTGAACACACACTTTATTTCATTTGGGAAATATTCTAGATGCTGAGATTACAGACAGCACTGATCCCAGGAAGTAAAGATCCCTGCACTCAGGGAATCTGCATTCCAATTTGAGAAATAGACACTACTTGGGGACTCTGAAATGTGGGAAATTCCCCTCCTTTTAATCCTATATTCTCATGTGCTCTTTGTCACCCCCTCAAACTTTAAATAAGTGAAATAGATGGACCAACATGTTAGAATATATTAGATGTTAAGGAACAAATTAAGGGACCCTGGGGCACAGTGGTTAAGCATAAAGCTGATAACTGAGAGTTTTCCATTCGTATTCACCTAGTAGTGGGAGGGAAAAAAACGATCAGTGTACCCCATGAAGATTCCAGCCTCGAAAACTTTCCGGACACTTCTGCTCTGTCACATGGAGTCCACATGGACATGGTGACCTCTCACAACAGCAACGGCAGCCAAGGGTAGAATGAAATTGGGAGGGGGATGCTCCCCATTGTTCCTGCTGTTTTCTTGTCTGTGCTGCTGTTCCCAACTCAGAAGTGTTCCCAGGCAGGATACCTGCTAACATGGACACAAACCTCTGAACAAAACCGGAAACCTCCAGTCCCCAGCAGGATGGCACCCAAGGGTTAGGATTGCAACACGCAAGTTGGTGGACACAGTTGAACTCGTAACAGTGTTTAAGAGGGATGTCAAGAGTTCTGCCCCCTCCCCAAAATCAGAAAGGTGAAGTTAACTGAGAAAGGCTCGCCTGGAGTTAGTGGTTAAGGTAGAGCACCAGAGACCTGTTCAGCTTTAGGTAGATGACTGTCGGGTATCCAAGAAAATGGAATTCCTTGAGAGAAGTTCAAATACTGAGAAAAGCTCACAGCTGATATTGAGGTAATACCAGCTGTGTAATTTGTGACAATGGACAACGCAGGCTCCCTTTTTCAAAAAAATCATTGTTGGATCAATTGGGGACTCCTATCACCCACAAGGCCATTCCACTGTTTCTCTGTAAATTTCTTTAACTGAAATAATCATAACAATTGGCCCTGGTGTCATAATGGATCACGTTCTGGGCTGCTAACCACAAGGTGAGCAGTTCAAAACCACCAACCACTCCAAAGGAGAAAGAGGAAGCTTTCTACTCCCAGGAACAATTACAATCTTTAAAACCCTCAGGTGCTGTCCTACCCTGTCCTACAGGGTCCCTATGAGTCGGCATAGGCTTGACAGCAGAGAGTGTGAGTGCTGATGGTTATTGGGGAGACCTGATGGCGCAGCAGTTACGTGCTTGGTGACTAACTTAGTTTAAAGGTTCCAACTCTCCGGCTGCTCTCTAGGAGGGAGGTGCGGCCGTCTGCCGTGGTGAAGATTTCCAGCCTCGGCCATGCTAGGACTCTCTCCTATAGGGTCACTAAGGGTCAGAAGCAACTCAACAAGAGTGGGTTCTTTTGCTCTTTAGGTAGTTCCTGAGGTTGTGATTCTGAAACCCTGACACTTTTATTTGTTAAGAAAAGCAGAACACAATCTGTGTTGTATGTAGGTGGTACACTGGCAGGCGCCCAAATGAGGAGACAGGTAACAGACATAGAGAGAGGCAAGCTTTAAGTGCAAAGAGGCTTTCTAGCCGGCCCAGCTGCACTAATGCAGCCCAAGGGGACCCTGGCTGCGTGTAACAGAGGGATGAGAAGATACCACCCAGAGCCAGAGGGAGAATTGGTGGGGGATTAACGATGAATCTGTTTCTGATCACATGGTGGAAACCTATCTTGAGTATTCGGTCTCAGAGCCCATTCCCTGCGTTATGAAGGGTTGCACCCCTACCAGGCTGAGGGTCAGCAAAGTCCATGGAGGTCGCACCCCTACCAGGCTGAGGGTCAGCAAAGTCCATGGAGGTCGGCGTGTGAGTGGCCGTTCGAGAGTAAAAGACTAACCTTTCTCCTGAGCTAATAAAACTGCCTCCCTCCTCCTGGGTCCTGGAGGCTATAGCGATGCCAAGCCATGACCTGCATTGGGGAGGGCTGGGTGTGCATAGTGACCCCTGGAGACAATGAAGAGGAGCCCCGTAATAGGCCCCGGCGAGGATGTCATGTTAGGCTGCTTCATCATGCCAACAGCCCCTCGGCTTGTGCAGACATTGCTCGACTCTGCCTCCGTGCTGCTGCCGGTTTCCGGTTCAAAATGTCCACAGGGCATGGAGGGGACAGGCCACCGGTGGCTGTGGGAGAAAAGAGACTTCCTCCCCCACTGGGGTCTGTATGTTAGAGTGCTGGGGGTGGGGAGGTGGGGGTAGGGAAGCAGGAAAAATAAAAGGAAGCTGTGAAGAGAAGGCTATCAGTCAGCTCTTCAGGATCATTGTTAGCACCTCTCAACAGCTTTATGTCTGATGGAGGGAGTCGACATCCCCCCCGCCTGCGTTCAGCTGAGCGGTTCCTTCAAGACAGCTAGATGGTGTGTTATTCTAGGAGTGCAGCCCAGACAGCGGGTACGGCCTTCACGTCAGCAAATAGAGTTGGCTCCTGAGCGTGGGTTCACTGGGCCTGCATTACAAATACCTTTGCCTGGACAGTGGAGAGACATAGCATGGCTACTTGCTGCTCACTAAACCCAGCTATCTGGGTTAGATGACTGATGATAAACAGCCCAGATGGTACAACTACCCATTACATTCTGGGCTGTACACTGAAAGGTTGCCAGTTCAAGCCTGCCGCTCTGTAGAAGAGCCATCGGGAGATGCGTGTCATGAGAGATGAATGTGTAGAAAGCCCTCCGGGGCAGATCTCCTCCTTCACAAGGGGTCTCCATGAATTGGAACTATCTTGGTGATAGCTAACAGCAACTGCAGGTGGGCTCTTGTCCTGTGCCCCTGGCAAGGTGCTTTGTTAGAGCCCTGGAAGCAGGGCTGTTGGGGAGGTACTTTGCTGAGACGCTATTTTGTGCCTATTACATTTATAGAAGCAGTGGCTGCCCAGTCAACCCTGCCCCTCGACAACTCCATGTGTCTCAGAGTAGACCCGCAGCCCATGGGATTTCCAATGGCTGAGTTGGGGGAGGCAGAATGCCAGACATTTCTTTCAAGCCGTCTCTGGATCAACTCAAAGCTCCAACCTTTCTGTGAGCAACCAAGTGCATTAATCATTTGCACTGCCCGGAGACTATGTCTTGGAAGAAGTACCACCGACTCTTCCTTAGGAGCAAGGATGGCATGACTCCATCTCACGTACTTTGGATCTGTTGTCTGTTGTAACCAGTCCCTGGAAAGGGACATCGTGCTTGATAAAGCAGGGGGGCATCAGCCAAGAGGCAGGCCCCTGACATGATAGGTTGAACCAGGGGCTGCAATGATGGGCTCAAGCATTAGGACAATTGTGAGGATGGCAGAAGACTGAGAGGGGTTTAGTTTTGTGGTACAGGGTTGCTCTGAGTCAGAACTGACACATGAGGATTTGAGGGCACCCACACCAGAGACTCCAGACATGTAATGAAGTTCCTGTCATTCAGTTTGCTAACTCCATGAGAAGAGTAGTCGCAGCCATACTTCATAGATAACAGGAAAAGAAGTTCACTGAGTTTATATTGGGCCAAAATTCAAACCATAGGCTTCTTCCCTGCAAGGCCCAAGGAATTAGAATCATCCTTGGTCTCTTGTGTGGTTGGTGTTAGGGGCCATCAAGTCTGTTCCAACTGGCAGGCACCCTGTGAACAGCAGACCCAAACACTGCCTCACCCTCACAATTGGTAGGTTTGAGCCCATTGTTGAAACCAGTGTTGATCCGTCTCCTTCATATTCTTCCTCTTTGTTGGCTGACCCTAGACTTTAGCGAGCCTGATGCCCTTTTCCAAGGACTGCTTACACTGTGCATTGTCATGGACACTGTGGCAGTGAGTGAGTGAGTCTCTCCTGAGGAACATGTCCAACGTGGGTGAGGAGAAGTCTCATTATCCTTCTTTCTGAGCAGTATTCTGCCTGTCTTCCCAAAGCAGATTTGTTTATTATTCTGACAATCCACGATACTTTCACTGTTCTTCACCAACACCAGATTCAGCTTTATCAGTTCCTCTACAGTCTTCCTTGTGTGTGTCCAATTTCCTCATGCCTATGGGGCAATGGAGAACACCACGACTTGCGTCATGTGCACACTGTGGTCCTCACAGTGACGTCCTTGTTCTACAATACTTTAAAGAGTTCTTGTGCAGTCGATGTGCCCAATGTCATATGTAGCTGGATGCAAGCGAACTGAAATCCTTGACAACTTGTATCATTTCTCTGTTTATGACGATGATGTTCATTTTCCCATTTGTGAGTGTTTTCTGGTTTCCTTGACACTGAGTTGAAATCCATACTGATGGCTGAGGACTTTGATTTCCTCAAAAACGTTAAAGTCATCGAGTGGATTTCCGACTCATAGCAACCCTCTAGGGCAGAGTAGATGAGTCCCTGTGGGTTCCACAGACGGTGACCCTTCATGGGAGGAGAACTCTTCATCTTTCTTTCAGGGATCAACTGGTGATGTCCACCCTGGAGGTTAGCAGCCCAGCAAGTGACTGCTCTGCCACCAGAGTGCCTACTTGATTTGCTGTAGGTAAACAAAAACACTAGTCCTTTGGAATGAAGGACTCATTTATCATATTTTACAGTAGTCTCTCCATTTCTTCTTAAAAGTGTCGTTGATATTCAGAATCTTTTAAACCATTATGGGTCAAGGTTTCATTTCTTTAGAATGAGGGTGGTGGCCTTTCATTTCATTTTTATTCTTGGTTAGTTTTGCTCTAATAGATTTCAATGAGGTTCTAACAAGCATCACTTTTTCATTTCATTAAATATTCAAAGATGAAGCTCAGAAAGTTTGTCTACTTATGGCCCAAGTCCCTGTAATAAGTTCTAGGCCACTGTCGGAATCTGGATTTGGGGTATGCTTTTGTTTGGCCTCCTGTACTGAAGTCACATTTTAAAATTCAGAAAAGCATTAAGATACTACATAAATATGGTCAGCACTTTGGTGTGATCTCAGAGCTTCATGCCTAATGGAGAATTTGGCGCAGGAAGCATAGTACTGTTTAATGCTCATGTTTGTGTTTATTATAGCTTTTCATGAGTTGGTGCAATAAAAAGATAGACTACAGTAATATATTTGAGGTGGAAGTTAGTATTCCAGAATATTCTTCATGCTGAATATTTAGCAAGATTTAATTTACTATCTCTTACTGAAATTAGTATGAATAAACTATCATATATATTTATGGTAGTGGAGACAGTTTATAAGATTTTCAAAAATATACGCTATTGGAACTAGTATAAGGAAGCCTGGTGACTGAATGATTAAACACTGAGCTGCAGCCCTAAAGGTGGGATGTTCAAACCCACCAGCAGCTCCTCAGGAGAAAAAAACCTGACACCCTGCTTCTATAACAATCACTGCTTATGAAATCCCGTGTCGGGCTTGGTAGATGCTATCTAGTCAGTTCTAACTCATGGAGACCCTGTGTGCCTTCTTTACAAGCACTGCTGTGTTTGAGGGTCTTTTTTTCACCGACCTACCTTTTTGCCACGCTTGATGTCCATCTTCAGGGCCTGATCCCTTCTGATGACTTGTCCAAAGTACTTGAGTTGAAGTCTCACTATCTTAGCTTACAAGGAGCAGTCTGCCTTGCCTGCTTCCAAGCCAGATGTGTTTGTCTTTAGGAGCCCATGGTATGTTCAATATGCTTCACCAACACCATAATACAAATTAATAAGTTCTTCTCTGATATTCCATATTCGCTTCCAGTTTTCACTAAGACCATGTAGGGCAGTTCTGTTCTGTCATTACATTCTGTGCTGTCACATTTGACTTGACCGCACACATCAGGAACAAGGTTAGATTCCAGAAAGACAAACAGATTAAGACCGACAATAGTAATCCAATTATTCACTCTGAGTGTCCCTGTAATTTCATAGCATTCTGACCTCTGGAGTTGTATCTTTTTAAGTTAAATTGGCTTGGCAGTGTCAAGGACAAAACTGACGGTTACCTCTTTAAGTAGCTCTGGGATATGTGGGTGTGTGGTTACACTTGGCTATATTCTCCCCTTATCTCTGTGCCCTCTCCCGGTAGTCTATTTTCTGCATAGGTTTTTACAGCAGCTAGCTTGAGAATAAGTAGGAATTCAGAGAGAATTAGCTAACACACGAGAAGCTTATGAGCATTTGTAATAATAGGTTGCCTTCAAAGTAGATGGCAAAGCTTAGAGAGGTTTAAAGGCATATATCCGTGTTTGAATCTGGATCTTCTTAAGTTTAATACGTCCTTAGCATGCTCAAATTTAACCAAGGATTTCCCTTCTTGGCAGGCAGTTTGGGAGGTCATGACCTGAAGTCATTCATTACTTTGTTGAGGAATGTATGTGAACCATAACTCTACTGACGCTGTTCCCATGAGCCCAACCTATGACCAGGGATCCATACCTTAACACTCTATATTTCTTATGTTAAAATACTGTCAGCCATGTACGGTAGCCAAACCATGTATTCATTTGACAGAAGGAATTGTGTGAAGCAAATTCTATATGGTTTGGGTGTGTTAGTCTGGGTGGACTAGAGAACAAATGCATAGACTCCTGTGTATAAGAAAGAGCTTTGTATACAAGAGCAATTGAATATTGAGAAAAAATTCCAGCCCAGTCCTGATCAAGCCTCTAAGTCCAATATTAGCCCCTATGTCCAATATCAATCTATAAATTCCACTTCAGACACATGCAACACATGCAATGACACCAGATGCAGGGAGGTCGCAGGCCAGTCGGTGGAAACTCTTGTGGATCCATTGAAATGAGAAGCATCTCAGCACTGGCAGGGATCTCCATGTGGCTCCTTCAGCTTCAGGGCTCTAGTCTCACAGGGAGTGTCTGTCTGGCCTCCAGGGAGCTAGTTATCTCCATTGCACCCCCAAATGAGGTCATCAAGCTGCAACTTGATTGACAGGCCAGACTCTACCCCTTCCTCAAGTTGACGGATTATGTAACTGCCACATTGGGTAAATCACAAGGTTCCTAAAATTCTTTACATATCTGAAAATGATGCACAATTTCTAATTATTGTGTCTAGAATTTTAGTTTCTTAGAAGTATATCAGGAAAAGAATGCAAATTCTAAAGACCAAATTTTTCATGAAGGAAGCAATTCAGACTTATGCCGTTCCCATGTATGTCAACGGCTGGTGTTTTGGAAATAACTCACTAGGCCCTTCTTCTGAGATGCCTCTGGGTGCACTTGAATAGTGAGTTTTGGATTAGTCATCAAGCACATTAACCCAGGGACTCTTATCTACTCTAATGGATTTTGTAGTCTATGTTCTTCTATTTTCTAAGAATAAATGTAGAGTTTAAACCAATGAAAGTGATCATTTTGTAATGTGGTAGGACTTAGCAGAAATAAAACAAAAGGATTGTAATTAAAATAAGGTTTGTCATGGAGGACTTCCTGGAAGAAGTGAACTTTATACAAACCAGTGGTGTAGTATTGGTGTAGGATTGCCGTGTTGACGTGCACTCCGTATTTACCGCGGGGTCACCCACAAGACCCACTTTAGTGGTAGATGAATGAATCAGTCAAGTAGATCACCTGTACGGTGGGATGGCACAGAGGGGACAGTCGCTGTCCTGACCTGACCTGAAGCTCTCCAGACGCTTCGTCCAGTCCAGTCCCTCAGGCCTTGGTCATCTCTTACAGGATGTCTTCTCTCCAGAAAATTTGGGAAGAGTAGCAGTAGGAGGACTCCGAGATTCACCTTTGAGGACAAGTGTTCTCTGATCATTTACTGTAAAAGAAAATGTTTCTTTGGGCCCACTGGCCTGCCAGTTTAGATATGAGAACTGCCCTGTAGCGGGCATTATTGAAATGAACAGATATTAATGGATCACACATGAGAGGAGGCCATTCCCAGCCTTACAACATAGCCTTTTTGGCATCCAGGTACTTCAACTGATGTAGGGAAATGATGGTTTGAGCTCGGGAGATGGAATCTGGAAGTAGATCAAACATGTTTGTATTGAATTATTAAAACACTGTCAATGCTGCTTCCATACCACAATGAAAACATAAACATGAAGTTTTGGTGGGGTTACACCGTTTTCAGCTTGTTAACCTCTAAAACCAAACCAAAACAAAACAAACTAACTGCCATTGAGGCGATGGTGATTCATAGAGACCCTCTAGGACAGGCTAGAACTGCCCCTATGGGTTTTTACAGGAGTAGGAAGCCTCATCTTTCTCCCTCAGAGCCATCAGTGGTTTCGAACTACTGACCTTGTGGTTAGCAGCCCAATGCATAACCGCTACACTACCAGGCTCTTTATGTTTCTCCTCACAGAGTTGCTATGAATTGGAATTGACTCGATGGCAGTCAGCTTGCGTTCCTTTTCCTCTAGATTGTAGAAAACGTCAGAACGATATGCTTACCGTTTACCAGGTTTGTGGAAGGTGGTGTCAGGAATGATGCAAAGATGTAATTCCAACAGCGTTGTGTGGTTGGGAGTCTCTCGAGTCCGCCCCTCCCGCTCGGTTTCCTCCAGACCGCATTTAGCTTTGGCTTCTGCTCATTGCTAGAAGAATTTCAGTCGGACCTGGAGTGCCTTCCTAAAGAAGGTCTGTGGGGCACAGAGGGTTAATCATTTCCCATAAAGCTTCTCTTTCGCTTCCTGGTTTTCCCCCTTTCTGACTTTTATTTCTAATCTAAAAGAGAAGCGAAATCCTGCTTCGTTATTTGCTCGAGTGCAGAAGGAATTGGACTTCAGAAACAAAACTGCCTCACTTGCCCATGCTGTCAAGTTGGAAGAAAAGAGTGCATGGGCATAACTAGGAGCCCTAGTAGTAAAATGGCTATGTGTTGGGCTGAGAGCCTCCTGGTTAGAAGTTTGAAACCACTAGCAAGCAGCTCTGTGGAAGCCAGACTGTATTCCCCCACACAGTTAAAATCTCAGAAACCCACAGGAGGGTCACGATGAGTCAGCATTGAGTCCACGGCCGTGAGTTTGGTTTTGGTTTGGGCTGTGACGAAGGGGGATGCTAGAAAGTACCTTCTGATGCACCGTTAGCTGCAACCAATTTAGAGAATCACTGCTCTCTGCTCTTCTAACAGACTTACCCACATTCTCTTTCTCTCTTCTTCTTTCCTCAGATGTACATCCAGACAACAACACTCACTGTCTCCATGAGTTTAAGTGCTTCAGTGTCTCTGGGCATGCTCTATATGCCCAAGGTTTATATTATAATTTTTCATCCAGAGCAGAACGTTCAGAAACGCAAGAGGAGCTTCAAGGCCGTGGTGACAGCAGCCACCATGCAAAGCAAACTGATCCCCAAAGGAAACGACAGACCAAATGGCGAGGTGCAGAGTGAACTCTGTGAGAGTCTTGAAACCAACAGTAAGTCGCCTGTAGACTTTCCAATGGTCAAGAGCGGGAGCGCTTCCTAACAGATGTACGTTGACTATTCTTCTACTGGACTTGGGGACTGCACTATATTCTTTCAGGGCATGGCGATACCACACACTATGGGCCCCCCCCCTTAAACTAGTGACTGCGTTTGTTAGCACCCAGTGATTTCCTAATGAGCAGCTGTTCCCCAAAGCACAAGCAGACAGAATTTCTTTCACAAAGCAAGACTTGCAGGTCTCTTGTTTGAAGCACTACCGACTTTGATCTTAGAAGTATCTTCCGTCTATTCAGTTAGCTATTAGCTCTTCGGAAGGACTCTATTTTTTGTTAGCTCTACAGTACTTGCTCTTTATAGTCTCAAATACCCAAACCCAAGCCAAGTCCATGTCAACTCATAGCAACCCTATATAGGGTTTCTGAGGCTTTGTAAATCTTTATGGGACTATACAGCTCCATATCTCTCCCATGGAATGGCTACTGGGTTTGAACCTTCTACTTTGTAGTTAGCAGTCCACCAGGGGTCAATAGATCATCAAAAGTGAACTAGTGTTTATTGAATGTGTGACCCAAACTCTCTTACAAGCAAATGATATGTTATTTGGTTCTTCAGGGCAAGGAGAAAACTAGTTCGCTAGCAGGTTTAGTTCAGTCACAGCTAATGCTTGTTTCTCCAGTTGGTCTCTTTCTGTGGCTATCCTTGATTTCCTCCTGGGAGATAGTCTAGTGACCAGAACTCTTCTTTGAAAGCCTTCAGAGACTAGGACCCTTTCCTCAAACACCCCTCCCCTCTCTTTTCCCCCTTTCTTTCTCCTCTATTCCTCTTCTCTGTAACCTAACCCAGCTCACTGACACCCAAGCTGACCCAGTGGAGTTTAATTGACATACAAATATTCGACTCTCAATGTCCACATGTTCTATGAAACAGGACATCGTGTGATTTGGACGTTGTGTGAAAACCATATTATAGCTCATATTTAGGGATCTACGGAGAATACATGGGAAACGTCCAGTTTCGTTCAGCTCCATTTACCCAAGAGCTTTTAGAAGCCCCCTCGAATATGTGTGAATATATTCCACACACACATATCAAAGTATTCCTCCACCACAGCCATGCTTTCTCTTCTTACTGTCTGTAGCCTAGTGGGGGGTGTCATTGGCTGCCTCTGGGTGCACAGTGCTCTCCAACAGCCCTAGGGAGCCTACTTGGAATTGGTTGGAATTGGTAGCCCCGAGGGAGAGAGTATTCTCCAAGGACTAGCCTCAGCCCAGGAGTCTTCCATAAGGCACTGACCTGATATGAGAAACCATGCCATGGCCGCCCCAGTGCTGCAGCTGGATGGAGGCTCCACTCTTTGGCCCTCCTCCTCCATGCCTCCATATATATGATGTCATACTTTGCTTGAAAGAATATCACCTACTTGTATTCAAGTCCACTCTGCTATCTATGAAAAGTAGCAAATAGACTGAAGATGTATATTGAAATTAGCAGAAAACTACGTATAGTAAAAATTCAGCCTAACAGTGTTAACTGCTAGGGATGGGTGAATACGAACATACATATATACATACAAGCATACATACATACTAAGAGCCATACGTTATACAGTAGCTTTTAATCTCTCAGGGAATCCAAGATGAGAATTTGACAATTAATATTAAGACCCAATGCAAAACACTGTCCTGCTCTAAGATTCCCCCAGCAGGCTCTACTCTGCACCCTTGTGTTTTTGACAGTCAATATAAGCAGAGATGTAGAGGTAATTTGATTGGGTTTATTTATTTATTAAGTAAATAAATAAAATTTATTAAATGTATTTATTAAAGCATAGTCTTCACTGGATTCACAAAATTCCCCTTATATGAAGACTGCATTTTCAGATTAACCTTGTCTATTATAATTTCCAGGCCCACAAAAAGATGTCTCAATTCATGAATTCCTATTAGTCTTTTTGGCATTATGCTAAATGATTTCCTTTTAGAATGATTTCCTTCAGATCACTAATGCTGAATGTAATCACTTGCTGAGAAAGAAGCTTTGAAAGAATCCAGCAGCCTTTCCCCCTTTAGTCTCTTTACTATAAACATGAAACCTTGTGCAACTTCAAGAGAAGGAATGAGAAAAGTGGGGTTTGGTAATAGTTATAATCATCTCTGATTGTAGGTGAACAGGTGTTAATAATGGGCCAATTTGGGCTCTTAGTGAGAAGTGTACTCTAACTGCTACCAAAGGCTTCTGAGTATAATGCTTGTTGGTCAGGGACAGAATTTCTGTCTACATGTTTCTATCTTGAAACCATCAGTGAAGGAAATCAAAACTCATGGCAAGATGCCAATAAACCGCTATTAACTAATGATAGAATTTGAACATTGGCGTCTCTCGGTATGACACACCAGAGCCTGTTCTTGTGCCTGTCCTTCAGCAGAACTGCAGATAACATTATAAAATATGATGGCAAATCAGAACAACAAACTAAAGTGAAGCATGGCCGGGCTCATTTGCCAAAAGTAGTGGGGGAAATACACTCAAACCTTTTCCCAACCCTCTTCCCCAAGGAGGAAAAGTCCAAGCACTAATAAAGACTAATTTAATGTGATTACATATCACACATTTTTCTGTCTTCCCACTGTTAATATTCTGAAATGGAAAGTATAAAGCATCAGTACATTTCCTATTCCTATTTCCTCTGGAATAAGAACAAAAACTAACAATATTGAGGATGATATTCTTGCTCAGAGCAGCCCGTGCACAGAGAGGACTGTAGGTCTGGCCCCACTAGGAGACACAACTTCCCTCACTGCCCCATAGCCATACAGGGGACAAGACTGAAGACAGTGCAGGAATTGCGCCTGATCTGACCCCACAACACGGACAGAACAGCAAGGGGAGCAGAGCAACAAAGTCCCCAAGGAATACCAAAAATAGACTCTGGGGCCAGGGTGTGGTACCCCATCAGACTTGACCAGAAAACACTCCTAAAGGTCAACAAACAGACCTTGAACTATTTATAAGCTTCTCTTTTTTTGTCGTTCTTTTTGTCATTGTTGTTTTGTTTTCTTTTGTTGCTTTGTTTTGCTCTG
>NW_022103920.1:18809902-18834272 GCF_000313985.2 Echinops telfairi
CAACTTTCCTTTAGTTCTTTAATGCTTCTTTCCTGCCACTATCATGACCTCAATTCTACCTTACAAATCCAGCTAGACCAGAGCATGTGCACTGGTACAGATAAGAGCTTGCCACACAGGGAATCCAGGACAGATAAACCCCTCAGGATCAATAGTGAGAGTTGCGAGACAGAGAAGGTAAGGGACAGATGGGGGAAGAAAAGGGGAACTGATCACAATGATTGACATATAACCCTCCCTGGGGGACGGATAACAGAAAAGTGTGTGAAGGGAGACATTGGACAGTGTAAGACATGAAAAAATAATAATTTAAAGGGTTTGTGAGAGAGGGAAGGTGGAGGGAGAAGGGGAAAGTGAGGAATTGATACCAAAGGCTCAAGTAGAAAGAAAATGTTTTGAAAATAATGATAGCAACAAATGGACAAATGTGCTTGACACAAGGCTGGATAGATGGATTGTGAGAAGAGTTGTATGAGCCCCCGATAAAATGATTTAGAGAAAAAACTAACAAATGAAAGATCAGTACGAAAGGCAAGTCAATCATATTCTAGCAGAGTCAGATGCTCACCTATGGAAGGCGAAGGAAATGTTGAAAAGAAGAATCAAGATGAAATAAATTAGTATCTGAAAAAAAAGTTCAGCTGTACTTTGGAGATTGGAGTGATTTAGGTTTGCACAGATTGGTCTGGATGAGGTGATTATAGGAGAGACCCATTATAAAGTCTTTTCATATCCCTCCAGCTCCATCACTCTGCTCCAGGTCATTGTTGCCAAACGATGTTCACTTACACCGCCGTCCTGTAGAGGGGTTTTGAAATAAAACCTTGTGCTCATTGAGAGACCTGGTATCACTGAGCATCATTAGCTTTCCATGCCTATGTCATCTTTACTACCTGTTGGCTTGACTAGGTGTGTACTACATGTGGTTCTTATTGAGGTAAAAAATCTGAAGTCACAAATGCTCTAAAATAATTCCTAAAATTAACAACTAAGATATAACTTTTCCTTCATATAGCATATGCTACACCTTTGAAAGTATACCTGAATTCTGGAAAAGCCTTTTCCACTCAACTGCCTCTAACTAACTAGCAGTACCTCCTCTTTAGATTCAAATCAGCTTATCTCAGAATCTCTCTCTTTCTCTCTCTGCCACCCAGTTGATTCAGACACACAGCAACCCTATAGTTAAAGTCTCAGAAACTCACAAGTTTGCTGTCATAGAAGATCATCTCAGAATAGGTGGAATCCAATCACGATATATCCACCAGTGTTTATAAATCCACTGGAGCAGTAACAATGTTGCTATGTTCCCATACCAACTGCTATCAGACTTTTGATAGAACACCGTTTACTATAATGAAATGACAATCATTATATGCACATATCTAAAAGTTATTTCTAAATCTAAACTAAATCACATATCTAAAAGAGATTTCTAAACTTCTGGGTTAGGGTACAGATATCATTGTTGTTGTTACATGTCTTCAAGCCTATTCCAAAATGTAGAGACCCTGTGTACAACCGAAATACTACCTGGTCTTGCCGCGTCCTCGCAATTGTTCTTATGTCTGAGCTCATTGTTGTAGCCACTGTGTCAGTCTGTCTTGTCCCGGGCTTTCTTCTTTTTTGCTGCCCCCTCCACCTTTTTTTTTTTTTTTTTTTTTTTTTTAGCATGCATGATGTCCTATTCCAGAGACTGGTCTCTACTGATCACATATCCAAAGTAAGTTAGATGAAGTCTGGCCATCCTTGCCTCTAGGGAGCACTCTTACTTCTTCTACTATCTCTACTTCTTCCAAGATAGATCTATTTATATTTTCAATTTTCTTTGACCACAATTGAAATGCATCTTAGTCCTCAAAGTAACATCCTTGCTTTTCAACACTTTAAAGGCATCTTGTGCAGCAGATTTACCCAAACCAGTGTGTCATTTGATCTCTTGACTGCTGCTTCCATGAGCATTGATTCAATCTTTTCTCCATTTATCTTGATGTCACCTATTGTGAGGACTCTGGCCTTCTTTACATTGAGCTGTAATCCATACTGAAGGCTGAGATTGTTGATCTTCATCAGCAAATTCTTCAAGTCCTCCTTTCAGCAAGCAAGGTTGTATCATCAGCAAAATGCTGGTTAATTAGCTTTCCTCCAAGCCCCAGGTGGAATGGTGGTGATGCATTGAGCTGCTAACTCCTGTAAAGAGTATAGGACAGTTCTACCCTGTCCTATAGGGAAGCTATGCAAGAGAATCAATTCAATGCCAGGGATTTTGGAGTTACAGATATCATTGCTGCCTTGAAAATGTAGCTGGTCTATGGGTCACAAAAAAAATTAACCTTGAAATAAATTTAAAACTATAATTGCAGCATCTCTCTTTCCTTAAACCCCCTCCCCCCCCTTATTCTTGATATATGTTGAAGATGCTGGTAGTTATGACTACTTGTCCATGGTTGGTTTGTTTTTGTTTTTGTCTTTAATTATCTGCTGATTTATGATATCCATTTAGCGACTTTCTCTTGTGGCCACGGATCTTTGCAAGTCCCTCATATTTAGACATTTCATCATAAAGGTGACTGATAATATCAGACATTCTGGTCACATGTTTAAGGTTTCAAAGCTCAAAACTGACAGAGAGCAGAAGTACTCCATGAGCAGCTGGAAGGGAAACCAAAGAGTGCATGTAATTGCTGAATTTTCAGATGATCACATTTCAGACAAAAAGGGTCAAGTGTTGCTTCAAAACAGGGCGAGAGGGGAGTTAGCAAATGAAGTTGGTACGTATGCATTTTATCAATTAACAAATGCTGTGCCTGGTGTTCTTTAAACTATGTTCATGAATAATGCATGAAACAGCTGCTGCTAGAGGTAGATTTGATTTCTCTGGCTTATGAACACAGTGTGGTGCACACAAGTAAATCCATCCGCGCGACACGCAAACATGGATTTTCACATTAGCATATTCATATATGAAACTGTCCCTATTAGTTCTTTGGTAAATCTCCCATCCGTTTTTCACTCTGTAGTTCTTCTAGGAGAAAGAGCCTAGTAGTTGTGTGATATTTGCCATTGGCAAAGGTTGCCCCTTCTTGCTTTTATGTTGACTAAATCATAGATTTCTAGAATCTTGGACTCTTTTACTAATCAATAGCAGGGGTGGGGGTTGGGGTGAGCATTTCTACCCTTTTGTGAATCATAGTCTCAATTCAAGAGAATTATACTTTTACCACTCCTCCCACCTGCACCAATGATCACCTATAGTAGCTCAAAGGGGAGAGTGTGAATTTGTACAACACCATGGAGTCTCAACATTGGAATAATTCTTAAAGATGGCCTGACTCATATCACCATCAGTTGCCTGGGCATCTTTTGAATATCATCTTAAATATCATTTTGGCTCTTTCTCCTCTATTTAGCCTCTAATTTTTTTACAAATTTAATAAGTCATAGATATCTAGCGCTTATTGAACAAAGCACAGAACAGAGCAATTTTTAGTTACATTTTTCACTAACGCTGTAATGATTTTTCTCATAGGCAAAGCTTATATGAGAATCCATTATATGAATGCCTAGCTGAACGACAGATTTCATTTTCTTAGAGGGAGTTTAGAAGAAGATGAGAGCATTATACAAACTGAAATTTTAAATTCAAAACACAGAAACATAAAAATTATGAGTTCTACTTTACATCAAGCCAAACATGAGAGGCATTTTACCTTTGGGAAGGAGCGAGTTAAAAAGTAGGACTCCATAAAATGGTTACCGCTCTTTCACCAATCTACTCTCTCCTCATTCTCACAAAAGCCATATTGGACACATTTGACCACTGGGGAAACGAGGCCCAGTGAACGGGGTCAAGGGCTTTTTCACACAGAATAGGATGTAAAGTCAAATCTAAAGTCATCTTTCTTGTAACCATGCCACAGTGGTTACTTAGAGGTAGGAGCAATATAGATAAGGCCACCTGCATTGATGATAGTGACTGGGAATTTTATATGATCTTGATCTCTGGTAAGAAATTCTCTTACCAGATTCTCATTGTTGGTGTGTCATCACCAGTCTGAATATCAGTTCTTCAAAATGAAGCACTTTAGCACTTAGAGCCGGAGCCAATGTGCCAATAACCAGAAGAACCAGGTTATTTTTTAAAATATCTATTTCATCCTAAGTGGGATTGATGTAGCAAAATGCATATATGTAGTAAAATGCATGTTTTTTTAAATTTTTATCCCCCCTTATGATTATTAATCACAAATGAATTTCAAAAAAGGTATTTTTTCCCTCACATCTTCTTTAACATCCCTCAGATTTTTTTTTCAAATCTAGGAATTCTTTAGATTGATATTTTCTGGAAAACTAAACATGAGTATGTTGTTATTCATATCTTTCTAATTTTCTTATAATACATACTTTATCTCATAGTTACCCAAATAATTCAGTATTCTTCTTTTTCTCATTGAGTATTGATGTTCTAGACATTTCTATTCGTGTGCTTCGGAAACCCAACACAAGCAACACTTACATTTTTATTGAAAAGCACGTATTTATTTTAATGTTTACAAATGTTTAATCTACTTGATATTTCACTATGTCTCATCCAGTGTTTAAAAGTGTTACTGATTTTCAAAGAGATGAATGATTCGTACTATACATATTATACCTAATTACCATATATACTCGAGTATAAGCTGACCTGAGTATCAGCTAAGGCACCTAATTTTACCACAAAAGCTGCGTTAAAAATGTGCTGAAAAGTTCGGTTTATACTTGAGTATATGCAGTAATTAACTCTTGGTAACCAGATATCAGACTGAGAAGAGATGACGTCTTTAAGGTTGTTTGGGAATAATTTTGCATTTTGTAGGACATACTGGCATATCTGTGTTTTCCTTTAGTATAGATGTAAATTTTGGTCAATCAAAATACACATTTATTAAAGATTAGAACTCTTACATTTTTAGTGTTCTGATAAATATCAATATGCTATCAATAAGGGTAGTGGCTATGTTGCTTAAAATTCTGGTGGGATTTTCATTTCAGTAGCCATTGGCCGTCTATTGCACAATGAACAAAATAATCAATAGCAGGTGGTAGACAGGTAGCCATTGGGTTAGGAAATCACATTAACACAAGAATCCTGTTGATTTGTTTTAACAGCTTCCTCTACCAAGACTACATATATCAGCTACAGCAATCATTCGATCTGAAACGGGGACATGATACAACCTGAAGAAACGTGGCATGTGATCTTCAACAGAGCACACCACCAGGAACTGGCGATCTCTGTAGACTACAGTCAATCAAATCACTCGTCAGTCTCTTAAGGAACAAAATTCAGCCACGAGCCGAAAAGTACCAATAACGGGTATTGAAGAAACCTGTTTTATAAAATACAGCCAATGAGTGTAAAGCTTAAGTATGGCTTACCTCATGAGAAGTTTAAAAAAAAAATCAAAAAAGGAAACCTAATGTTAGCTTGTGAAAAAAAAATGCTGTTGAAATAAACCATGTCTGATGTTATTCTTGTAAGTATTTTTTCTGTGACCGTGAGAACCCCCATACCTGTCCCACATTGTTCAACTTGTAAAGACTATGAGTCTGTTTCTTGTAATGGCTGACTGGATTGAAGCCCTGGGTTGTGCTAAAAATAAATGCCATGGTTGACGCATGCAATTTTTTATACAAATAATTTATTTCTAATAATAAAGGAATGTTTTGCAAATGTTGAGAGTTGGTTCGTTCCAGTTTTAAAGCCAGGGGAAAACTCTCTTCTTTCTCCTCCCTCCATGCCCCCCACTCCCACCCCAACACAACTATACACTTTCCCTGCTGTTTAGAAATTCGTGCTATAAAAACCCTAAAGAAAATATGATTTCCCAGATCGATGTGGCTTTGTATATTTGTGTGTATATGAAAGAGACGGTCTTATTTCTATTCCCAAAGGCATTATTTGTATAAGAATCTGTGCACCCCCAGGATCTCTGGACTACAGTTTCAGGGTACGCGCTTCTTTCATAAACGTTGACAGAATCGCTGGAAGTCCATTGCTTCAGGTATTTGTAATTAACAAATGATGAGCTAAACTCTAGTTTCCAAAAGATAGTGTGATATGCACTGGGTAAAAGTATGTGGAAGTGTCCCTGGAATGCCCCTCATTGTATCACCCCTCAAACAAAAGCTGTTATGGAATGAAAGGTTCTAAGTGGTATTAATTAACCTTTTCACACCGGGGCCCATCAGCCACTGAAATCAGAAAAGCAATGGGCCTTGCCCAGGCCATTCTTCAAGGCCTAGAATTAACATATCTATCCCCTTGGAATTACTGAAGAAATCACAGTTCAGATTACACATCATTGCTTTCTTATTTTCCAAATGAAAACATTCTTTGGCTCATAGAACAGTGTCATTAAGGGGAGAGAAAACAGGAAGCCCTTCTGATGCTAATAAACCATGCCAGGCTGAAGAAAGGGGGGCTGTGCCAGGCTTCCGCATCTGTGGCCATTTCTGTCATGGGCGCCTCCGTTCCAAATAACCCCAACATCCATCAAGTCAGTCCATCTCGACGATCATTTTGTTAGTAAATGCTCTGTCCGCCGAGCTGCTGGCCTGGCTCATTGCTCTCCTTATAGGTATAAAGAGCTAGCTGGGCTTTATCGCTTCACCGTGATATTGACAGTCACTTCATTGAATGCTGAAGGTTGAAGTCGCAAACTCAAGCTCCTTCCACAAGTAACTAGCAACACGTCCTACGTAGCTGCAGAGACTGAAAGCTACATCCAGCAGATGGGGTATTTTCTGGTTTTTAAAAAAGATCTCTTCTAAGACTATATGTTGTGCCAAAAATAGTATTTAAATCAAGGAGAAAAAGCAATATCTTTAGATCTTCAGATACTGTGAAATACTGATAAATATGCTCCTGAAATCAAGACCTCAACCTACTTCGAGGTGTGCCTTTCTAGATAAAATCTAGTTTCAGACAAAAATAAATCCATAAATTCATATTTTGTATATTTCATTGTGCCAGGTAGCTCAGTACTAATACCCATGCCAGGAAGTGACTATATATTAATACTTAAATGTGTTTAAGTATACAGTTTATTTTGTAGTTGAAAATCTTAGTGGTTAAGATTTCTTGATGTGTTGATCAAGAATTAACACATCTCCCTCAGTTTGGTTAAAAGCAGTGCTTATGTTATACAAGCATTGTATTTCGTTCTAGAACAAAATTCAAGTGCATTTTCCAGGTCGTGATACTGATGGATCTAATCAGGGTAAGTGGATAGGAGAGGTGATTATGACAGCAATGCTGGTTCTCAGGCCAAAGGTGGATTTGTATTGTTATTTCCTTTTACTAATGGGAATAAAAATTAATATTCAGTAACATTCATGACATTTCAAAGTTGTTTTTCCTCCTTAAAATTTACCAATGGGTTTTTCCTAAGAACTCTGGTTAATAAGTGCTGTTGGCTGGTGTTAGGCCTATAGAAATCCTACTCGTGATTCAGTTGACTAGGCCTTCACTGGGGTTTACATTAGCTGGTTATTCTTCATGACACATCTCAGTGGGTGACGGCACTATCCCCTCCACAGGCCCAGGAAGGGGGACTCTTCAACCTCTTCAAGCAGGAGCTGGAGGATTTCGGACCTCCACTGCCACTGTTGTTTTTCTCGCAGGGATTTTGCTAAGGGCTCTGGAGATGGTCATACCGCCCGGGACAATGAAGGAGAATGTGCTAGTGGTGGTACCTCAAAGTTTCATGCTTTAAAATGAACTGCCTGTGTACTATAGATAAGCACATGCAAAGTTGCATAGTGAAAAAGAGAGAGAGAGATACAGTATTACATTCTTTAGAATTGACCTTGTGTTTCATCCTGGCCAAGAAATGTCACATCTAATCGCAGCATGCCAGAGGGAATGCTAAAAATGTAGCCTGAGGTAATATTCAGCAAATGTCAGTGGTAGACAATGACAGACACATTAGTGTGACCTTGGGCTAAATCTGACCTCAGCCTTAAAAAAGAAATCTTTTACTTTCGTTAAAATTGGAAGGTGTCTAAATCCAGGGTACTTGTTCTGTCACAAACTAATTGCTTTTTTTTTTTTTTTAGCAAAAGTCATAAATTTCATCTTGAGGGGTGAGTATTGAAACATGAATTGATTAGTGAGCTTAATTTTCAGTGTTCAGCAGGGATTTTTACAGGAAGTTTGGCATTTAGGATAAGCAGTATTTTACATTTTGTTGTTGTTGTTTGTTTGGTTTTTAAATACCGCTGTGCAGGAAATCTCACTAGCGGCAGAACTTTTTTATTTACATTTTCTTTTCCTTGTAATTATATTTGAAATCATTTAGCAATTCCTCTTTTCACTGTAAAGGGAATATTAATAATTTCCCAAGCCACATTGGACAACATTCATGTTTTATTCAGTTGGCAACTAGAAGAAATAGCATCTTCAATGCTGTTTTGCAACCTGGCCAAATCCCCACCCCGCTCCCCAAGCCCCGCCTCATTCCACTTATTTCATCTCTTTTAATGTCAGGATTCTCATTCATCTTAAAAAAATAGAATGACCACAAGAAACAATAAGTCTACATGAAAGGATGAATGAGAAAGACTGTCCAATTATAAAATATTCCAACCATACAAAAACCTTTTGGAAGATTTCTCGTTGCTTCTCTTTATGGACTCATCTAATTATGATATAAATAGTGAAGAACAATACATGTGTGTGGAAAATACAGATGCCTGCTGACTGCCTCTGGGTAATAACTATCATAGTATTATGATAATGGGGTAGGGGAGAAAAGCAGGTGGATTTCCTTTTTTAAACATTTTTCACTGTTTTAGTTAAGTTTTTTCCGTCTAAAAAGGTTTCCCAGTATAACCTTTAATGGCCCTATGTCTCTTTATTGAGTTTTTTATGTAGTTCAGCCCTTCCCAAGGATATTGAGAATATTTTTCACCCCGTTAAATTCAGCCTATTATCAATGTAAAGCCATATGCCTTATTTTGACTAACATATCTTTTTTCAGAGTAGTTAACCAAACTCGCTGCCGTTGAGTTGATTCTGACTCACTGCGACCCGATAGGACAGGGCACAAGTTCCCCTGTGGGTTTCCCGGACTGGAGCTGTTTACAGGGAGTGGTCACCTCATCTTTCTCTCGCAGAACAGCAGGTTGTGAACTGCCGACCTATCTGTTAGCAGTCCAACATGTAACCACTATGTCACCAGGGCACCTTCAGTGTGATGGGGTGGGGAAAAATTAATTGGATCTGTTAAGTATCTGTCCTTGCTGCCTAGTGCTTAACGTAGTAGTTTAGGCAAAGCTGGCGTTTACAAACTCTCTTTAAAAAGTCACCAAGTGCCACGTTTATGTCAGCATCTGTGAAAAGAATAAGAATTGCCTGGTCCACGATTTAGATGGAAGGTGGGCGGTATGCTGTAGAACATAGGAAAGACCACGTGGGCACAATGCTTCCGTTTGTCAGGTAAGCATGTGACATTCTTTACCAATGGACTCCATTTCATTAAATAATTTCACTAGCTCATAGGAGGATTTTCTTAGAAATAATAAAAAACTACTAGATTTCACATTAGAATTTTTTTTTCAAGTTTAAAACATGATTCACAGGAACATAGCAAAGGAATCACACAACACACCTAACAGTTTATCAAGGATTGAGGGAACCATTAAGATGTTAAAAGTAGTCCAGAGAGCGTTTGAGAAGCCAGCTAACAATAACAAGGCTTGGTAGAAAGCGGGTTTAGTTTCTCACTGTACAATAAATGTCTTACTGCATAAATGTTATCCGTTCCATTAGTCATTCTTGATTTTCTATCAAGTTAAAAAAAAATCTACCAGTTAACCTCGGCACCTATAGATTTATGTCTGTCAATTGAAAATCAAATACAATGTTCCACTGGAAAACAAATCATTAATATGTTTTGCCTAATTTCTAGTTTGTGTGTTTTATCTGACATGTATAACACTACACCTTTTCCTTTCCCCTTCAGTTTAAACAATACATTGGTAAAAAGTCAAACTGCAGCCATTGCTATTGAGTCAATGCCTACATGTAGTATAACTCTACAGGATAGAGTAGAATTGCCCAAGTTCAAAGCTTGAGTGACTGCCTTATCTTTCTCCTGAGAGTGCCTGGTGGATTTGAACCCTCGGTCTTTTGTTTAGCAATCATGTAACCACGACACCACCAGGACTCATTACATTGGCAGTAACAATGAAAGCTAAAATTGGAAAAATAAAATCACCAGCACTACCAAAAGCAAATTAAAATAACCCAAATTAGTTGTTGAGGGACTCTTTGATGAGTGCTGGACTGATGTATTCATTCCTGCTTCTATTCATTCCCGATCTCTCTAATCTCGAGGCCAGAGTCTTTCTGTAAGATAACACGGAGAATGAGTATGTCTGCATGTGCAGTCCACAGGGCACTGGGAGGTGATCTCCCTAATCACAGCGTTAGATAGAAACGCTCGGGCCCCTTTGTGCTCTGTCTTATTGCAGTTTCACAAATAATCTTGTCCATGTGTGACTTCTTCCTTTTGTTTTGCAGACACTGCTATTTCTTGTAGCTATTTTCTCTCTCCTTTTATACCTCCCATATTAAATTAATAAAGGGAAATTCATTTTTCAAGATGATAAATCATGAACACCTCCATGTATACCACCTATTTATCATCTGCTATGAACACTGGTCCACACAACAAAGCCTTTCCTAGGACCCTGCTACTGGCATCTTCTATGAAACAGCAACAAGAATGAAGGCAGACTTCTCAATGGAAGGGACAGCAGGTACGAAGAGTGAATCTTTGCTTTTCCACAAATGTCATGCCATGGAAGCACTCACAGCCACCTTTCTGTACCCTCTTCCATTCTAGGCTTTTCCTTGCAGGGCCGTCCGTGGGGAGTGCAGGGCCCCGGAGCCTCACTTTTGTGAGTACTCCATTTTCTGAATGGACTACAGTTCGGGACCTCAATGTTCTTTCTGAAAATCTGTACTAATCACTTGGAAGCAGGGAAAATTGTTTTCATGGAACAAAATTAAAAAGTAAATTAAATGTGGATCATTGCCTGTTCTGTTTTGCCTTTCTCATGCTGTTATTCAAGATCTCTATCCAGTATTGACCAAGTGCCGAGATGCACAGTCTCCAGAGACATTCAGAGGCCCTTGTCCTCTACTCTCCATCCTTAACCTCAGTACTACTGCCTCTTCAAATGCTTTATTCCCAATGGTTTTTCGACATCAAACTTCTATCCACAGCAGAGATGTGCAAGAGGCCTATCAAAGGCATAGGGAAGCTATTGTAACTAGATTTTAGTACAAAATCATATAGTTAAGGTAGTGTTTCATTCACGTTCTTCAGAAATTATTTACTGAGCACCTCCTATGTCCCAAACTGTTCTTAGAGTTGAGAGTATAGCAGTGGGCAAAAACATATAAAACTAAATATCCAACCTGCTTCCAAAGAATTCAGATTTCTGTAGGAGCAATAAGTAGCAAAAAAGATAAATTAATGAAGGGTGTGTTAAGCAAAAAATAATAATAATAAAATAAAATAACAACAACAAAAACCCCTCAATGCCATTGAGTCGATGCTGACGCATGCTGGCTCTACAGGGCAGGGTAGAACTGCTTCTGTGAGTTTCCGGGAGTGTAACTCTTTAGGGGAGCAGAAAGCCCGTCTTTCTCTCACAAGCAGCAGGTGGTTTCAGACTGCTGCAGTCAGCAGCCCGTCATTTAACCACTACGCACCAGGGCTCCCCTACGTGTGAGACAGACAGCGATAACCACAGAGGAGGAAACCATCAGCGAACATGAAGTACATAAAGAAGCAGCATTTACCAAATAGAGATCATCATTGAAATCGTACCTAGGGTAACCAGGGATGATGGAGTTTGACTCAAGACCTGAAGAAAATGTGGGCTTTTTGTGTGCGGCTCTAGGGAAAGAGAATTCTGTGTAGCAGGAACAGCCAGGAAACGAGCCCAGAGACACATCGAAATAAGGGTCAGGTGAGAGGGGTGGGATGGGGAACAGCACTAGGTCTTGTAGGTCTTTGTAGGGCATGGAGAGGACTTTAACCTTTACCCCTAGCAATGGGAAACCGTGGTTGTTCTTTGAGGAAAGGAACATGATTAGGTGTCCTGATGGCATTGTGGGTTAAAGGTTAGAGCACAACCTCTGGCTAGGGGTTACAGACCCACTTGATGCTCCATGGGGAAAAGGTGGTCTGTCTGCTTCGGTAAAGAGTCACAGGCTCAGAAACCCTATAGAAGTTCCTCTGAGTTGGAATGGACTCATTGGCAGTGGGTTTTGTTGTTGTTTTCATCTGAATCTTTCTGAGTGCTCTCAGGAATTTAAATGAGATTAACGTGCTCAAGGGAGCAATAGCAGAACTAGACCCTGGTTTCAAAGCCCTTGAATAATCCAGATGAGAGAGGCTAGTGGCTTGGATTAGGTAAAGGTGATGAGGTGGTGAGGGATTCTTAGGATCCGTCAAAATTTTGACAGAAGTTCTGACTTGTATGGCTATGGGTTAGATGTGCTTGGAAGGACAAAAGGTTACAGGGCTCTGCCCTGAGTGAAAGACAGGTGTTGCTATTTAATGAGAAGGAGAAACTGTGAAGAGTTACAGATCAGGAAAATGTAATTCATGCTAAAGTATAAAGATCCAATTTTTTTTTGCACCTGAGGTCATCATTAGGTTTATAAGATTGTATATCATTTTTAACAATGTATGGGAAATTATCTAGTCTAACTTAAAAATTCCTGGGACAAATTTAGAAATCAGGAAAGTCCTTCTCCTGGGCTATTTTGCCCCCTTGTAGTTTCTAGTTACAAACTATGTGTACTTCTGAGTACAAATAAGATTTGTATTCTGAGTACAACGAAGATTTGCAGATATTTTTAAAGTTAGTTTTCTTGATCTTGCAGTTGTTGATATTATTGTGCTCCTGTTTTTCCCTGAGATTTTACCTATGAGTCATTGTGTCAAGTTTTTAATCCCTAAATTTCTCTTTCTTTGGTTTCTAAGCAATTGGGAAGTGAACAGTGCTCTCTCCGAATGCACTTTAGGATAAATTGTCCATGATAACGATCCTTTATCCCATTCATACTCGCTCTTTTCCATATCCAAAAAAAGCCAGTTACCTCCTTCATAAGAAGCATAATGACTTGCTTTAAGTGTAGACTAAATAAGGAGGCTATTGCTTGAAGTTGGTGTTAGACTGGATTGGCTAGAGACATTCACTGACACTCATATGCATGTAAGAGAGAATTTTGTGTCAGGTAGTAATTATGCATCAATACAACATCCAAGCCCAGGCCAGATCTAGTCCATGAGTTCAATATTAGCCCATAAGTCTGATATTAGCCCATGAATTCCACTTCAGACTCATGTAACACAGGCAATGATGCCTAATTCAGGGGGATCACAACATGGTGTGTGGAAGTTCCTTTGGGTCCAATGGCAGTGGACGCATCTTCAGGGGTCTGGCTGCCAGCAGTCTGACTCCAATAGTCTGGCTTGTCAACAGGAATGTGAATCAGAGAGTGTGTAGCCTGCCTACAGAGAGCCATTGATCTCAGTCACACCTCCAAATGAGGTCATGAAACTGTCACCCGATTGAGAAGCTAAACTCCACCCCTTCACTCTTAATACCCTCAAGTTGACATGAGATTATGTAACTCACACAAAGTCACAAATATTAAGTGGTTTAGGACTATATGACTTTAATTATTATATCATCAATTATCCAAACTCTAAGGTCTGCTTTTCTTATTTTTATATTTATTTTCCATTCAATCTGCTTAAAAAACTTTTTAAAAATAAAAACATGAAGAATTATACTTTAGTCTCTTATGGAAATACAAAAAAATTTACTAGCTAGGAGAAAAGATACGTAATGAAAATAACAATTACCGTATATACTCAAGTATAAACTGACCCGAATATCAGCCAAGGCACCTAATTTTACCACAAAAACTGCATCACAAAATGTGCTGAAGAACTTAGCTTATACATGAGTATATACGATATGCTAATAATAATAATTGTTACAATTATCAGATACATATATATCAGGTAACTTGCTAAGTATATGAAATCTGTTGACATTGAGCTGATTACCACTGATAGAAACGCTCCTAGAGAGAGTAGAATTACCTAGAGGGTTTCCAGGGCTATAATCCTTATGGAAACAGATTGTTTTTAACCATTTTATTGGGGCTACTACAACTCTTCTCACAATCCATACATACATCAATCGTGCCAAGCACATTTGTACATTTGTTACCCTCATCATTCTCAAAACATTTGCTCTCCACCTAAGCCCCCAGCATCAGCTCCTCATTTTTTCCCTTCCCTCCCTGCTCCCCCCTCCCTCATGAACCCTTGATAATTTATAAATTATTATTTTGTCATATCTTACCCTGTCTGATGTCTCCCTTCACTCACTTTTCTGTTGTCCATCCCCCAGGGAGGAGGTTATATGTAGATCCTTGTAATCAGTTCCCCCTTTCCACTTGTTTCTCATATTCCCCCTTTCCACCCTACCCTCCCTCCCCCATCCCGGTACCGCCACTCTCACCACTGGTCCTGAAGGGAACATCCTCCCTGGATTCCCTGTGTTTCCAGTTCCTATCTGTACCAGTGTACATCCTCTGGTCTAGCCAGATTTGCAAGGTAGAATTGGGATCATGATAGTGGGAGTGGGGTGGGGAGGAAGCATTTAGGAACTTGAGGAAAGTTGTATTTTCATCATTGCTACACTGCACCCTGACTGGCTCCTCTCCTTCATATGGAAACAGATTTAGCCTGTTTCCCACCTCACCCCCACACCCATGAAGTGACTGGGACTGCTAGGTTTAGACTATTGCCCTTTGCTTTCCAACTGAGTGCTCAAGTCACTGCATCACCAGAGATCCCTAAAGGCTGTGCTGGAGTAAATCTTGCAGCAGTTCTGTGGAGTAAGTACTGTGCTTACTGCCACTTATAGATGGTGAAATTAAAGCAGAGACTAACGGCTAACTTTCCGGGGTTGTGGAGTACATAGATGCACAGCTGGTAGTGAATCCTGGTGTCAACCAAGAAATGGAACAAAGTATGATGGAGGGGCAGAAAGGGAGACAGTCACATTCAGCAGGGAGAATTAGGCACAAGTTTATGAAAGAAGTGTCCGTATATCTTTGATTTGGTTTCTGACATCAGTGGGCCATGCATTACAGTCTGTTTCCAGAATAGCAATAGCTATTCAACCTCCTTTGGTACACACACATACACACACACACACAAATCTATATATACCAAATATATGTATTCTTTTGTTGCATAAATTTGAGTTATAGCCAACAATTTTAAAGTGATTATTTATTTGCTTAGTGATTATTTTTACAGTGGTTATTTCTTTTCCTTGTTAGCCCGAGTTGCCTCTACTCTGCAGACCATCTTCCTCCTGGCTCATGATTTGTCAGATTGACTTTGGAGTGTTTCATGTACTTTGAAAGACTCAGCGAAACAAGAAGATTTCCTGAAGGACTCATCTACATCTGCTGCACAAGACCTCTTTAGAGTATTAAAAAGCACAGATGTTACTTGGAGGACTAAAGGGCATAGGATGCAAGCCAGGGTATTTTCATGTACCACCTATGCCTGTAAAAATTGGACATTCAATAAGAAAGACATAAGAAGAGCCCATACATTTGAATTGTGCTGCTGGAGAAGAATAGTGAAAGTACCAGGGACTACTAAAAGGACAAGTGGATCAGTCTTGGCCGGAAGTACAGCTAGAGTGGTCCTTAGAAGAAAGACTTTGTCTTGAGTACTTTGGACATGTTGTCGGGAGAGACCAGTCTCTGGAGAAGGACAGCATGCTTGGTGAAGTGAAGGGGCAGTGAAAAAGAGGAAGACCCTCACTGAGATGGACGGACACAGTGGCTGCCACCCGGGGCTCAGGCACAGGGACAGGTGTGAAGATGGCGCAGGGTGGGGGTATTTCATGGGCTTGGGTTTAGGGGCTCTGTGGGTCGGAACTGACTCGATGGCACCTAACAGCAACCACAAGCATTAAACGCACACAGGTTACCTAGTTAGATCATGTCCTAGTTTGATAGCAACTCTCTTCAGAGTCCACTTTCATCACTGATAAGTTACTAATAAAAGTCCCCAGAGGATGATGAGCCACAGCAATTGATTTTATGTACAGATGGTATTCTATAATCATCAGATCACGAACCTCCATAAAATGTAATATACGAAGGTGTCTTCACAGACAGAGGTATTGGGGCAAAACAATCAAGCTCAATATTAAATTATTTGTTAGTAATGATGTAAAGAATGATGTCTTAGGCTAACGTCCCCTGTCCTTGCCCACACGAACCCCCGCCGTGATTGGTCTGTCTTGTGCACCACTATTAGCTAATGACTCTTCCTATTGCCTTGACCAGAGGTTGTATACCAGCAGTCTACCACAAAGGAAACTGGGTGGAGCAAAGGGCAGAATTGGCAGAGTTTGCTGCATTTCTATGGGAAGGTCTAGATCTTCACGGTCAGAAGGGACCAGGAAGGGGTTTGGTTCTCAGCTGACAATGTCGTTACCTTTGCTGTTCGGGACTCAGAAACTCCTTTAGGGCAAAGCTTTTCAAAGTTCTAATAGTCAGGATCATGTCCAGACGTTTCTCTTGCATCCACTGCAATAGGTCATTATTATTTTATTAATCATTTTATTGGGGACTCTCACAAACTTTATAATAATCCATCATTCACTTTTATTAAACACACTTGTACATATGGTGCCATCAACATTTCCAAAACATTTTCTTTCTACTTGAGCTCTTGGTATCAACTCTTTTTTCTTCCTCCCTCCCCACCTCTCACCCTTGTAAATCCTTGATCAATGATATATTATTATTGTTATTTTGTGTCTCACATTGTCTGTTGCCTCCCTTCACCCATATTTCTGTTATTTATCCCCCTGGGGGATGGGCTATACATCCACCTTTGTGATGGGTTCCCCCTTACTCCCCTTACTTCCCCTCCCTGTTCCCCCCCACCCCTCACCCACCAACCCCCTACCCTCATGGTATCAAAACACCCACAACTGTGCCTGAGGGTTTTATCTGTCCTGAATTCCATGTGTTGAGAGCTCTGGTCTAGCTGGATTTATAAGGAAGAACTAGGTCAAGGAAGTGGGGGTGATGGGGGAGGAAACATCATGAACTAGAGGACTATTGTGTGTTTTGTTGGTGCTATACTGCACCCTGGTTGAATCGTTCCTTCCTTGTAACCCTTCTGCGGGGTGGGGGAGAGGGATGTCCAATTGTCTACAGATGGGCTTTGGGACCCTACTCCAACCTCTCTCTTTCACATCAATATATAATAGTTTGCTTTAGATCTTTTGATACCTGATACCTGATCCCAACAACACCTAATGGTCACACAGGCTGGTGTGCTTTTTCCATGTGGGCTTTGTTGCTTCTCAGCTACATGGCTGCTTGTTTATCTTCAAGCCTTTAAGACCCCAGATGCTATATCTTTTGATAGTCAGCCACCATCAGCTTTCTTCACCACACTTGCTTATGCACCCATTTTGTCTTCAGCAATCATGTGGGGAAGGTGAGCATCACAGAATGCCAGTTTATTAGAACAAAGTGTTCTTGCATTGAGGGAGTACTTGAGTAGAGGCCCAATGTCCATCTGCTGCCTTCATACTTAACATATAAGTAGATGCGTACAAATCTATTTCCCTATCATTACATATAAATATATTTACATATATACATGCCTAGAGCTATACCTCTATAAATAGCTTTTGCTTCCTACTTTTCCCCTCTATTTCCTTTCACCTTCCTCCTGTCCCACTATCATGTTCCCCCTCCATTCGGCTCTCAGTAATTCTGCTCAGATACATTGCACCTGATTAAACCCTACCAGGCACTCTACACACGCCTCACCTGGAGACACTGTGGAAATTGTGCCTGGTCTGTCCTGTGCACAGTGGAGTGAAATGTGAAGGGAGGGCAACAGGACAGCAAGGGGAGCAAAGTGACCAAGTCCCAGAGGAATCCTGAAAACAGACTTCTGACTCTGGAGACAGGGCGTGGCACCTCATCACACCCAACCGGAAAACACTCATAAGGGTCAGCAGACAGACTTAGAACGATCTATCAGGTTTTGGGGTTTTTTGCCCTATGTCTGTCTATATAAGATAGGCAGGACAAACAATCCCAAGGAGAAAACAACGGGACTGGCAGTCCCGGGGGGACATGGGAGAGGAGGTGGCAGGGTAGGGAGATTATTTTTAAGAAGCAAAAAAAAAATTAGACTCAGCTTGAGCTATCTAACATGAAAATTCCAATTTGAAGATTATTATATCCATTCATGCATTGTAGCTGGGGTTTCAGAGCATGCTTCTATCAGCGGGGCTCTCAGATCTGAAATAGAACTTTAATGGGGCCGTGGGGCTGCAGATGGACACAATACACCATAATGACTTTACGGGGTGGGTCAGTGGGCCGCCCCACTGAGGCTTTAAATGATAGGCCTTAACTGTTAGGACGAAGCTATGAAAATCTATTGTAGTAAAAAACCCTCACTTTTCTGAAAGTACCTAAATACCAATTTACACAGTAGGAGTTTTTAACTAACAGACATCTGTCTCCTATTGAGATGGTAGATTTTTTATTTTTTATTAGGAACTAATCAGAGAAGAAGTTGGCTGCTTCTACACATTTATTTCTAAGTATATTGACTATAGAGTATTCAAATACAATTAGCATATTTATGGGTTTCATTCTGCCTACAGAATATAAAAGTAGTGTGTTTAATATGAATAATAAAGAGCAAATGTCTTCTTAGTATAGTCCTTATTGCTGTCAGCTTTAGAAATTCACAAGTGTGTTAAAATACATTTTTCCTTAATTTTCCCCCATAATACATAATAATGATTCCTTCTTTCAATCATAATATATTCTGAGGTTAGCATTAAAACCCAGGATGAAATGACTCATGTGGAATTAAGCTAAATAAATATTTGAAACTGCATTGAACCTGCAGGAATGACAAATTTCAGTCATTCTCCAGAGTGGAAATTAATGGAGGTATTTTTTTTAGAGGTTGTGCACAGGTCATTGCCATATACACATGCCCCCACAATTTTTTTTATTCAAACTTTTAATGGTGGGACAAACCCTATTTACGGACTCCAGAGATGTCTTTGCAATGGAAACTGAAACAATAAAAAAATCAGAATATCATCAAAGCTCATACTCTTTTTTAAGCCTTAATAAACTATGATGATGGTATGATCTTTGCACCCAAACTTCCTATTTCAAAGTACAAGAATTCACACGTGCGCACACATGAGTATTTTGTGCATATCCGTACATGATGACGATTTTCTAAATAAGAAATCTAAAACCTATAGTGAAGTATGTGGGCAAGTCCATTTAGTAGAGAGACAAGAAGCAAACAGGGAGCTTACATCTCATCATTCTACCTGTACACACCTATTATCCTGCCATGCTGTGTAGAATATAGGGGCCTTTAAAGAACTATCCCTTTCAAAAGAACCTGTAAATCTGTAAGTCTTACATTAGTTACAAATAAAGAGTTGAGAAAATGATCCATAAATCTCATTCAGCGCATTTCTGTGATGGGATCCCAGAAGCTTCTTTAGTTTGCTTTGAGGGCAAAATAGAACACAAATAGTTCAGAAACTACCTAAAGATGGGGACTCTTTAACGAGAGTTTTCAGTCTTTAGGGTTCCCCAAGAGTGGTCTGAACACCACCTCATCTCATTGGAGAAGATGTGTGGCTTCCAGCGGGGACTATGAAGCCCAGCTGTAGAACCTGGGAACCCTGAGCAGTGAGACCTGTTCATGAGCTTGGCTCTTAACTGTAAGACTGGAGATGGGAATCCATCCCGGGTGCCTCCGAAGAAAGTCTTGGTGACCAACTGCTGAAAAATCAGTTCCTGATCGCCACGTGGAGCCGGGTTCTCCTACATACAGGTTCCAGGGAGTGATATTCAACCAATGTAGCTAGTTTGGCTGTACTGAAGACATACTGCCTTAGAATGTAAGCACTGGGGTTTGATCATTGGCATTTGAAATTAGCCTTGAATCAGAGTCTGCTATCAAGTACATTTGAGAAGACTGGAATGAAGGAATGTGACACGTGCATTCTAAGTCTTTGTTCGCAAGTGTTATCATCTTTACCCATATTTCTATAGGCCCCTTGAGCTGCATTGTAAATACTTGTATATGTATGGCAAAGTTTTCACTACTGTGAAATTATAGGAAAGAGATTTTAATGAACATGACTCATTTAAAATTCTTCTATGATATCAAGACTCTACTTTGGCTTTTTTCTTGGCTAAGTGAAACGTCTCCCTCACACAGTAGTGAGGCATCTTTCTGTATTAACTTCACAATCCTGGGCCCAATAACCTATGTTCCTCAGCCTGATCTAGAGGTTGTTTTTCTCTTACCTTCTCTCCACATACACACACATGTGGAATTAAGGTAAATATGCACACTGGTTCTAGAGATCAAGCTCCCTCTAATGTCTGGTATCTTATCTTAAACTCGAATTCAAATTTAAATAGATATCATTTATCAATGTGTGGGTTCCTGGGGAGTACATATGGCACACATTATCTGCTACCATCTAACAAGTGGCAATGACAAAAAAATAATAGCTCATGGGTCCACTTTACAGGAATCAATACCAAATACTTCTCAAGAGTTCGCAAGAGGCCGCCATGTGTGCAAACTGCAGTTAGCCTGTCGTTTCCCATCATGGTCCATCTGAGTGACTCAGTTCTCAAACGTGGTGTTTGTTTATTGATTTTACTTTCTAGTGGTGTGTGGAATGTGTTTCTGCACAAATAAACAAAAATTCTTATGTACTCATGATGTCTGTTTTTTGTTGTTGTTTTTCTTTTCAGCCCTTCGTTTTTCTGTGATGCTAGGTGAAGACTCTCTAGACAAGAGCAGTTCCCTCTATTGAAAAGTCAGATCTGAACGCGCCCTCTCAGAGAAGGGCCTCCTCTCTAGTTGGAGAGCAGTGTGTGTTTGGACATGACACTGCCTTTCCTTTCCCGTTTTCACAGCTGCGGAGCATCATCTTCTCGGTTAGGGAGATATGATGCAGTAATGAACACAGCGGAGGCCAGGGAATCTTCCAGAGCACTCAAATGAGCATCATGTCTAGAACGTGAGAAAGACTGTGGCCCATCTGGAGGGTCAACAAATCAAAGTGCAGATTAATTGTTGGTGGTACAGAGCCTATAATGGAAATGATTTCGTTGTAGGAAAGTAGGGCCTGCCATGTGGGGTACACTAAGCACTAAGGGGGTACACAGATGGGCAGTGCCTCTGGAGAAGCAGGGAGAACAGATCAAGCGCACGTGGCTAATATACATAGACCATGATCTATGCATTTCAGGGATCCAAAGAAAATAAGCGTTTGCTCCCAGAGAAGGTAGCTTATGTTAAAAAAAGATAGCTGAGGGCAGAATCTCATCCATAAATAATGTCCTGAGAAGAGCGATTGCATTTGGCTGGTCATGTCCTGAGGTAGAGAGACAACGACTGGGTCAAGTTATCCAAGCGAATTTAACCGCTAGGCAACAGAACAAGGGTTTGGGTGGAAGCTGTGCAACTATCTCTCAGAAGTCTCCTGCTGAAAGCCAGAAGGTGTGACTCGACAGCCCATCCGATTATTCAAGTATCACGAGGTGAATGCCTCCATGTGCCAATCATCCCACCAAGGGCAGCAAGGAGCGGAGATACTGGCTGGGCTCTGAAGCGTGATGTGATGGAGAGCTTTGATAGATGTGAGGGGAAACGCTAAAAATGATCTGGGTTTCAAAGTCGGGACATATTTCATCTCTAGGATTCTCTCGCTTTGTGAGTGCCTTTTGAAATGTATCATGTAATTACTAAAGTGACATTGGGTAAGATTACACAAGGATTCAAAATCTTTCAACTTTACATATGCTGAAACCAAATCATCCTAGAGAACAGAGTTCCTTACGATTCTGATACGTAGCAGAAGCCCATGGACCTGGGTGTGGGTGACTGGGGGAGATTGTGGGGTGCTTACAAAGAACAATGAAAAGAATAACCATTCAGGATGCATTAACATCTGTCAGCCTGAAAAAATAAATAATTCAGGTACGTTGTTGTTGTTTCATGTGTCAATATTTCTCATGGAAACCCATGTATGCTAAGTATGTCTGCTCCACAGGGTCTTCAAGGGTGTGACTCGTCACAAGCAAATCACCCGGCCTACATGCCAAGGAACCTCTGGGTAGTTTTGAACCACTGACCTAGTGGCAGTGGTCCAGCACTTCCCCATCAGGGCCACCCAGTGGAAATGTAAATATACTCAGCCTTGTACAAGTTTCAGATTTTTGGAAAAGAAATCATTCAAATGGTGCCTTGCCCTGTCTCCCCTTCCCTTCCTTTACTTTAAAACTGGCCATGTCATTACTGTGCGAAGATTTATGAAATAGTTTTGGATCACTGTCCTGTAGATTTCAGTAGATGTGGATGCATAGACGCCACCCACGGCAGTAAGCAAGGGAAGGAGTTAGAGAAATACCTATTGCAAGTCCACCCCCCCCTTCAGCTCTCAAATAATATATGAGGACCTCCTACTGGCTTATCTCTGGGAGCTTTTCATGTGGGTCAGCCTACATGGCTGAGCATGATGTAGGGAGATGGACAGTGCATCCAAAGAGGCAAGTAGAATGGATCAGGTGCACGTAGTTACAATGTGCAAGACTTTTGTCTGAGTATTTGGATATTTAGTGAAAGTAGGTGTCTGCTTTTCAGGAACTTCATGGTCCTTAGGCCATTTCAAAGTGTAAGGAAAGGTATACTATAGCAGTACACATTGGTGACTGAGATAGTTAATGCGTATTGTGCCAACCTGGCTAAAAAACACATATGGGATTAATTGAAGGGCTGAGAAATAAATGGTTTGGTGAGCCTTGCCTTTCTAGTTCTTGGGTCTCTTGCTTTCTGATGGTTGGACCAGGGTGCAGCTGCCTTAGCCAGTTCCCTGCTTCAGCTGGCAAGACTCACTTCCTGCAAGACATTCCTGAGGAGAAGCCACATGGACCTTCCGCAATGCAGCGCTGGGTGCTGGAGCAGCCTTGAGTGCTGGAGCAGCCATGTGGAGAACCCTATCAGTACTGAGATGCTTATACATTCACTGATTTGGCTTTCATCCTGCAGTCGGCATCATTGTGTCTGTTTTGTGAGATTGAGGAGGACTTTGTAGATTGGTGTCAGACATATGGGCTAATGTTGAACTTATGGCCTTGGATAGCACTGGGTTGGAATGCTTTCTTAATGTACATTTACTCTTTATATAAACATCTCTCTTATACATATGAGTTTCTGTGGATTTTTTCCCCTAGTTTACCCAGACTGACACCTTATGGTACCTTGGGAGTGGGGTACTGGAGAAACAAATCATAAGATGGAGAGTAGATGTTTTTTAACCTCTCCCTCATGCTAGTTTTTCTTCTTGGCTAGCAAGAGGCCAGATAAAGCCACACTGTTTATTTGGTTGTTTTCTGGAAAGAATACGGAAAGTCTGAAAATAGAAAGCTTGTAAGCCCACTTGTTTTCAGCCATTAAAATTTGATCTTTAGATGGGTTTAGGCCACACCTGCAAAGAAAGCTTTGAAAATATATGCCCCACCCAGTGCTATGGAGTACTCAGAAACCAATGGTCTTTGTCAGAAGCTGGGAAAAATCTGGAACCATGAAGAAAATTCCTCTCAGGGACTGAACATTAAAGGGAACCAGAGCAGGCTGAAATACTGTCTAAGTGACCACCTGGATCTACTTTTTGAGTGGAAGTGGGAGAAATGCAGCAATAAAGAGACGGGTTGAGTTTTGCCACTGACACCTGTGGCCACCGGCACTTGTTTTACAGGAAAAAAAGAGAAGACAAAAGCGAGTTGACTGGTCTAAAGTTCATGACCTAGCACCAGGGAACTAGTCTTGTTGAGTATTTGTGAGAGCTCATGAACTAAAGACAAAGTGACAAATGGGCAACCTGAGGGGGCTGAGTGAGGCAGCGCACATTGAGTTGATCAGAACCTGACCAAATGAAGAGATCTTTGAGCCTGTGAACTGGTGCATATTGTTGCCGACTTTATGGATGGCCTGTCCTAATTTGACTTTGCGTATAGATGCGGATTTCACAAGGTTCCAACCGGAATGAGGATTCTTCATGTCAAAAAAGATGATTTGCTCCTCAGAGCACTGGGTTGATGTAAGTGGGCAGTATAGTAATTGGACACCCAAAATTGGGGGGATAAAGGCATGAA
>NW_022103920.1:18836913-18854911 GCF_000313985.2 Echinops telfairi
AGAAACATTAGAAAAGAAAGCGAAATAGTTTGTGGCTCCCTGAACCAAGCTCCTTTGAGGACAATTTTTCCAGAAGTACAGTGCTGCTTGATTTTAAGTTTGGAGATGGTAAGACAGATATTTCCCAGGGCAGAATTTTGATTTTGTTTACATTGCTAAATCTTAGACCGTTGACCCCAGAAACACCAGAGCTTTGGATGCAGGAAGGTTGCAAAACAACCATTTAGCCTTTAGGCCTTGACGGCTTTACCTGTAAAATGGAAGTAATAAGACTTTCTCGCTCCTTCAGAAGCCCTCGATTTTGATACCTAATAAAAAACTGATAATAAAGGGTTTGGAGTTCCCTGGAGGTCAGCCACTAGCTGGGATAAAGTGGCTTATTATAACTACACTTCTTGAGCTATTGGTACTTATAGCAACTGAAAACAAAATATATCATATCCTGGAGAAGCTGCCCTTGGATAGGAAAGTGCAATTATCCAAGGTTGAAATTGACCGCAGAGTGTCTGCTCACATTTTTGGAGACATGTGAGCTACTTCCACATATGGATGGGCCTCATAGAAGAGAAGGGCACCACTCAGTTTCTTATTTCTAGTGCTGTTGTGTCTTGTGATCAGGTCAGAGGAAGTAAAAGTATTTCCCTCCTATACATCTTAGCCACCAGCTAGACTGCCATTTGTAAGTGAGGGGTGGGAGGAAGGTTTTTTTTGTTTCACGGAGAGAATTATTGTTCTAACCTTTGAAGTAAGGCAGTTGATGTCAAAACACTACCGACTCTTTCAAGCAAGGGGACTTCAAATCCAACTCTGCTGGTATGTGTGCTAGTAAATACGTAAATCTGGTTAGGAAAGGAGACTCAGGGAAGCAGACTGTAGAAGGCAGGCCCAGGCAGGTGGATTCTGAGAAAGCCCACTCACAGCTGAGCCTCCCCAAAGTAGGGCATCATCTCGTTCCCAAACAAATGCTTCTGGTTAGGGGATGGATTGTTGTGAGGTGCCATGGAGTTGATTTTAACTCATGGTGACTCATGAATAAGTAGAACTGCCCCTATCGTTCTCCTGTCTGTCATCCTCATGGGAGCAGATGATCTGCGCTTTCTCTTATTTTAGGGGAAAAAGAGACCCCAAGTTCAAATATCTGTGATGTTTTTGTTAGGGCCATTGACTTAGTTCTGACTCATAGCAACTCCATGCACAAAAGAATGAACCACTGAGCAGTCCGGTGCCAGCCTCAAAAACACCGCCATGTTTGAGCCCATTGTTGTGTTGCTTTGTCAGTCCATCTCCTTTAGTGTCTTCCTCTTCTTTGCTGACCCTCTACTTCACCAAGCATGATGTCATCCCCCAGGGACTAAGCCCTCCTGAAAAGGTGTCCAAAGTATATGGAACAAAGTCCAGCCATTCTTGCCTTTGGGAGCATTCTGACTGCTTTTCCTTTTGGCAGTTCATGGTACCTTCAGTATGCCTCATCACCCATTCATTATGGCTTAAATCGGACAAAGACAAATCATCAGGATAAAGGACGACCAACTGCATGATGCCATATGGTGTCCAAGGATTCACAGTCGCATGGCTAGTTAAATAAGACAAGAGACAGACAAACTTGTAAGGTATCGGCTGCATCATTGCATGATCAGAGCTCCTTAAGAATTATTTAGGCTGATGGGGTGCCATGCCTAAATAATTCTTAAGGTACCCCATCAGACTCAACTGGAAAACACACCTAAAGGTCAATAAACAGACATGGAATGATTTATAGACTTTTCTTTCTTTGTCATTGGTTTGTTGTTTTGTTTTGCTTGCTTTGTCTTGTGTTTGTGCTCATTATTGCCTCTGCTTGTCTATCTAGATATGATAGGTGGGTTAAACTATCCAGAGGAGAAAAAAACATGACCAATGGTTCTAGGGGGAAGCAGGAGATGGGGAAAAGCAGGAAAGGAGGGAGGGACAAGGGAAGAACAAGTGATCTAAAATTGATGGCAAGGAGGGTGTAGGATGCCTGGTGGGACTTGATCAAGGGCAATGTAGCTAAGAGGAATTACTGAAATCCGAATGAAGGCCGAACAAGATAGTGGGAAAAAAGGAAAGTAAAAGGAAACAGAGGAAAGAACTAGGAAGCAAAGGACAATTTATAGAGGTCTAAATACAGGCAAGTACATATTTAAATATACTTATATATAATGATAGGGAAATAGATTTATATGCATATACTTATATGTTAAAAATTAAGGCAGCAGATGGACATTTGGCCTCTACTCAAGTACGACCTCAATGCAAGAACACTATTTTGTTTTAAAAGCCCAGCATTCTGTGATGCTCACCTTCCCTGACATGATCACTGGAGACAAAATGGGTGCATAATCATATGTGGTGAAGAAATCGGATGGTGCTTGGCTGTTAAAAGATAACATCTAGGGTCTTAAAGGCTTAAAGATAAACAAACGGCCATCTGGCTGAGAAACAACAAAGCCCACATGGATGAAGCACACCAACTTTTGTGATCATGAGGTGTCAATGGGATCAGGTACCAGGCATCAAAGACCCGGAACAAAAAATAATATCAGTGTGAATGAGGGAGAGGGTGAAGTGGAGACCCAAAGCCCATCTGTAGACAATTGGACATCCCTTTACAGAAGGGATACAAGGAGGAGACCAGCTGGTCAGGGTACAGTATAACACTGATGAAACATACAACTTTCCTCTAGATCTTTAATGCTTTCTCCCCGCCACTATTATGACCCCAGTTCTACCTTACAAATCCAACTAGACCAGAGCATGTACACTGGTACAGATAAAAGCTCACAACACAGGGAATCCAGGACAGATAAACCCATGAGGACCAATAATAAGAGTAGTGATATCAGGAGCGTAGAGGGAAAGGGAGAACCAATCACAATGATCAACATATAACCCTCTCCCCAGGGGGATGAATAACAGAAAAGTGGGTGAAGGGAGACAGCTGACTATGTAAGAAATGAAAATAATAATAATTTATCAATTACCAAGGATTCATGAGAGAGGGGAAGGGAGGGAGGGGGAAAATGAGGAGCTGAAACCAAGGGCTCAAGTATAAAGAAAATATTTTGAAAATGATGATGACAACATATGTACAAAAGTGCTTGACCCAATGGATGGGTGTATGGATTGTTATAAGAGCTGTAAGAGTCCGCAATAAAATGATTTAAAAATAAAAAAATAAATATAAAAATTATCCACAAACACACACAACAAAAATAATTATTTAGGCTTCATCTTTTTCTCTCTAGAGAAGGAAAAGGTTCCTGGGTGATGAATGTGGTTTAACCTAAAGGGAGGTGGTTTTATCTTACCCAGCCACTCTATGGAAGGAAGACCTGATGAACCACTTCCATAAAGTGGCGATCCAGAAAATACTGTGGGGCAATTCTTGTCTGCAACACACGTAGGCAGCACAAGTTGGAACTGACTCCACAGCAATGGTTTGGGGCCTCTTACAAACCTCCCAGATACCCTTCCCCTTCTGAAGAAGGAAGTTTGGACAGAGTGATGGTAGAGTAGTGGTGACAAGTTGGGTTGCTAACTGCAAGGTCAGCAGTTTGAAACCACCAGCCACTGTGGAAGAAAGATGGGGCTTTCTACTCCCATAAAGAGTTACTGGCTCAGAAACCCACAGGAGCAGTTCTACCCTGCCCTAGAGGATAGCTATGAGTCAGTATCAAAGTAATGGCAGTGAGTTATTTTGTTGTTGTGTTTGTATGGTAACAAAATGTATCACCAGTGGATGGCTTGAAAGCATAGACATTGATTTTCTCACAGTTCAGGAGCTAGAAGTTCACGTTGAAGGAATATCTCTAGTCTAGAAGAAAACAGCTCTTGTCTAATTAATCTCCTGCTGTCATGTATGGGCTATGGAGACTTTCAGTCTAACAGAATAAGCTTCTAAGCCAAACGAAAAACAGATTTACTGCCATCTAGCCAACGCTGACTTCATAATGACCCTAGAGAACAGGGTAGAACTGCTCCTGTGGGTTTCTGAGACAGTAACTCTTTATGGGAGTAGAAAGCCCCATCTTTCTTCCAGTGGCTAGTGGTTTCAAACTGCTGACCTTGGAGTTAGCAGCCTAACGCATAACCACTACATCCCTCGAAAAATCTTGCAGGAGGCAGTAATGGTAGGTGTTCCAGGTTTTAGTGGCATGTCTTCCCTGGGTGTTTCTCTACCTGTGATGTGTTTACTTTCTGTGTATCTGTGTACTCTCTGCTCGTTTTATCAGACACCACTCCGAGCTGATTGGGCTAAGACTCTCACTAAGCCCAAGGGTCTCTTTCACAAGACAACAACACGACAAAACCCTGTTTCTAAACAGGGTCCTATGTACAGGGTTAGGATCCTGTATGTTTGAGTGGTGAACACTGTTCAATCCACAGCAGCAGGTTTTTGACCTGGTTCCTCAGATTCGAGGAAGAGGCAGCTCTGAAGCGAAAGGAACACGGGCAGGAAATTGCTGTTGTTAGTTTCCTTGCAGTTGACTGCAATTCATGTGACTCCTGTGTGCAGAGTGGGATTTCCCTGCAGTGTCTGAAGACTGATGGTGGGAAGCAGACTGATTTCCAAGTCTGTCTTTTGAGGTGCCTGTAGGTAGGTTCAAACCACCAACCTCCCACTATTCATTGGGTACTTAACTGTTCTCCCATTCAGCAACTTCTATGGGTAAAAAAGAGAAAACATTTACCCCAATACCTGAACGAAGTTGCTGGCTTGGCTGCCTGCTCTTGGTTTTACAAGCCAGGGCAGTAGCTACAGCCATTCCGATTGGCAGAAAATCCCATGGCTGGTGAGAAGAAAGTTCCTGACTACCCAATAGGCATTAGGTTTGGGGTAACGATATTTTACATATAATTTTTTCCTGAACCATTATGAACACATCTCATTTTCCCACAAGCTCCACGGATGGTGCTTCTTTTCACAAATGGAAGGATTGTGATGATTCTTCATCTGACAAGTCTTTCTTTCTGTGCCATTTTCCTGACAGCCTGGGCTCACTCCAGGTCTCTGTGTCATATTTTGGTCATCCCTACCATACATCCCTACCATACATCCCTACCGGACATCCCTACCAGACATCCCTACCACACATTCCTACCAGACATCCCTACCAGACATCCCTACCATGCATTGCACACTTCATAGACTATGCTCTAGTATAAACATAACTTTTATCTGCACTGGGAAACCAAAAACATTGTGTGACTTATTTTATCGCAGTGGTTTGTTATCTCACCTGAAAAAAATATCTGAGGCATGCCAACACTTTATTCATTATTTTTAGTGTTTGTTTTATATTTTTGTGGTTTAACTGTTATTCTGACATATAAGTCAGGTATCATTCAATTATTCAATGATCTAAATCAGGGGTCCTCAAACTTTTTAAATAGGGGGCCAGTTCACTGTTCCTCAGACCGTTGGAGGACCGGACTATAGTTTAAAAAAAACTATGAACAAATTCCTATGCACACTGGACGAGTCGGCTGCTAAGCAGGACAGGCAGCGGCAGCAAAAACACCCAGTGGGCAGGATAAATGTCCTCGGCGGGCCGCATGTGGCCCGCGGGCCATAGTTTGAGGACCCCCGAATTAACAAGAGTTGTGCAATCATCATCAATTTTACATCATCTTCTTCAGGCTTATATCCATTAATATTAGCTCCCTATTTAGCTCCAACCTCCCCTGTCATAACCTTAAGGAGCTAGTAATCTACTCTCTCTATATATTACACTGGATTTCATGTAAAGAAAAGCAAAGCTAAAAATGAACAAACAAAAGAACCCAAATAAACAACAAAATAAAAGACAGAAAAACCTCAATCCAAAAGAAAGCAGAAACTGATAAAAACAAGTTGAAAATGGGTCCAAGGGAAAACAAATGGTATGATGTTGAACGTTAACCTGTCTCTGCACGAATTCACTTTCCAATGCCTTCTCTTTGAGGTTGAGACTACTCACATTCAGGGGCATTGGTCCGAGGTTGTTCACTGGAGGCAAATGGGTTTGGGCCTTTCATTGTCTTCCATAGCCTCTGCAAACTGAGTGCTCACAATTTAAGCTCCAGCACAATTCCTTCTTCTGTGCACTTTAGATTTTAATGTTATTTTCATGTATGATGACCTATGAATAAAATATTATGTCTTTTAATTGTGTAAGGTGTCTAAATATCTTAATCTTGTCTGAAAACATAGGCGAGGGAAAAGATGAGAATCCATATACATGGAGGACTGTGAGAAATGGCCCACACGTTTCCTCCCTTCTGGGTGTCAGGCATCTATTGGTCCCCTTATTCCTCACATCCAGTGTCTATTAACAAAGACGTGCTCTGTTGTCCTTATTCTGTTAGTTCACATTCACTGGTTGGTGCTTTGAACCTGTATTCTCAAAGTTGAGTAACATCTACCCCATTACACAGGGAGGTCTGACTATCACTGCGTCCTACACACCACTGGGAAGAATGAGGGCCAGGGGGAAGATGCAATGGGCTTCTCCCAGATGCTGGCACCTCATATGTATGCACAGCATCAGTTATCCCAGGCTGTACCACTTACTAGTTCTGAATGGAATAAGGTTAATTAGAGGGAAGAAGGCATGCAGCTACAACTTTAGCTGTTCAAGGGACACAGCTTAATAATTAACTTCTCTATGTTGCAGGGTTCTGCCCTACCCAACAGAGCCATTGGCTCTTTCCTTACCAAGCCCAGTCCCTCATCTCGTTGTTGATAGTAGCTGATGTCGGGTCACCTCCACCTCCATAGGATCTTCAAGGTTGTGGCCTTTCAGAAGCAGATCCCCTATCTTCTAAGGTGCCTCTAGTAGGCTTGAGCAGCCAACCTTTCATATAGTAGTCAATCCCTTCACTGTTTGAGCCACCTAGGAAGTCTTTCCACATATTCTGTTTCTTTATTGTCCAAGGCTCTGACCATATACCGTCTCAATGAATCAAGCAAAACTAAGTAGTACCTTTAAAGAACTAAGCAGCGCTTTAAATCTCTATTTACCACAACCTTGTTGCTCTGATGCTTTATGTTCTTGTCATAGGACAGAGGAAGACTAATTTGTCTAATAGGGGTTGAAGGTCAGTCCTTTTCCCAGTGTCCTTTAAAAGCCATCATTGGGACACAACCTGCAGCATCCCCTCTAGACCCTGATTTAATTCTAGATAAATATTCATCAAGTAAAATAATTGTGTTTTTAATGTCAACCTCTATATTGCTTAGTGTTTCAAGCAATACAATCTAAAAATAGAGAAAGAATAAAGAGTGAATAGCAACGGGCCTGATTCCCATCAGCCCTTGCTCTTCCTGGAGACAGAGACAAGTGAGGATGGTTTTGTGCAACTGCTGGATGAGCGGGGAGAACTTGGCTTGCTGAGGTGGGGTTTCATGAACTTTGTGGAAATTTTCATTATCTGTCAATTACATTTTTTCATGAACTTGGGAAATACCCTTGTAAATGTAGAAAGAAGTCCAAAAATCAAGCCCACTGACGGCAGGTCAAATTCTACTCATAGCAACCCGATGGAACAGAGAAGCGTGCCCCCTAGAGTATATCAAAGGGTGTACATTTTAATGGAATTCGAAGACCTATCTTTCTCCGAAATAACAACCGGGAGCCTTGTAACTTCAGGTAAACAGCTGAGTGCTTTAATCATGGTGTCAGCAGGGCTCCTATATGTACAATAGCTGTGAAAAAGCACTCAGCAAATACCAGAAGCTTCCCTGGCAGTTCTTTGCTTTTTAGCTTGAAGGCTTTTTGCAACCTCGACTAGTCAAGTCCAATTTTCAGGATTCTCTCTGAGAAGAGGATGACTATAAAGTTATGCAGTGCTAGGCTTCCCACTTCATCTGTAAGCAATAACCGTTTCCTGTCAATATTGACTATTTTAAGGGGAAAAAAACCAAATCTATGACCATGTAAGGGATGATTACAAAATTATAACACTACATTCACAATTATATGTGCAATCAATCTCATTAACTTGTGATAGCCTGTGAATACACAGATATTATTCTTCATCAGATTTATTTTGCTTGTAAATGATTTAAAGTAAAATATAGAGTAACAGCATGACCTAGAAGTATACCCACTAATTATTAAAATGTCTGGAACACTTATAACACAAAAACTGACTAAAATTTTTAAATATAGTCAGGATATAATGACAGCTTGTACCTGTTAAAGTCGAATTCTGTACATAGAAATTGAGTAAAAGCAACCATATACATAAATTGTAGTAACTCGGAAACAGAAGCATCAAATCTGAAGGTAAGTTCTAGTGATAGAACTAAAACCAAACTCACGATGAGTAGTCAATGCCTACTCGTAGTGACCCTACGGGATGGGGTGGAACTGCCCCTATGGAATCCCAAGACTGTATCTTTTTACAGGAGTAGAACACCTTGTCTCTCTCCCGGGAAGCTGCTGGTGGTTTCCACAGCTGCCCTTGTGGTCCGAGCCCCACGTGTCACCACTATGCCACCAGGGCTCCGTAGTGATAGAAGAGTTTAGATTAAAAACAAAATCTTGATGTACTCAGATAAACAAACACAAGCAAGCAAACAGACACCACCAGTAGAAGCAGTACCCAAACGAGTTGCTCACAAGGTATTTCTAGGCCCAACATTTTGTAACAAGCGAATTTTACCGCAAAACAAATAGAAGTTATGTTTCTTTGGCTGAAGGCAGAGGGCTGAACCAAATGACTCTTCAGGCCTTTTCCAGACCACAACTTATAATTCTATGGTCTGTAAGGAGCAGCCTCTTTGTGTGAACAAATTCACGTGTTAGGGCGGTCAAACACAGCACTCTCAATTCGGTTGCACTTATCTTTTATGATATTTTTATGTTTTCCTTTTTGAGAGACAGCAGAAAATTGAACTACATAAAGTCAATTTGTAACAGAGTTCACATTTTTGGAATCCAAATCTACAGCATCTTGTCTGATGCATAGCTTCCATTTCGTATACTTGGAAAGAAGACCTGAAGTTGAGGGACCCTTCTGCCTCAAGCGACTGTTTGACCGTCTTCCTGACCTCCAGTAAGGGATGAAGACCGGTCAGTTCTGAGAACATTCCGTCTCTAACCTCTGTTGCTACACAGCCAACTTTAGTTCACTTGTAACCTATACACAAAGCATGGCCTTAATGAAAAAGAATTTTGGGATTAGATTAATTTCTTCTTGCATGGAGTGGTTATTTCTTCAAATGGCAAAGAAGGCAAGCTCGTCGGCTTGTTCTGAGGGTTCGCTTCCCATTATGGAGGGGCCTGATCATCTCTCTGTAGGGATTACATTGAAAACCAAGTAGTCCATCAAACATGTTTAAAAGGATACATCTACTTTGAAAAGTAGATTAATAAGGTGTCAGGGTTTGCTTTTAACAATTAACGTGAAAGAAATAGCACAACACAAGCTCCAAGAGCATCTCCATCCCAGGGGTCTTGTTGACCTAGAGATTGTGTGTACCATGAGCTAGGGAAGAGGGCAAGTCCTTGCAGCAGGCACAGTGGTGAGGGTGGATACTCCCGAAGGTGCATTTCCCTGGAGGAAATCCTAATGAGTGGAGATTGGATGGGACTTGCCAGGCCTGCCAGAAGGCTGAGCTCCTTCCATAGTAGTGAGGGATAGAGCCCCGAGTGTGCCCCATGTCACACAACGCTCACCTAGAAAAGTCTGAGAGCAGAAAACTGCCTCCTGACCACTTTCCAGACCTCGCAGGTGCGTATTTACATGGAGATTAGTTTTCTTTTGCTCCACGCTAAGGAACAGACCAGGAGCAGAGAGAAATTCTGAGAATAATACTGTAAATATTAAGACTGGGAAAGTTATATCCTCCGTGGATATCAAAAAAGTCAGGTGACTGTTTTCATTTTTGAGGAATATGAAACAGAAGGCAGGGAAAATAAATTCATTTTAGGTAAAAATTGGAAGTGTAGTCACCATCTACTCAGTATTCTGCTTTCAAGTGTCACCCAATTGCCATGTTTGAGAGAGGAAAGAATTCAATAGACAAAGGCCGAGTTCTCTTGTTTTGATTGTTGGTCTGACAAGCAACTGGTTAGCTAAGTCAGAGCAATTAAAAATTGCAATTCTTTTCCATTTCAAGCCAGAGTCCCTGTGACCGGACTTATAGCAACCCTCTGGGACAGAGTGCAACAGTTGCCCAATATCATTGCCAAGGCTGTAATCTCGGCTGAAGCAGACTGCGACATTTTCTCACACAGAGTGGCTAGTGGGTGTGAATTGCTGACTTTCGATTAGCTTCTGAGTGCTTTATCACAGCACCACCAGGGCTTGTTAGAGGCCAAGTGCACTCCTCAAACTGCAGAAAGCAATGTCCAGGGGGCTAGCAAACCTTTCAGATGAGCATCATCACTTCAGGAGATTTCAGTGCACCTTATGAACATGTTTGCGAAGTAGGGAAGGGGCGTTCATTTAGCTAACAGGGCTGACCAGGGGCAGCCCTCCTCTGGTTTGGAAGGCTTGGGAATGCTTTGATCTCTGGATAAGTAGTCCTTCAATGACAGACAGTCTTGCAAATCTTACGAAGTGCAGTTCTACTCTGCACACAGAGGTCGCCATGAGTTAAAATCAACTCAAGGGCAAGTGGTTTGAATTTGCAAGATCCCCCACCCCCACCCCTGCCACTGATTTCTCTCTTCCTCCAGGGGCTTGTCAATTTTGCAGTAGCTCTGAATCACATCCTTGTCAAAGTTTGTGTTTAACTGAATCAATAAAGGGAGTATGCAATGCTGAAATGGGAAAAAGGAAAAAAATAATAACAACATGACTTTGAGGATGAACAAACTCCCCTATTGATATTCAGCTACAGCGTCTGAAAATGCTCGCAGGATGCTTGGAAATTGCATCTCTAAATGTTATGGGCTTTGAGTCTTTCAACCATGTAATGAATATATATATTTTCTCCATTTATTTATGATTGGTAGAAATTGACTGACGGACTTTTCACTGATACCCCGGTCCGTGTTTACTTTCTCATTGCGCCAGTCAGCATTGTTATCTGACAATGCAAAACAAGCTATGTTTTGGGTTGATATATAGAGGCAATCCTTCTTTCAAAGAATTTTCATCTGTCACCATCGGCCTCACTAAGATGCAGACCAGAAAATGACAGAATGATTGGTTTAATCACCATTTTTGGATATTTTTCTTTGAATGGCAGCCTTCGAGAACACAATCTGTGAACTCAATAACAAAGCTGTGATTATATCACATGGCAGGGTCTGATAGAGGACTGAATATTATTGCCTCAAGTGCCACATTCTTTGATCCATCATTTAAAATCATGTTCTCCAGATTATTTGGAATGTCCACTTCCTAAGAACTTTTTCTTCATTTAAGAAAAATAAGTGCTTCTTTATACTGATAGAAAACCAAACAACAACACAAAACTAGCAAGGAAAACATAAATTCAAGAAACATAGATTGTAGCTCTTCACACATTAGTAGCACTTGCCAATATGAGTTGTTGAAGGATTGCTTCTTTATTTTCTAAAAGGAAGAGTTAATGTTTCAAAGCCCCATACTTAGATTTAGTTGTACAAAATGAGACAAGTGCAAACAGCATTACATGAGTCTAATAAACTTAATGCATCCTAATTGCAATTTGAGCACGGTGTTTGATGTTCACAAAGAAGAGCTGTGTGCTCCACTTTAAGGTTTGGCTTCCTTAATCTGATAACCAAGCAAACAAGATCTGTTTCTTAGACTTGAGGTTGACCTGGGCTTCGGTAGGTACCAATAGGTTTGGTAAAAAGACAATCATAATGACTCAAATATTTTGGTCCAAACCCTCATTCAGCTATCATTACAGCAGAACAATGAGACTGTTTTGCAACCACGAAGAGACTATTGCTATAAAGCAGCAGCATCTCTGTGTTCAAACAGAACGGAGTTTATGTGGCCATGATTCCTTCTAAGTGGAATTCTTGAGTAAGAAAGGAGCCAAGGATAATGGGACAATTCTGTTACTACAACTTACAAATTTAGACTCGATGACATCAACTACATGTGCCCATTGATTCGCTGTGGGTCTATACCAAAGATAAATATTTAGAAAGATTGTATGGCTCAATGAAGACTAAGTTTTACTGTATGCTATGAAAATATGTTGGCAATCTGAGTGATCGTCGGATTACAGAAGTCAACGATTCTCCATTGCCGCTTCCGCTACCAGAAGAAGACATCTGGGTGCTATCCACAATGCTAACATTGTTCACTGTGTCTGCCAAGCCAGAAGAACATGAGTTATGGAGGCTGCCAATCCAGAAACACTTGGATACAAAAACAAACAAACAAACAAACAAACACTTCTTAATTGGTGAGTTGGTTCGTCATAAATTTAGCATATCATGTTTTATTTCCTAGTGAAAGACAAAAGCCATCCATGCTTCTAGGAACAGTTCCATGATTCTTCAAGCTATAAGTGAAGAACTGAATGTGAAAATTCATTATGAATCAATGAGTGATATGTTGAGAGAGTCTTTGTGTGGGGTAATCTACTGCTAAGATAGTTGTTTAATCGTGAATTGTTTGCAAAGGCCATTGCAAAACCCATTGGTTGCAATGCTAAAATTGAATGGCAGTTGAATATGGCTGCTTTGTGTGGCCTGAGATAAGAGTAAAATGAAGCTTTTTTTTTCTGATTACCCCCTTTAACTAACAGTGCCTGACATTTCATTTCATATGTAATTTGAACAGTGGGAAGCAGAAAGGCAAGGAAAAAGTAAAGAAAGAAAACTTTAGTGGGGAAAGTAGAAGTGTGGGAGAACAAGCCTAAGTGAGAAGCATCTTTGAATGGTTTTATTCTCTCTGAAGATACCGAAACACTCAATTAAGACCCTAGAGACTCCTTGCATAGATTCACCTCATCTTCAACTGTGTGTGCAGCTCAAGAATAAGAGACTGGAGAGGCCAGTCCTGACACTTCTCTTGATCACTTCAGTGGGTTGTTGAGACTTCCCATAAGAAGGGGTGCTACACCTCCTAGTAAGGAGCCTGGAGGCACAATGAAAAGTTCTTGGTGCTCATGGGAAGCTTCAAACTCACCAGAAAAATCTAGGGGAGGAAAAAAAATCTGGCAATCTGGTCCAGTAAAGATTAAAACCTAGGAAATTCAGTGAAGGTAGATCCCCTCTGTCATATGCAGTTGCTATAAGTCCAATTCCACTCAATAGCGGCCAACCACAACAAATCTCATAGCAATATTATAAAACTGTGGTGATTGCTTTTGCACGGAAGTGTATGCCCCTAAACATGTTTTGTAAATCCTAACCCCCATGTTGATGGATGTAATACCATTTAGGAAAAGCGTGTTCTTTGGTGTAAAGTGAGGTTATATTAGTATAGGGTATGTCTTAAACCAAGCCCTTTAGAGATAGGAAATGGGCTTGGTTCATGCATAGCTTAGTCTTCACGGAAACATCGTTGCGCGGCAGCATTTTAAAGAGCTCGTGTGCATTATCTTTACTCGGTGCAGTGCATCCCTGGAGCTCTGGACTACTCCTTCCAGGAGCATTCCTGGTGGATCCAAGCAAGATGCAATCCTCCACAATGTCAGCATTTTCTCCATTTATCATGAGGCTGCCTATTGGTCCAGTTGTGAGCACTTTGGTTTTCTTTTACGTATTCAAGGTCACACAGCTTGATCTTCATCAACAAGTACTTCAAATCCTCCTCACCTTCAGGAAGCCAGGTTGTATCTTCTGCATATTGAAGATTATTGATAAAACTTCTTTACCCCCGATGCCATGCTCTTCTTCATATAGTTTAACTTACTGGGTTATTTGCTCAGCATACAGATTGAATCAGCATGATATATGTATATAACCCTGACACACACCTCTCCTGATTTTAAACCATGCAATATTTCCTCTTGATCCATGTGCAGGGGCTGCCTGAGCACAATGAAGCTTTTGAAATTCCCATTGTTTTCAGTGTTACCCATAGCTGCTTATGATCCACACAGTCACCTGGCTCTGAATAGATCAATAAAACACAAGTTAACATTTTTTCTGGTATTCCCAGAAATGCTTTGACATCAGCAGGATCCTTCTGACATCAGCAAGGATATCCTTTGTTTCCAGTCTTCTACTGAATCAGGCTTGAATTTCCAGTAATTCCTTGTCAATGTACTGCCGTAAATGTTGTCGAATGATTGTCAAGAAAATTTTACTTGCATGTTATATTAATGATATTGTTAGATTATTTCCACATTCAGTGGAGTCAACTCTCTTTGGAATGAGTCCAAATATGGATCTCTTCCAGTCAGTTGGTCATGTACACAAAGTTCTTGTCGTAGACCAGCGGGTGCTTCCAGTGCTTCGTCAGACTGCTGAAACATTTCATTTTGTATCCCACTCCTGGACCGTTGTTTATGAATAATGCCTTCAGTGCTGCTTGGATATTTTCCTTCGGTACCATTAATTTTTGATCAAATGCTATTTTTTGACATTGTTGAATGCCGACTAGGACTTTTTGGATATGGTGACTCTGCACATTTTTCCATTTTCTTTTGAGGTTCCTTGGATTATTTAATATTTTGCCCATGGCATTTTTTAATATTGCAGTTTGAGGCTTGGGTGTTTCTTCAGGTCGTTCAGCTTAATATATGCAGAGTACGTTCTTCCATTTTGGTTTTCCAACTCAAGGTCTTTGCACATATCATTATAATATTTTACTTTGTCCTCTTGAGCCCCTTTGGAATTTTCTGGTTTGCTGTTTTACTTGGTCATTTCTTCCATTTGCTTAAGCTGCTCTACAATCAAGAGCAAGTTTCAGTCTCTTCTGACATGCGATTTGATCTGTTCGATTTTGTCCTTCTAATGGCCTTTTTCTTTCTTTATGCATGATGCTCTTGATATCATCCCACAGTTTGTCAGTGCCTCTGTCATTAGTATTCAAGGAGTCAGATTTATTCTTGAGATGTCTTTGAAATTCAGGTGGAATATGCTCAAGTTCATATTTTGGCTCTTGAGGAGTGGTTTTAATTTCCTTCCACTTGAATTTACTTCTGAGCAATTAATGGTCTCTCCCACAGCCAGCCCCTGGCCTCCTTTGGGTTGGTGATATTGAGCATCTCCGCCTTCTCTTCCCACACATGTAGTCAATGTGATTGCTCTGCATTCCATCAGCAGAGGTTCATGTATAAGGCTGTCCTTTAGGTTGATGAAAAATATATTGATGATGAAAAAGGCATTGGTCTCAAAATCCTATTATGTGACCTCCTGCTCCATTTCTATCACCAAGGCCATATTTTCCCACTATTCTTATTTTTCTTTATCTTTAATGTTTGCGTTTCAATTAATCAATAATTATCTATGCATCTTGATTGCATGTGTGTGTGATCCATTTCCGACTGAAGATGTTGGTAGAATTCTTCAAGGCTTGAATTGGTAGAATTCTTCAAAGGATACTGATAAGGATTCTCCAAAGGATACGGATAAGGAAAGTGAATAATAATGAAACAAAGTGAGAGGGCTGTTCAACTTATTGTAGAACTGTGTGGGAATTTATGAAACTTTGTGGAAAAATGAAATTAAACAATAATGAACTCTTTCCACAGCTTTTTGAAACCCTCTCATTTTTGCTTCTTGAGGGTCAAGATCTTCTACTTTCTTCACTGACAAATTATAAGCCACTAGAACAGTGGCTGGCACAGAAAATACTTAGGTACTAACATTTTTGCTGAATGACTCAATACTTGAGAAATTTTGGCATATGTAGAGAGGGTACAATTTTTAAATCCATGATAGACTTGAAATTAGCATCACTTACACTGAAGGTTTTTATCTACTCAATTTCTATATATATAAGTGAATACCCTGGAATTGGCACATCCCAGACATTTTTGTTGTTGTTGTATTAGAACTTTACATATCCCAGAATTTGGAGGCTTCTGATTCAAAGATAATTTACTTCAGATTAATCACATATAAATATAAGTATCATTTAAAATTATTTTCACTTCCAAAATGTATCTTGGTTATTTACTTTGCTATAACTACATTTCATATGAGGAAACAGAGACACAGAAACATTAAATAATTCACCAAATGTTACCATCCACGAAGTACTGATATCAGATTTTAAGGCGTGATCATCCATAGATTCAGAGTCCACACACTGCACCCCAAAGTACATGCTTCTTTCCTAACTGAACACGCATCGTTTGAGTAAATGCAAGCCAAAATTGTTTGCTAAACACCTTCTGTGGAGCTCAGTGATAATAGTGTCAACATGTCCTTATCATAACAATAATAGCAACATTTAACACCTGATGCATGTAGGTATGGAAGGTTTTTGACATAATCATTTCCATCAGCTTAAGAGCTGGTAGTGTTCTGGTTGGTTGATTGCATATCTTGGTTTTCTGAAATTTAAAGACTATCTAGGATGATGAAAATTCATTTTTTACAACATACGCATTCACACACAGACATCACCACCATTACCTCTACAAAAAAAAAAAAGATAAAAGGCATAATACTTTCTCTAAGACATTCTTGGGATCTTAAATATAATAATTTCTCTAAGACATTCTTGGGATCTTAAATATAATAATTTCTCTAAGACATTCTTGGGATCTTAAATATGAACCTACATTTCTTTCTGTGGCTGATGTGAAAGTCTAGTTCAAACATAAGTTTTAGCACTTTCAGGATGAAAACACAGAGCAAAGGAATCAAAATGCCCGTGTCTCACATGCTTGGCCCCAGCTCTCAGAGTCAGCATTGGGAAACTTTGATTCTCTGTTCCAGATCCTGTTCCAGATGCCTCATTAGGCCTAATCAATTGAGTGGGGATAGCTTAATCCTCTCTTGGCAGCAAAGCAGATTAAGCACATAATTAGAAAGGATATATTTTCTAATATTGTTTCGTTGTCTCTTATCTGAGTGTAAAATGGCACGATTTATACATTAAGTGATACCCATCATTACCACGACAGATGAAGTAGGGCAATAGCTCGCTCCTCTTGTGGACTCTTTGCACTAATGTCTCTTTGTGTAAATGTATACTTGCCCTGAAAGAAACTATGGCTTTCTACCTGAATAGTTATAAAATGTTTTCTTTTTTTAATCAAAATAATTTCAAGATGCAAAAATATTGAAGTTTTACTATGAGCATCACTTAAGACTTTCCAGACTTGAGTCTGAAGTAGAGAGCTCACAAACGATGAGTAAATCAAAATCACTGAAAATAAACAAAGCTTATCAAACTCAGATTTAGAATAGGGAGGTCAGGATCTCGTTTAGGACGTCAGAAAGGAACACGTTGGCACTACACATTAAAGTTGCACAGTAAGCCAATCAGGAACATTATGTCTTCAGCAGAACAAACTTGGGGGTCCTTAGCACCCAGAGGTGCTGGCCATACCACTTCTCTACCTTATTTTGAAAGGATGTAAAAGTGGCCAAACCATACCCATGCTCTTCTTGGAAGGCTGCTCTGGTAGAGACTCACAATGGCCCCTGAATTTGTATGACCTTATTCTCCTATAGTCAGAGACGACAACTGTAGGTGGACACATGCCTATCTGTACTAAAGACTGCATTTCCCTCTTTATCATGTACTGCAACAAGAATGATTGTTCTCTCTTTTATACTTCCTCCTGGCCAGACATACATATGTGCACAATTATAGTCAACAAATTTCCGATCAAGGAGCAAAACAAATCCAATGGAGAAAAGAGAATCCTTTAAACAAATGGTACTGAAACAATTGACATCAATGACCAAAAGAGTGAACATCAACTTGAACTAAAATTCACACAAAAAGTTTAGTAAAAATGCCTCCTACTTCTTTCCTCTATTTCTTTACGCTTTCCCTTGGGACCTCCTTGCTCTGCTTCCCTGCCGCGCCATTGCACGTACCCAGTGTTTTGCCTCAGTGTGGTGGGGTCAGCTCAGTTGTCCATTCCACACTGTGTCTCCGGTGCTGATCCGTGCAGGGCTGT
>NW_022103920.1:18857012-18858204 GCF_000313985.2 Echinops telfairi
TTCCGGGAACCCAGGAGGCAAGAGAATTTTGGGAATGATGAGGGCAACAAATGTATAGATGTGCTTTACACAATTGATCTATGTATTGTGATAAATTGTATGAGCCCCAATAAATTGATTAATTAAAAAATAAAAGTTTAGTAAAAATGGATACTAGGTAAAAATAAATAAATAAAACTATTACACCTTTGAAACAAGAACAGAGGAGACAATCTCCATGGCCTTTGGTCAGGTGATGAATCTTTAGACACATAGCATCTTAAAAGGAAACTTCAATTATTGGAGTTCATCTAACTTAAACACATTTGCGCTTTGGAAGGCCACGTGAATAAAATGCACAGATAAACCATCAAATGAGAGAAAGCGTTGACAGATAATGTATTAGACATAGCGCATGCCTTAGAGGTTCCCAGCAAATCAGAACCAGAGAGAGATTTCATTTAAGGAATGACCCACATAATTGTGGGCGCTTGGTGTTGTTGTTGTGAGGTGGCATCAAGGCAACTCCAACTCATAGTGACACCATGCATAACAAAGCAAAACACTGTCTGGTCCTACATTATTGTCACAATTGTTCTCATATTTAGATTTTTATGGTCACTGTCAAGGGTCTTCCTCTTTTTTGCTGCCCCTCTACTCGGTACTGGTTCTCCTGCCAACCCATCCAAAGTATAGAGGACGATGTCTACCCCGTCCTTGCCTTGAAGAGGAGCATTCTGGCCATACTTCTTCCAAGAGAGATTTGTTTTTTCTTTTGAAATTCAATGGACTTTCAATAATCTTCGCCAGCACCACAATTCAAACACATTGATTGCTCTTGGGTCTTCTCTAGGGGAACTTGCAACGTCACAATCCATTGGTGAGACGGCTGCAAACTGACTCGTGTCCCAAATCAGGTGACCAGAAAAATGCAAAGGGATGAGAAAGCAAGTCTGGCCAACATAGCTACTTAAATTCTGGTGGCAGACCACAACAAAAAAGAAACTCACCTTTTAACTGCTGTACTGATTTCATTCAATTACATCATTGTTGTTAGGCGCCTACTCATAGGGACCCTACTTGCAATAGAAAGAAACACTGCCTGGTCTTGCACATTTTCACCTTTGTTTCCAGCACTGTGGCAATCCATCTCAGTGAAGCCCTCCCTCTGTTTTTCTGGCCGTCTTCTTTACCAGGCATTGTGTCCTTTTCC
>NW_022103920.1:18859113-18860635 GCF_000313985.2 Echinops telfairi
TTTTCCCATTTTAGTGTTCTTTATATGTGCAATTTGTCCACATTACCTTCATCATGCTGTTCAACTATCACCATTATCATCTTCCAAATATTTCCATTACTCTTACCAGAATACGTGCAACTCAACACTAATAAAATGACTTAATTATAAAATTGGCAAACGATTTCAATAAGCACATCACCATACAATATATAAATATGGCAAATATACACACTGTGGTGTTTAAGAACCTTAGTTCTTAGGGAATTCAAATTATAAGGACCAAGAGATACCACACTACACATGTATTACAGTAGTTTAAGAAAAAAACCCAAAGAAGTATAAATGTTGGCATAGTTGTTAAGAACCTGGAGCTCTCATCAAGTACTGGTGGAAATGTAAAATGGGGCAGCTGATTAGGCTACGAGTCTGTTAATTTACTATGAAGTTAATCACACACCAGGTGACTCAGCAATAGTGACCTTGGTTGCAGCTCCTAGAGAAAAGAAATTCTGTGCTTATCACCAAATGTCCTATGTCACCTAAATGGTTAAATAAACTGGCTCTTACAGACAATGGAACAACATCAGTAAGGAAAAGGACCAAAGGGTTCTTACATGCAACAATGGGTAAGCGCCATTAAACTGAGAGGAAAAGGCCAGTTTAGAATGGTTATATTCTGTATTATTCATTTATTATAGTTTTAAAATGACAAAATTATAGAGACTGAAAGGAGATTAGTGGTTGCCAGGGTGTAGGGATGAAGAGATTGTGTGAGATGATATAGAGGTAGGAAAAAGGAGTTCTTTTGTAGGGATGAAAATATGTTTTCATTACAATGATTTCATAAATATTACAGTTAAAAAAATTTATGGCGCTCAGTTCTACTCCGTAACACAGAGGATCTCTGGGGAGCGAGGTCAGCTTCACAATAGGTAAGAATAGAAACACCACAGGAATCTGTACATATGATAAATTGTCACAGGATTATTATGAAAGTGCACATAAATGAATGCATGAAAAATCAGTGAGACGAGTAATCCGTTGTGTAGCTCAGTGTATTGTACTGATAAAGCTCCTGCTTTTAACATCCCCAGTAGAGGGAATTGGGCCATAGACACAGGAGCTCTCCTCTGCACTTTGAAGTTTCTTGGTGCTTGAAATTTGAGGGTATCCTGATTCCAAAATTAAAAATTTAAGATATTCAAGGTCATGAAATTACAGAGAAACCTCAGGGGAAAAAAAACAAACCACACCATTACATACAGGAACATTTCAGTATCTTACAAACATTTGTAGTACTAATGTCTTCAGTGGTGTGTAGATGTGATTGTTGATACTCAGACCGAAATTTACTTTAAAGAAAAAAGCAAGGAAAAGTGAAAACACGCCAAGTAAAGCAAACTCCAGGTGTGGTCCCTAGTGTGTGAGCAGCTGCACCTTTAAAGAATGACAGGAACAGATGACAGGGGAGGAGGAGAGACTGGAGCACATCCTGACCCACTAGGCCAAACAGAGCAGCCAGTCCACAGAGAGGACCACA
>NW_022103920.1:18862531-18884588 GCF_000313985.2 Echinops telfairi
GTCAACAACGTTGGAGTTCCCATGGCTACAAGGGTTCTTTTCTATACCCAGCTCATTGAAGGTACACGTACTATGCTTTTGGATTTCAAAGCATCCCGCGAGAGCTACCTGTATTATAAGTAAAAATTAATCAAATATAATTAGCACTTATTATCAGGGCTGCACTCAGTCAAAAGAGTAAAAAGCAGAACCCACTCTTGCAACTTTATTTATTTGTTTATTGGGATTTCAGCCCATGAGTCACAGTGTTGTCTGAACAGAAGGAAAGTACTTCTTTGAATCTTTTATGGCTCTGAAGACAAGGTTGAATTCCATCATAGTTTCTGCACTCTCGCTCTCTCCCTTTATGCAAACATGAACGTGTAATGTAAAACTAAAAGATCTAATTTCAAGAGTTGATGGATCCTGATCCAGGCAATGGATACCCAACTCTTCCGGAGGAAGAGTAACTCCCTGGCTCTGGCTCTGGTGGTGACGTGACTTACATTTGATATGGTGCCCGGAAAACAATGCAGCCCTTTCACCAATTTAACTTCATACATTTAAAATGTAATCTCCTCCAAATTGGGACACCATCCTTTGTCTTTATTTAGAAAATGGGCTTCATTCAAGAGTCATCATAAAACATAGGTGTCTATCATTCGGGACAAAGGGCCGGTCTCACTACGGGCTGCAGATCCATGGAAAGCTGCCCCCGTGTGTCCCCATCTCATTAGCACTCAGCATCATTTGCCTGGTAAGCAGCCCTGGCTTGTGATGAGGACTGTTTGACAGAGTGAATTGCCTCCCGCCAACTATTTCCCATTTCTCCTTTTCAATTAGAATTAGAGATGAATCTCAAGTGGAGGCTTTTACATCATTATCTTAAATACTGTTTTCAATGTATCTCACACAGTCCAAAAGTAAGGACATCCCCCCTCAGTCCTATTTGTGGCTTCATTTTGAATGTAATTATGACCTAATGGAGTATTTTTATTAGAAATCTTAAAGACAGGGGAAGACGGGAGCCTTTCCAATGTACTAGATAAGAGCATGGCTTCAAAGCACAGCACAGCTTATTCCAATTAAGTGTTGAATTCTTCAGCTGTGGTAACAATACAAGCCTGCGAGTCACGTCTGCCTGTTTGTCCCTTTACCTATGTAATTTGTAGCAAAATATCATAGTTCTGTAATATTTTCTAGAAAAATGAATAGGAAATTATGAAGCATTTTACTATTTAATTTGTTCCAGTCGTAAATCGTAGAATGAGCACCCTTAATGATGTCTGTCATGGAATCTAGGAGCCCTGATGGCACAGTAGTTTTGAGTTGGGCTGCTATCCACAAGGTCAGGAATTCTAATGGCACCAGCAATCCAATGGAGAAAGGGCAGTTTTCTACTGGGAGTTCCCGTCTCAGAAATTCACAGGGACAGTTCTACCCTGTCCTATAAGTTCTCTATGAATTGACATCAACTCCATGGCTGTGTTTGGTTTGGGTCATGATGTTGATTTGCAGCCTGTAGAGTTTGCTGCCTCCATGTCCATTAATTCCTCTGAGTTGCTCTTTCACCCAATTTCTGACAGATGATCCACCTAGTTGGTGTAAGAGGTTCAGCTCTCCACCACTAGCCTAAAGGTTGACGGGTTGAATCCATGGAGAGTTGCCTCAAAAGAAAGACCTGGATTTCTGCTACGGAAAAGCCAGAGCCTTGAAAACGGTATGGAGTGATGTACTGGGAAACACGAGGTTGCACATCAGTCAGAACTGACCGGACAGCAACTAATAACCACCCATTATCTTATTATGCAGCCTCTCAAAAGGTGTCCTCTCTAAATTACCCTCCCTGCCATACTTTGCATAGTTTCCCATGGGAGGGACCCAGTCTCTCTCAACAGCCCTATAAATACTCCTTTTCCCTCCTGGCAGGGTCTCATGATGCTCTCATGATAAAAACATCTGCTTTTCCCCATGCGTCTACACTAGAATTATATACTTTTAAACTGACCAATATAACTTCAGAGGGAGCTATCTTTATACAGCCCTCCACCCCAAAACTTGAATAAAGGCTTCGGCTTTCGGGTTCCAATGCTCTCTTATGCTACCACTTGGTAGAACAAATTCGAGTTTTATGTCCCTCCCATTCTGCCCCTGCAAGGTATGCTGTGGTCTTCGATGAGGCCTTTGATTCATAAATTCTATTTGTTTTCTGACCTTCCTATGTGACTGTGCTGTAGTCAAAAGGCTATCCAGGACTCACACAGATCTTCCTTGGGTCACACTCTAGACAATGCCACCTCTCTCAGTTTAATTTATGTATATATTTTTTCAAAATTTAGACCGCTGTGCGAGAGGGCTCAGTTCCACTCACTTCCGTCAAACAGTTAGTATACTGAAAGCCGTTTAACTGACTGGGGCTGCAGGTCCAAGGTCAAGGAAGTAGAAAGTGGAGTCTACCCTCAGGCAAGAGAGACAGGGTGAGACAGCAATAGTCTGTAGAACAGGGAGCTTAGTGCAGCAGGCCCTGATGGGATTTGGAACTCAAGCGATGAATTCATGGGCATCATGATCCGCCAGTCTGGAAATCAAGTGATGTACACAGCAGCAATGCAGTGAAGCAGGTCTTGAAGTAACCTTAAGCTCTAGTGAAGTGATCCATGGGTTGGCTTGGCCCACAGGTAGTGCAGCACATGGTTGAAGCAAAGAACTAGCTCAAGCAGCAGCATGCTGGTCGATTGATCACCAGGGAGGAAGTGAGAGAAGGGATGATGGCCATGGAAATTATTTATCTCAGTCACCCTGCAATCAAGCTGTGACCTGATTAAACTCTGCCTACATGTTCCAATGGAGGCCGAGTTGGCACAATAAACCTAATTATCACAGTCTACCTTTTGTCAGCTTGGCCCTAGTACACAATTCTTTAGCCACCTATAATTTCCAGACAGTAATGAGATTATGCTTACTCCCAACATCATAAAGCTAGCATACATATACATGAAAACACACTGAACCTATTTGTATCTGGTAATATTATACATGAACAAGGGAAAGATATTCTATTAACACATCACAAACCTCACTTTTGCTATTGATCATGTGGTCATAACTGATAGGTAGGACTATCTTCTTCCACTACGCATTCTGTATTTCTTTTGAACTCAGCCTGCACCTATACTGCCCATGGTTCTTTGCCTGTTAGGGTGACTCAAACCTTCATTCCTGAGGGGTGTCGGTCATTAGATGTCCTTTCAGGATTGGGTTGCTGTAGTTTACCATTTACCATGCACAGGGCATGTTAGTTGATGGCATAGGGCAGCGGTTCTCAGCCTGTGGGTTTTGACCCCTTTGGGGATCAAACAAGCCTTTCTCAGCAGTAGCAAAATGATAGTGATGAAGTAGCAACGACAATAATTTTCTGTTTGGGGGGGGGTGTTATCACAACATGAGGAAATGTACTAAAGGATGATGGCATTAGGAAGGTTGAGAACCACTGGCCTAGGGGATCTCCTGGATTCCAGATATATTCTCCTTTATCTCGATTATGTAACACCAGTACAATTTCCCCATGATAATCAGGATCAATCACACCACTCATTACAGTGACACACTTTACCTATTGCTCCAAAGGCATGAGGAGCCCCAGATGGCCAGGGGGGCATTCTTAGTTTCCAGTTCTGCAGAATAAGTACTGTGTTTCCAGGTGGGAGAGTTCCTTCCTTAGGGACTAAGACCTCCAGGCCTGAAGCGCATAGGGTGCCTGGGACTGGCAGCAAAAATGCTACAAGTGGATCACTAGGAGTAATTGTGAGTGGTGCCACTCCAGCTTCCATCCCTTGGTACCTGGATTCATGAATCCTGGTTATTAGAGACACATAATCATATATTGGCTGCTGGTTTAGGGCTTATACCGCCTCCTAGAGAACATTATCCCAGCCCTGCAAGGTGTCGCCACCTAGCTGGCCCCGTAATTGTCAATAATGACCTTGTATGGTCCTTGTGGTCTTGCTTTTGCATGTTTATTTTCATACTTCAGTGCTCAATCCAGTATCACCCACCATCATTGCCACTCATTAACATTTTGGTTACATAAATACACATACAAATAAAGTTAATGATAGTGGCAGAAGCTTGCTCCCTGTCACTAAAACATCTCAGTATGTTTGAAATAGAATAATATAGTATTTATTATGGGACTTTGTTTGGGCAAAGTTGGAGAATTATTTCCATAGAAAATTGGGAATTGGGTATATGAAGAGATGAAAAGACTAGCCATGGGAAGAAAAATGGTGAATGTTTCATAAATCTGATGTAGCTGAATGAGAAGAACAACAACAGCAAAACACAAGAGCAAAAGAATCCTGTTTCCCCTGTAGCTATTACTGAAAAGTTTCTGGCTCATTTTAAGATGGGGCTGTGGGAGAGGAACATTTCCATGTGGTCAGTGACCAGAACTAGAAGTGACTGTGGCTGGTAGTAGAGAAACACAGGAAGTATGTGACTGGAAATGTCTATTTTCTTAACTCTTACATTTATTCTTAGAGCTCAGGCAAAAATAGCCAGTTTAAGAATTGTTTGGGGAACTGGATGAAGGAGTTGAATTGTCCTTTAGGATGAAAAAGTAAGGAAAGAAGCAATATCTGAACTAGACTAGACAACAGGAGAGAGGAATCACACAGTATCTATTCCTGTGCAGGCTATGTGACCAGCAGGCTACATGAAACTCAAATGGATGTACTGGAATTTTTCAAAAATAGAAAGAGGCACAGAGTTGATTTCCTTTGACCAAATACCAAAGGAGCTACTTTGGACATTAAAGACGGAAGATCCCTGAAGGTTGCAGAAATTGAAGATGTTTTGCACAGGAATAACTGGTTTAACTGAGAAATTACTAACATTGAACTGAACGGTTTATTTCCGAGGAAAAATGTATTAAATAAATCAAGAGCTGGATCGTAATAAACATGTCATCATTTATTGAATTGAACATTGAAAAATAATCATGTTGAGTTTTCGTATACAGATTTCTGTGGAAAATGGATTGAAAACAACACATGCTTTTACCCGTGAGGCACAAATACCTTGAGCACCATAAGCATTCTATGATGAATTGATTCAAAGATTCAGTCTGAAGAGGATGAGACTCAAGAGCACCCCATAGGACTTGAGACGTCAGGACACTGAGCTATGCTGATAAAGAGAAAACTATGCTACTCATAACTCAAATGATGCAGTTTAATGCAGCCAAGCAACCTGGGTAATATGGAGGAAACCTTTTTTGTTTTCTATATATGGAGGAAACCTTTTTTGTTTTCTATAACAGCAAATATACTTGTTTGTAATTGTTATTAATCATTCAAATAAATGAAGTAAATATTTTCTCTTTTTGCGTGAAGAGCTTTTCTTGACTTAATTTTGTCTCTGTGATTTATTTCATTTTTGAGGATATTTTTTAACCATGCCCTTTGCCTTTGTAGATGGTCATCCAAAAATTCTCCTGATGATGCTATTTTCCCCTATAAAATATGTTATTATTTCAATGAGCTAATGTTTTCCCTTTGTGCCATTTTAGTGGTCTAAATCAGCTCAGTGGTAACTACAGATAGATTTTGACCTTACATGTTCCTGTTTAAACTCCACTTTATCTCCTCTATAAAATTTTCATTTACTTTGGCTATACATTTATCTTAATTCTCCTTCAGCTTCTTCAATTAAATATATCTCTATCAATGTTTGCTTTGGCCAGGGCAATCTGTGGGTCACTGTGCTATTTTAAGTAAGTATGAGTCAGAAAGCTGCAGCCCCAGGACAGCTGTGTTTTTTTTCCTCCTCTTTCAAAGTCCAAGGACCAAGAAAAGGACAAAGTTATTAGAATGAGCTTTTACCATCTTTATAAGAATGGTAAGATACAAAGTTGTTCTTCAAGTTCATATGAGTAGACATTCAGGAAAGTTGTCTGTGATTGTGATAATATGAAGTCAACTACATTAAGTGACTTGACATGAAAATCAGCTATCTATACAGGAATGCTTTAGATTTCGATGAATTTAATCACTTCCTTGAGTGGATTATGATGTAGGCTTATAGCAATTCAATCTTTCAGATATTCAAGGAAAAAAAGTTCTGCTTAGTTCAGAAAACAGATTGTGTTGGGCAGGAAATAACCTAACAGTTAATAATATTTGACTTTCTGTTTCTCTTGTTCACATGAAAGTGGGGAAAATGATATTTTAAAAAGATAGAAGCCATTTTTTTCCTGTAATGGTCAGAAAACCTTGTAAATTTCTCCAACGTAGAAAGCATATGTGGTTTACAGAAGAAAACCATTCATAATGAGCAGACATCAGTGTGTTTTGACATGCACACTCATAACATTTGTCTTAATTTATGTAATTTTTCTTCAGATTCTATTTTATTTTCTCTGAAACTTGTATGATTTGTTGTCCCATCTTGACTTACATACTCTGTAAGTTTCTTGAAGAAATGTCATTTCTTTTATTACGATAAATTGTGATTTTATACCTTTCATAAATCTTTTCCTTCCAACATGAAACTCTACTTCAATATATCCCGTTGAATCCCATTCTTTGTTAAAAGGAAAGTATGAGTAATAGGGGAATGCAAGAGAAAAGAAATAGGTAAGTTTAGAAGAAAGAACTTTCAGAAGAGTAAACTATTATCACAGACTTTTAATATTATATAAACTGACTCACCATCACTTTTTAAAATTATAAGGAATATACAAAATGATCCAACTCAATCTCTTCATGTTGAAAATGAAGCCCAGGGATCTTAAAATTGCTACAAAGCTCTTGGGTCAAAATGTAATCAACTGTAGGTGGATTTTTGGTTTGTTTGTTGTTGTTGTTTTTTGTTCCAGACCCAGGGCTTAGTTGTAGAAGGTGGAAAAGGCAGAAATTGCAATTATTATATCTCAAACCTTTCCTTGAGTGTCTGGTCCCAGACTGATGAAGGCAGACCCTCTCTAATTCTAAGAGTTCAACTTTTCTCTATGGTTCCCTTTCCCAGCGCAGACTGTGTAATAAACCTATAACTACACATCACGCAGAACCCATTAATGTTAGAGTAGAACTGTGCTCTTTAGGGCTTTCCATGGGAGATATTTTTGGTAGCCAGTGGGAACAAAGCACAAAGACTTTCTTCTGTAGTGCCTCTGGTAGACTCAAATAATTTTCAGTTCCCAGCCAAGTGCATTGACCATATGAGTTAACCAGGGAATTCATGCTATGAATTAGAACCAGAAAAATGTTTTTGTGGTTGTTGTTGCTGTTGTTTTCAATTTTCCTCTTTTTTCCTCTAATAGCCCTCTTTTTCTTCTGGCCAGCAGGTGTGTTGACATCATGGTGGTCCCAGCCCAGCACTTTATTTCCAGAGAATTCTGAATACAGTTTTCCAGGCTTGGACCTTAATGTATTGAAAATATTAAAAAGACCAGAAAATATTTTTTCAATAAATGTATGTTAAACCATCCCTGCATTCCTGGGATGAATCCTACCTGGTCATGGTGGATGATATGTTTTATATATTTTTGTATTCTATTGGCCAATATTTGGTTAAGTAGTTTTACATCTATGTTCATTAGAGATATCGATCTATAGTTCCCTATACCTGTGAGATCTTTGCCCTGTTTGCGTATCAAAGTTATACTGGCTTTGTAGAATGAATTTGGGAGTTTGCCATCCTTTTCTTTACACTGGAATAATTTTGTGGAGTATCCATGTCAGCTTTTCCCTGAATGCTTGGTAGAATTTCCCTGTGAAGCCATCTGGTCTGGGGTTTTTTTTGGTTGAATACTTTTTGATAACTATATCCATTTCTTCATTTACTATGAGTTTGTTCAGGTTCTTGACCTCTATCTGGGATAATCTAGGGAGAGATTATTTTTCCAAGTATTTATCCATATCTTCCACGTTTTTTAATTCATTAGAATAGTTTTTCATAGTACTTTGTGATTATCCTTTTAATCTCATTGGGGTCTGTTGTGATCTTCCCTTTTCATAACTTATCCTGGCTATTCATGTTTGCTCCTTCCTTTCAATGGTTAAGTTCGCCAGTGGTTTGTCAATTCTGTTGATCCTTTCACTGCACCAGCTTTTTGCTGCATTGATCTTTTGCATCGTTCTCTTGTCTTTCCACTGGTTTAACTCTGCCCTGATTTCTTTTAGTTCTCTTCTTTTGCTATTGAAGGGGTTATTCCGTTGACTCTTCTAATTGCTGGAGGTTTTGTAATAGTGCATCAGTAGTAAGTCTCTCTTCTTTTTTCATATATGCATTTATTGATATCAAGCTACCTCTAATAACTGCCTTTGCAGTATCCATACGTTTAGATATGCTGTATTCTCATTCTCATTAGTTTCTAGAAATTTCTTAACCTCCTCTCTAATCTGGGCCAGTACCCATTCATGTCGCAGAAGATTGTTGTTCATCCTCTAATTGTTTGCCCTTGTTTTTCTGGTTGTCCTTTTATTAATCTCCAGCTTTATGGCATGGTGATCTAAGAAATATGTCTGAGTAATCTCTATGTGTTTGAATTTACTCAGGCTTGACTTGTGTCCCAGATTGTGGTCTATTCTCAAAAATGATCTAGGTGCACTTGAAAAGAATGTGAATTCTTTTTGGTGTTTGGATGGAAAGCTCTATAAATGTCTATCACGTCCAATTGCCTAATTGTATTATTTGGTTCTATAACATCCTTGCTGAGCTTCTTTCCCAGTGATCTATCTTTCTCTGATAGCAGTGTCTTAAAGTCACCCACCATGATAGTTGAATCTGTGATTTCTTTTTTTATCATTTGAATAGTTTGATGAATATTTTTCCAGTCCATTGTTAGGAGCATATATACTTAATATGCTCACTGGTTCCTGGTTTACTGATTCTTTGAGCATTATATAGTGGCCCTCCATGTCTCTTTTTATGGTTTGAACCTTGAGGTCAATTTTGTCAGAGATTAGGATTGCAACCCCTGCTTTTTTTAAATTGCCATTTGCCTGGTATATTTTCTGCCATACTTTTATTCTTACCCTGTTTCCCCGAAAGTAATACATCCCCCGAAAATAAGACCTACTTACAGTTTTGCCTCTTGCTGAAATATAAGGCATCCCTCTGAAAATACGACCTCCCTTAAAATAAGGCCCCCCAAAGCTACCATAACTCTGGACTCTGGACCATAGCGGCGGATGCCCCCACGCAGCTCACTATTGGCTGCAGCACAGCCGGAGCAGACAGGAAGTGCGAGGTCTCTTTTAATAAAACAATAAACAATGAATGTGTACCATATTCTTCTTCATGGAAAAATAAGACATCCCCTGAAAATAAGACCTACCACATCTTTGGGAGCAAAAATTAATATAAGACATGGTCTTATTTTCAGGGAAACAGAGTAGTTTAATTTTGTCTTTGCACTTAAGATGTGTCTCTTGAATGCAACAGATGATTGGGTTATGTTTTCTGAGCCAGTCTTCTAGTCTTTTTCTTTTAATGCAGGATTTGAGGGCATTGGAATTCAGAGTTATTATCATGATCTGTGGATTCATAGCTGTCATCTCGTGCCTATTGTTTTGGGTGTTTTCCTATCTCCCTTCATATCAGTGTGCTGTGTTTGTGTGGGGGGCTTCATTTCTGCCTTCTTTTCCCTCTGAGGCCATGTTATCCTGGTAATTGTGGCACATTGGCTTCTGGATGGAGTTAGGCTATATGGTGATCTCCTACTTGAGCTTGGTGGATGTTGTTCCTCTGACCATCGTGAGTTGGCCAGTATCTTCTGCAGGGTTGGGCATCTTACAGCATATTCTTTGATGTTTTCCTTGTCCTGGAAGATCCTTATTTCTCCATCTATCTTAATGGATAATTTGGCAGGTAAGAGGATACTTGGGTAGGCGTCTTTCATCTTTCAGCTTTTGGAAGATGTTCCTCCACTCTCTCCTCCTCTTCATGTATCTGTGCATAGGTCTGACCATATTCTTACCAGAGCTCCCTTGTATGTGAAGGTCCTCCTTTCTCTTTGCCGCTCTTCAAATTTTCTCTTTTTCCTCGAAGTGGATATTTTAACTATTATATGCCTTGGTGAGTTCTTCCTGGGGTTAAGCTCTAATAGGTGTCCTCTCTGATACCTGCATGAGTGTCTGATTTTCATTCACTAAGTGTGAAAGTTTGCTTCCAGAAATTTCCTCACTAATTTAGCTTTCACTTGTTCATTGTGTCCTGCTCTGGTAGACCAATTGTTCTAATACTGTACCTCCTCATAGTATCTGTCACTGATCCAGATTTTCTTTCACCTGATTTATTATCTTATTTGACTGTCTCTCTTGTTTGCTGCTGTCTGCCTCAGTGTCTTAGAGATCGCTGATACAGTTCTCTGCCTCCTATAGTCTATTCGTAAAATCCGTGATCCTGTGTGTAGCTTCTGTTACCTCATCCGTTAGCACCTGTATTTCCCTATGTTGCATGCACTTCATCCCCTCTACTGTGGACTTCATCTCCTCTATCATTGCATCCTTATTCTGTGTAGCTTCGCCCCATCTCTTGTATTACGCCAAGCAGCCTTCTGATATTTTCTTTTTGTGTTAGATGCATGTCTGATTTTTCTATGAGCATTAATAGCTCTGCTGTTGTGTTTTGCCTTTCTGTTTTTTGTTTATTGAGAGTTATGCGAAATGCTGCTGCTTCCGTGATGCCTTTGTAGAGGTGGGTGCCATGTTTCTGGGAGACCAAGGTACACTGAGTTTTCTCTGTGTTACTGATAAAGGTGTTTTCAGGGACTGCCTGTGGCCTACTATGGAGCTTGGCCAGACTGCAGTGTAGGCAGGGTTCCACAGCAATTTAGTGGCCAATGATGAGGCGTCTCAGTGACTGGCATCGGGCTAAGGCTGTATGTATACCCCTGGGCTTCTTTGAACTGGGCATTCAAGCCATGGTTTTCAGCCTTTTATCTTATTCTATTTAAAAAAATTTTAAGATGCCTAATAGAAGACAAAGGTGGGGGAGGCCTCACTGCCACAGAAGGGGGAACGACCCCATTGCCCTGGTGCGGGTGCCTGGAGAGAGCCTCCACAGGGTGGAGGTGCTTGGCACTGGTGGGGGAGCTATCACTGCTGTGGGCAGGGAGTGCAACAGTGGTGTGAAACAAGCTGTGCTTTTGTGCGTGGCAGGAGGGCAGGAGCTCTGTGTGCAACAATAAGGCTGAGTGGGTCAATTGCCAGGCTTGGTCGTATTGGGATCTGAGGTAGCATGACTGGCATGGGCCAGGGAGCCCCAGGGCCTGGGTTGCTTATCCCCTGGGCTCTGAAGCCAGGCTATATTTGGGTGATGTATGCCCTTGGGACTGAGGATTCACTCCCAACTGCTCCCTGAGACGCTAGGGAAGTACTCAGTGGTTATGGGCAGGAGTGTGGGCCGCCGCTGATGGGAGATGCGGCCTCTGCAGGGGAGAAGGGGTCTCAGGCAATTGGAGTGCAGGTCAGTTCCTGGGTCCCTGGTTGAATTGAGGGAAAGACCAGAGCTTGGCACTGATCGCTGCCGTGTGGAGAGTGGAACCACAGGAGAAGGGAGCAACTCTCCTAGGAGATGCTGTGATTGGCAGCTACTGTGGGGGGGTTCCACCGCAGTTGTGTGGGTCTTGGAAGGGCAGCGGAGCAGCTCCTGGTGTGGTGACCAGGCTGCGGCCTGGATGGGGTAATCAGTGCGTGGCGGCCACCTGGCAGTGGTGGTGGTGCACAGGAACAGCCCAGCCAGCCAAGCTGAGATGACCCAGAGATCAGATCTTAGATCGCTGGGGGCTCCAGCACAGGGAAAATGTGTGGGAAGGTTGCCTGGTAGATGGGGGAGGCGCTCTGGGTTGGCACGGGGGTCTCCTCACTCACTAGAATCCTCCCACTAGTAATTCTGGACACCAGGCCCACTGTATGCCAAGGGGCTCTCAATATGTGTGCTTACCTGTGCACCATCTTGACTTCTCCCACACTAGTGGTTTTATTAAACAGCTCTGCTTATTAAGTTTTTTCTTTGCTTTTTAATTTGTTTTAAAACTTAAATCTTTGTAATGTCTTAATGTAATGATATTTCCTGACACCTGCTTTCACTTAAAAAAATTAATTTCAATTTTTGCCATTGTTTCATTAATTTTCAGAGTTGGGAAATGGAAATTTAAAGCAAACTTGAGTCTATAAAAGGATGCATGCATTTGAGTTGGAACCTTTTACAATTTTGTTCTGGGTCTAAGTTTCAGAGTGGAAAGATGAAAGGAAAAATTCACGTTTGCCATTAAACAGTGGACTTTGTTTTTATTTACCTTCAAAAGCCCAGGAAAAGTGGCTATGACCCTAATCCCATTAGGAAAAGAAAATGAATATATGTGGAAAAGATTTATATAAGAAATGACATTGAGAATTGATAGCAAGGATGATTTGACTATTAATCTTCTTACATAAAAATTAAAACAGAAAGTCCTTTTCATTTAAAAAATATATAATTATAAATAATTACTACAAATTTAATGTAATTTTGTAAGTTCAGGATGAACTTATTTTCCAAGATTTCCATTGCCATTTGTTTAGCTATGAACTGAGGACATTTATTTATTTCTTGAATGCATCTTACACTTTATAAAAGTGATGATTTAGCCTTCCCCCCTCCCATTTTTACCTGTGCAAAGCAAAAGTTAATGTAGTAAAGTTGATTTGGAAACTCGTCAGGAAAATAGGAACTATATTTTCCTGAAAACTTCTTAATGGATGTCTTATGATGATGAAGAGTTCCAATTACAGGGCCAGCCCTATGACATCTTGCAAAGAGCAGCTTATTCCCTGCTCTAAGAGGAGCCCCTTAAAGATTTAAAATACCTTAAGACATGTAAAAAATCTGAACCTAAATATTAATGCACTCAATAAATATTCATTGAGCACCTACCCTATTTGGACACAAGAAATACAGCAGGGAAACTAGAACAAGAGAAGAGAGTTTATTTCTCGGCACCTCCTTGAGTTACCAAGTCCCATGGCAGAGGAGGCCAAGGAAGAAAGAATGGTGACATGTCTTGATCTAGTTCTGGGCCTAGCTGAAAAATCGCTTTGGCTTATCTACAGTGTGCTTGTTTTGTTTGTTTGTCTATGTGATCATTTTTAATGTAAAATAAGAAAAATAAACACAAAACCAGTGTATCCCTTAATGAAGGATCATACACCAACCCCCTTGTTCCCGTCATCTGGGCCAAGAAACAGGACTTTGTCCGGCACTCCAGAAGGCCCTCTGTTTCATCTCAGAACGATAACTTGTCTCGACAAAAGTAACCGTTGTCTTCACTGTCATAATCAATGGTTGATATTCTTTATGTTTTACACCCCCCCTGCCCCTGCCCCGTGTGTCTGTACTGTGATGGCTTACAGTTTGGTAACGTGCGAGAGGCTACACTGTTGGCATTTCAAATACTGGCAGGACCAACTGTTGTGAACATTCTGTAGAGGAGCTTCCAGATCAACTCAGACCAGGAAGAGAGGTTTGGGGATGTACCTTCAATAATTGGGGAATGGAAACCTTATGGATCAAAACGGAGCATTATATAACGTAACTGCTTTCGGCATACTGCCAGACATACCTTAGTTCTCAGAGTAATAGCCTTGCTTTTGAACATCTTAAAAAGGTCATGTACAGCAGATTTACTCAATGCAATGCATCATTTGATCACTTAAAGATTGCTTCCAAGAAGAAATCCTTGACAACTTCAAGCTTTGGGTCCAATGGTGAGGATGCTGATTTTGTTTTTGAGTTGTGATCCACAGAGAAGGCTGAAATCTTTGATATTCATCAACAAGTACTTCAGGTTTCCCCACTTTTGGCCTGCAAATTTGTATCATCTGCATGTTAAAGTTATTAATAAGCCTTCTTCCAGTTTGCATGCTACATTCCTCTTCATGTAGCCCAGCTTCTCAGATGATTTGTCCCGCATACAGATTGAATAAGTATGGCGAGAGGATACAACCTTGAAGCATACCTGTCTTAATTTTAAACCACACGGCAGCATTCCCTTGTTCTTTTCAAATCACTTGATTTCATATACCATTTCCACATGAGCACACTAAAGTGCTCTGGACTTCCCATTCTTCTCAAGGCTATCCATAGTTTATTATGTTCCAAATTTTTGCCTGCTTGACTGTCAACAAAATATAAATACACATCTTCGTGGTCTTCTCTGCTTTCAGTCAAGATCCATCTGGCATCAGCAATGATAACCCTTTTTCTGCATACTCTTCTGAACCCGTCTTGAACCTCTCGCAGCTCCCTGCCAATGTACTGCTGCAACTGTTGATGGATGATCTTTGTCAAAATTTTACTTTCATATAATAGCAATTATATTTTTCTATAATTTCAGTATTCTGTTAAATCCCCTTTCTTTGAAATGATAAAAATACAAATCTCCTTCAGTTAGTTGGCCATGGTGCTGTCCTCCCAATTTCTTTGCATAGACAAATGAGTGCTTCTGGTGCTTCATCAGCTTGTTGAAATATTTTAATTGGCATGTTATCAATTTCCTGAACCATTGCTTTTGGCTAGTACCATCAGTGCATCTTGGACATCTTCCTTCCTATTGATTTGCAGATTCCCTGGTCCTCTGAATTTTTCATAATTTGGCAGCTGGATGCAGAGATTTGATCAGAATTAGGTTCAATCACTTTGGCAAGACTACATGTTGTATCATGTTCTTTCATTAGAAGGTCCCAACTCTCATAAGCATAATGCTCTAACCCACTGAGCTTATTGAAATACAAGCAGTATTTCAGAAAAGAACAATCAGCCTGTTATCTTTAATGTAAGAACTAAGGTACCAAAGTCATGTTTATTCATTTGGAAGTAAGTGACATATCTCTCTACATGCTAGGAGAAAATGGTCCATGCTGAATTCAAATTAAGTACCACAATTCTCGTGCTTACAGATATTTTCTTAATTACAAACCTTGCCAGGAAGCAGTCTTTGATCTAAAACCTGTTATCCTGGAATGAGTTACAATTAATTTTCTCCTTTGGCTCCTAAAATGACCAATTTGTGGTATAATATGATCTTATAATAACCTGTTATGAAGTCCCTAATAAAACAAAATATGTTTTGTGTGATGAGAAGATGTAGATTATGCCAATACTTTTGTTCTGGAAAGAGATTTACCATGTATTTGTGCTGACCAATTGGCCTTAGATATGTTCTGTATTTCCAGTGCCATTGCATCCCAACAGTTGATGATCAGGACTCACTTACTCTAGTTATGTCTGACTCAAAGCAAGTCCTATAAGACAAGTCCTATAGAGCAGTCCCTCTTAGTAAGGAACAAACTGTTGCTAAATCATACTGACTTCAGTGGGAAAAGTAAAACCAAGACAAAGTCTGTAACATTGTTGCTCTAAGACCACCATAAGTTGGGGCTGCCAGCACAGCAGTTACCCACAACAACATTGCTGTCACAAATGCTTGGAGTCCCAGAGTGTGCACGCTGTTAAAGTGCTTGATTGATTGCTCATGGAAGTGGTGAGATTTTTGAGTTCGCTCAGAGGCTCCTTGAGAGAAAGATTTAGAGATACTTCCAACAAAATACTAGCCATTGAAAACTGTATGGAACAGTTCTACTCTGACAAAAGTAGAATCAGAATCAACATGTACCATCTATCAATGCCATTCCTCACTTTGCTCACCCATAAAACAAAACAAAACCAAATAAGGATATTTGAATATAGTGCTATCTAGCCTGACATAGAAGATGAGCACACTGGATTTATTTGAAGTAGTTTATGTTGTACTAAGATTTAGGTCAGGTTATAGTGCATATGGTGCCCTTTGATCCAAAGATATATTTGAACAATACAAATTACATGATCTGGGAATTTTTCCCCCAAATATCATTTCAGATTTATTAGGAATTGAATAGCAGGCAGTTCCAATTTAACATTTTAAAAGGGGCCAGAAATAAGAGTTCCTGTCCAATAAGTCAGGAGCCCTGATGGCATAGTGGGTTATGTGTCCTACTGCTGATACCAAGATCAGATATTCAAACCCACCAGCTGCCCTGCAGGATAAAGAGGAGGCTTTCTGCTCCCATAAAGATTTACATCTTCAGAAACCCACAGAAGTTCCACTCTGTCCTACAGGGCTCCTATAAGTCATAATTGACTGACAGTGAATTTGTTATAATCAAGATTCAAATGCTCTGAAACCCAAAATTGGTCTGTCCAGCTCCTCAGTAAAATTTAAATGTTCTAATCTTACAAGATGGTATAACTTCTTCACCTGTGCATAGAAATGCTTAAAAGAAAAGTTAGAATTTTTCTTATAAAGAAGCCTGGAGTCAACCTCACCTATTAAACACTTAACACAAATGATCCACTGATTTCTATATATTAAACTGTGTTCTGAAAAATTTACTGCATAATATGAAGAATAAAAGTTTGATCTTCAAAATAGTTGTACAAATTACCATGAAGTCTTACATTATTTTACACTCTAAATTATCCCGTCATGTTCCATATATTTGCCTTTTCAATTTTCTTTTTTGGTTTCCACCCTTCTCAAGCTGTACTCTGGCTTTGCAGTATCCAGCTTGACATCTCTGTATATATTGCACAGCTTCCCAGACCCAAAAGAAAAACCCACTGCCTTCTAATTACTTCTAACGCATAGTGATCCTGTAGGATTGAGAAGAATTACCATTTTGGATTTCCAAACCTTTACATCTTTTAAAGGTTGTAGACTGAATGGTGGGTTTGAACTACTGACTTCATGATTCACAGCTCAATGCGTAACCAGCTAACCACCTTGGGTTCATAAACAGCTTCCCTTGGAAGTCCCTGAATATCTAATTTATTTTCAAATATTCTTATTTTGGAGGGTGTATGTGTTTGTCTTATTTTGTAATTTGTGAGTTTGAATTCTTCTCATATTTAAAAGTAGGATGATAAATTAAAGAATTAGTATAACTTAACAACTGAAAAGAGCCTTAGTGGCATAGTGGTTATGCACAGGGCTATAATTTTCAAAGTCCAAAGGTGGAAACTGAAGTTCAGCAGAAAGATGGAGCTTTCTCTACCCCTAAAGAGTTACAGTCTAAGAAACTCAAAGGGGTGGTTTTACCCTCCCCTCGAGTCACTAGAATTTGACATTAACTTGCTAATAGTGAGTTTTTTTAATTTTAATAACAAAATAGAGTGAAACATCATATGTAAGAAACTAGAGTTGATGTGGTCTAGCCAACACAATTTTCTGAATCACATAATCCTAAGAACAGTCCTAAAATACAAGACAGCAAGAAAAAAAAAAAGTTTGGCTGTTTGGCTGCTTAATTGGTCCTTTCTTCGGTACCACTCCTATTTTTGTCTCCTAGGATGTTATTTGTGAACTCAATGGCACCTCCATTTAACCACTACAGAAGCAATGGGGTTTCTCCAGAAAGGCTGGAACTGTCAATTATGAAAATTTGGCATGAGAGGAAGAAAGATTCATGACTCATCATGATGTCCAAAATTATGGCTAGAAAATAATGTAATAAGAATTAAGACATACATCAGAATGTTGTTCCTATTCACATCAGTGCAATTTACATTTGCCTGTCAATTTGCATAAGAGGTAGCATAGAAAAAGAACCAACGGTGGTGAAGGAAGAAGTTCAAACTGCACTGAATTAATTTAACACTGCGTTAACTTAACACAAAGCCCCAGGAATGGGCAGAACACCCATTAAAATGTTTCAGAAAGCTGAAGAAATGCTGGAAGCACTCACTCGTCTGAGTCAGAAAATTTAGAAGACAACTTCTTGCCCAACCAATGGGAAGGGATCTATATTTGTACCCATTCCAAAGAAAGGAGACCCAACCGAATGCTCAAGCTGTACAACAATAGCATTGATACCACAAACAAGTAAGTGTTTGCTTAAGATCATCCAACAACGATCGCAGCAGTCCATTGACAGTGAATTGCCAGAACTTCAGGCCAGATTCAGAAGAAGATGTAAAACTCGGTATATCATTCCTGATGTCAGATGGATTTTGGCTCAAAGCAGAGAAAACTAGAGAGATTTTTACTTGTGTTTCATGGACATATTGAAAAGGCTTTGACACGATGTAAAGACATCGACTGTGCGGACCATAATAAACTGTGGGTGACCTTGAGCAAAATGGGAATTCCAGAATACTTCAGTGTGCTCATTTGGAACTTGTCTGTGGATCAAGAGGCACTTTGTAAACAGAAAGGGAATACTGCATGGCTTAAAATAAGGAAAGATATGCATTAAGGTTGTATCCTCTCACCGTATCTGTTCTTACAATATACTGAGAAAACCTCCAGATAAGTGATATTATATGAAGAGTGCGGCATCAGTACTGGAGGAAGGCTTATTATCAACCTGCAATATGCAGATGACACAACCTTGCTTGCTGAAAGTAAGGAGGAATCGAAGCATTTGCTGATGAACATCAAAGATTGTAACCTGCAGTCTGGACTAAAAATCAATGCAAGGAAGATCTAAATCCTCAAAAGTGGACCTTTAGGTAACATCATGATAAATGGAGAAAAGATTTAAATTGTCAAGGATTTTGCCTTACTTGGATCCACAATCAATGCTCGTGGAAGCAGCAGCCAAGAGATCAAAAGATGTATTGCATTAGGTGAATCTACTGCACAAGACACCTTTAGAGTGTTGAAGAACAAAGATGTCACTTTGAGGACTAAGGTACACCTGACCCAAGCCATGGTAGTCTCCATTGCTTCATATGCATATGAAAGTTGGACAATGAGGAAGGAAGGTTGTAGAAGAATAGATGGATTTGAATTGTGGTGCTGGAGAAGAATATTTAAGGTACCATGGAGTGATAAAAGGACAAACCGATCTGTCTTGGAAGAAGTAAGGACAGATTACTGCTTAGAGGCGAGATTTCATCTTATATACTTTGGGCATACTGTCAGGAGTGACCAGCCCCTGGAGAAGGACCATGTATTGTAAAGAGGAAGAGGGTGCAAAAGAGGAAGGCCCTCAAGGAGATGGACTGACCCCGTTGCTGCATCAATGGGCTCAGGAATAGGAACGATTGTTAGGATGGTGCAGGACCGTGCAGCATTTGGTTCTGTTGTGCACAGGGTTGTTCTGGGTTGGAGCTGATTCTGTGACGACTGACAACAACAATTTGTACCTTTTCACAATACCACATTTCTCGTTTGGCTAATGGGCTCAATTCTACCATTTGCTCTGCTCTTCTGAGTTGACTGAGACATGCTCATGGACTCACTCAATTCTCAATGGCAATTTTTATCTCCCTTTGCAGAAATAGAAGTCAGATACTCCTACAATACCCTGAGAACAAGAGTACTAAATGTGATTTTTCTGAAAGAAGTTGAAGATTGTTCTTTGCTAAGGTCAGAGATAGGGAATGGGTAGCCGGACCGATACTGTTAGGATCATAAGGGAACTTGATGACAATTTAGAGTATTGGATCCCACATGAGAATCAATCCATCACAACCTGCATTTTAACAATTCTCAGGTAATTCAATGCACCTTAGAATATGAGAAACACGTGGAAAGGGGGAACTGATTACAAGGATCTACATATAACCTCCTCCCTGGGGGATGGACAATAGAAAAGTGGGTGAAGGGAGATGTCGGATCGTGAAAGATATGACAAAATAATAATTTGTAAATTACCAAGGTTCATGAGGGAAGGGGTGGGTGGGGAGGGAGGGGACAATGAGAAGCTGATGCCAGGGGCTTAAGTGGAGATCAAAGGTTTTGAGAATGATGAGGGAAATGAATGTACAAATGTGCTTTACACAGTTGCTGTATGTATGGATTGTGATAAGAGTTGTATGAGCCCCTAATAAAATGATTTAAAAAAAAGAATGTGAGAAACACAGGTTGCTTTTCATTCTTTAAGCTGAAATATAAGACTTCCCTACTTTGTAGTTCAGCTACATTTAGATTGGTTGGGGGAACATCAGTCTATTCTAGAGAGGCTGTAATGATCCTTTGTGTTAGTCCGGGTAGACTAGAGAAACAAATTCAGGGAGACTCATATGTATATAAGGAAGAGCTTAATATCAAAGAACAATTATATATTGAGAAAATATCCCAGCCCAGCCCAAGTCCATATGTTTGATATTAGTCCATATGTCCTATATACGTCTATAAATTTCTTTAAAGACTCACACAGTAGCTGCAATGATGCTGAATGTAGGATGATCACAGGCTGGGGGTGAAAAATCTTGTGGATTCAGTGGTAGTGGAAGCATCTCAGCACTGGCGTGGGTCTCCACTTGGCTGCTCCAGCTCTCTGAGTGTCTCAACAGCAGGAGAGTGAAGCAAAAAGAGAGCGTGGCCCACCTCCAGGGAGAAAGAGAGGAAGTTCCCAGAATCCTCATGAGAAGGCCATGCCCACACAGAGGCATTGTCAGGCTGTGACCCAAATGACAGGCTAGACTCCACCCCTTTACTCTTAATATCCTCAAGTTGACACGAGATTATATAACTATCACATGTAGTATGGCCAGCATTAACTCAAAATAATATTTCTCAAAAGTTAGAAATTTAACAGGAATTTAATTATAAAACAAATGTGAAACCAAATGACGTTCGCTCAGAAACTTAAGACAAATATTACTTCATTTTTCCAAAAGACTCCGTGAATAACAGAGAATAATCTTGAGGTATAGTACCACAATCCAAGACTCTCAAGTCTTTCAACACCTGAATGAAGCTCTGTGAGGAAATAGAACTATCCTCCCAGTAATCTCACTGGCTTGTACATTGTTAGACTAAAACGCAGCGAAGCTGTGACCAAGTAAGCAATGAAAGTAACCAGTATTATGACATAATGTCACGTGTTTTCTAAGTTAGACAAAAATACACGAGGAAGCACTAACATAGACATCTTAATGTGATTTTTAAAAACAGTACCCAGTACAACACCTCATACGATTTCACTGAAATGAAATATAATGGTAAATGTTGAAATGCTTTCTTGAGAATCCTTCATGTTGAAAACTAAAACAAAAAAACCATCTTATCATTGGGGACATATTGGATTTTGGGGTGAAGTAAAATATGTTGAGATAATACATGGAAAACAGCAGATCATAAACTAAAATGAATTCCTTTATCAGCAAACATTGTTAAAAGATACAAAGAAAACTTGCTGAAGGCTTGGAAAAGCAAATAATAGATCAAATTACTTGGTGCGGGAATTTGCTGTATAGTTGGATGGAGGTCCATATTATGAACATGTCTCAACTTGAAGTAATTGGTTACCTGACAAAATAATCAAGTTACTTGTCTGTGCACCATTCGAGAATATGCATTGGATAAAATGTCAATAGTAAATGGCTCTTTACTACTACTAATATTAGGAAGGAAAGCTTTAAGTAAAAAATAGGTGATTGGTCTTGACTGCATTTAAAAAAAAACCAAATCAAGAGTAAGTTTGAGGATACAGCACCAGGCATGAAATATCTTTATTGAATTATTTGTAGGCAAGCTATTACAGCAAAGCAATTAAATCCAAGAGTGCAACGAGTGCTTTACTATGCTAATATAATTAAGGAAAAGAACTGATAACCTTTATAAATATTAACACCCCTAATAAGATAATGCTAAGAAATGCAACCATCAAGATCACACATAATACTTAGAGTATGCTGCCTACTCTGTCATAAAATGCTCAAGTTTTCCTTAGAAAAGGAACTGCTCTTAAAAAAATGCTCATGATACATTTTCTTGTGCAAATTTTCTTATTTTATTGTATAATTGTTATACTTACTCCCTCCCCCAAGCCCCGCCTCCCCACCGCACGCCCCCTCCCCCCCAATGGAATAAAAAGAGCTGTCCCAAAACAGTAGTGTTTGACCAGGGAAGGGCTAGGTTATTGCACTTTTAGAAGAGATTTGTGCTGTGGATTGAGAGTGTTGGGTGACTGCTGAGCAAGGCTAGTGTTGTGTGGTTTTGTTGTGGCAACTATGTGACATCTACAGAAGCAGTCCTATTTGTGAAACTATGTGACATCTACAGAAGCAGTCCTATTTGTGAAACTATGTGACATCTACAGAA
>NW_022103920.1:18884729-18887712 GCF_000313985.2 Echinops telfairi
AATATTTCAGGGGATAGCCAACCCACTTGTCAGAAATATTAACTGGCAACATTTATTTATTTATTTACTACTTTGAAAGAAAGACTCATTGAAATTAGGGGATAATGCACTTTACTTGGACAATTTGAAGAAAACTATTTGGCAATTTTAGATGTGTGTAAATATTAATATCAGGACGTAGTAAGCAAGGTTGACAATATTTCTTTGGTTTGGTTAGAGCCTTCTTCTTGTCCGTTGTCTTCTTCACCTGCACTGGCCATGAAAACAATTTAGAATTTGACCTTGAATTTGTGGGTCACAAACTCTTTTGTCAGATTTTCAAAATCCATGAAGTCTTTCTTCCACAGTATCTATGAGGGGAAATTGTCTTTGATATCATAAATGAAATACATTCTGAAAGATGTCATTTTTCTCCTTTTCTTTTTAATTTCTCTCTATGCTTGTTTTATAATATATCAAATAATCCATACGATAGTATATGAGTTATAGATAAGTATAAAAAAAACTCTCTCTGCCATTGAGTCAACGATGACTCACAGTGACACTCTGAGGCAGAGTTGTCCCTGTGGGTCTCTGAGTTACTTTCTGTAACAGGGTAGTTTCTGCGTTCTCCTGCGGGAACATGGGTGGTTTTGTATGGCTGACCTTGTGGTTAGCAGCTCAGTGCAGCACCTCCTGTGCTACCTGGGCTCCTAGCTCATTCTCCCACTGCCATTGAGTCCATACCGACTCTGAACAACTCCCTGTGGGTTTCAGAGACTGTGGCTCTCTATAGGAAGAGAAAGCCCAGTCAGACTTCCTTCTGCGGAGCTGCTAGCAGTTTTGCACTGCCAACCAAGCTAGCTTGTTTTTTTTAGGGTTTCAGACAATACGTCAGAGATTACAATAATGGAGCCTGGTGCCCTTAATTGTTCCTACATTAAAAAAATGCTTTGAATATTTTCATCTTATCTTTTTGTAAATGTGCCCATTTGTAGAAGAACCTTAGGACATCCTTATTTATTTATTTACTTTATTTTAATAAACTGGGATTTAATATACATATCATTCCATATTTCACTCATGTCAAGTAGAATTGTACAATTGCTACCACAATCAGTTCCCAACCATTCTTTATCTACACAGACTCCTTGACATCATCTCCCCTTATGACATCATCTCCCTTTAAGTCCCCCACCCACCACTGTACTCTTCTTCCCTCCAACCCCTTATTCTACTTGCTGTCCCTGTAGGCTCATCAATCCTGGGCTTTCATATACTGACAAGTGGGAAAGCCTATAACACAGCTTCAAGAGGGTGACCTCCATTGACATCACACCTCTTAGAAACACTCTACAACAAACAAATAATACAAACCAAAAATACAGAAAGTTTTGGAAAGCAGATCAAGGTCACTATGCAACAAGGGTGGTTCTACTAGAAATACAACTTTCCTCTAGTTCCTAAATGTTTCCTCCCTGTTCCCACTACCATGACTCGAATTCGATCTTGCAAGTCTGGCTAGACCAGAGGAGGTACACTGGTACAGATAGGAACTGAAAATACAGGGAATCCAGGGCGGATGAGCCCTACAGGACCAGTGGTGTGAGTGGCGAAACAGGGAGGGTAGAGGGAGAGTGGGTAGGAAAGAGGGAACCGATTACAAGGAACTATATGTGACCTCCTCCCTGGGGGACAGACAACCGAAAAGTGGGTGAAGGGAGATGTCGGACAGGGCCAGATATGACAAAATATCCATTTATAAACTATCAAGGGCTCATGCGGGATGGGGGAGGGGGCAGGGAGGGGAAAAATGAGGACCTAATGCCGGGGGTTTAAGTGGAGAGAAAATGTTTTGAGAATGATGTACAAATGTGCTGTACAGAATTGATGTGTGTATGGATTGGGATAACAGTTGTGTGTGCCCCTAATAAAATGTTTTTTTAAAAAAAGGCACAGAGGACAATCAGGGAACACGAGGAGGGTAAAACAATGTACTACACAAAGCGATATTGTTCAGTCCTGTGCCATCTTCATGAAAAGAAAAAAAAAAGAATAGGAAACTTTCTTACTGAAAGTTTTAGGCGTGTGAGCCAATAAATTTCCCTCGACTTCTAAAAAAAAAAAAAAAGGATGGTTCTACTGACAAAGTGCTTAACTGTTTAGGTCAGATTTATGCCTTTGGTCTTTGATACTCCTCTCGGTTTAGTGACCACTCTCCTCCTACCCCTCAATCTTAGATAGGGGGAGTTCTCGGGAGGCTTATTTCCGATGTCAGTCCACAAATGAATCTTGGGTACGCACTGTAATTCATCGCCCTCTGCAAACTGGATTCTAACAATTTAGCCTCTGACATTGCCCCCTCCTTCTTCTTTGGATTACATGATTCCAGTCCTTGGTGACTGATGACGGTGTGCTTCTTCCATGTGGACTTAGTTGGCATCTTTCTTAGCTGACTGCTTGTTTGGAAACAAGCCTTTAAGACACCAGACACTATTTTATCTGATAGCTGGGCATCATCTGGTTTCTTTACCACATTTTGCTATAGCACTCATATCTTCTGTGTTCCCTTCCTGAGGGCAAGTATCAAGCAGGGCCATGATGTAAGAACTAATTGTTCTTAAGTTGGAGCTAGGATTTAGTGTGAGCCCCAAATCCATTCCTGGATCTATGCTTTTTTTTTTAGTTTGCTGTAACTCAGGAGTTAATACATATGTCTTATCATTCCATAGTTCAATCACATCAAACAGGGCTGTACAATTGCTTCCATAATCAGTCTCCAAACAAACTTTTCCTTCCTGCACTCCTTGACATCATCTCCCTTTCATCACCCCAACCTTTCTTGTTCTATTTGGTTTCTCTATAGGCTCAACGTCCCTGGGGTTCATTTACCGACAAACGAAAAACAACACAACTTCAAGAGGGTGACCCCCACTGGCAATGCACCTCTGAGACATTCCCTAAATATGAACACTATTTTTAATTAGGCCACATTTTTCTTTGG
>NW_022103920.1:18889734-18891349 GCF_000313985.2 Echinops telfairi
AAATGTTTTGAGAATGATGAGGGCAATGAATGTACAAATGCGTTTTACACAATTGAGGTATGGATTGTGATACGAGTTGTATGAGCCCCTAATAAAATGATTTTAAAAAATCCAAACAAACGGAAAAGCTTTCTGTCTCTCCAGTTACCGGCGAAGCAGTTTGTTCTATATCCTCAATTCTCTGATGGCTCCATGAAGAATTGTTAGTGATTACAATCCTTTTCTTGTGGTGAGTACAAGGATGAAGCCTTCCAAGGCCTTTATATGCTGTACTGGAAACTGGACCTCTCCTCCAAGGATATTTAACTTTGGAATAAATGTACAATATAAATCACTATCTAGCACATAGCATCTTTATCTTGGTCCAGGGTCAGTATCAGACTTCCAGGAATCTGAGAGATAAGCACAGAGTTTCTCTAGTTCAACTGTAAGATAACCCCATTGTACAGTGGAAAGATAATTCTGTCTTTTAATGGTCAAGTGTTTTAAAATTTAATCAAGTTCAATTTACTCATTTTAAAAAAATATTGTTTGTGCTTTTGTTTCTTTTCCAAAAAAAGCTAGGGCTGCCTTAGTGTTTTGAAGGCAGTCCCTACCTATTTTTCAATATGACATTCATGAAACTGAGAATTTTATAATTTAATTTTAGTTATATGATGAAGTCCATGCAGATGAAATGGCTCAGTAAAGTCTTACGGTCTATTTCTTAAATAAGAAGCCATTAAGAACCCATGAAACACAGGTCTACTTTGACCCTCATGGGGTTACCATGACTTGGAATTGACTCAACAAGTTATTTTATGATTCATTATGAATCATGTTTTTATTTTGATACAATTCAATCAGGACAAAGCTTTTGTATAAGCTTTGTTTTTTCTATAGAACTACTGGAAGAAATGCTTCTCTTCTGAATAGTACATTACAAGGCCAAAGGGCTGGATTAGAACATTCCAGAGGAATGTGTTGCTAAAGCGATGATAACAGAGAAAACTCAAACACTGATAATATTCTGATTTTTGTTGTTGTTATGTTATTTAAAGTGAACTAAGTGGACATTAAGAGACTGTGTGTACAGGGTATATGGGAAAGAGCTCAGTGATTAAGTACTCAAACACTCATCAAAAGACATTCCAACTCACCAGCCTCTCTCACAGTATTTCTGCTTCTGTAAGGATGTACAGCCTTGGACACTCTATGGCAGTGGTTCTCACCCTGTGGTTCTTAATCTGTGGCCCTTTTCACAGGGGCCACCCTATTCATAGCAGTAGCAAAATTACAGTGATGAAGTAGCAATGAAAATAATTTTAAGGTTGGGGGTCAATGGAACATGAGGAACTGTATTAAAGGGTCTCGACATTAGGAAGGTTGAAAACCACTGCCCTATGGGGAATTTCTACACTGTCCTCTAGAGAGAAATGTTGTGCTACTCTGGGTAGACTAGAGAAACAAATTCATAGCGACTCATATGTGAATAAGAGAGAATTTGATATAAAGGGTGATTGTACATTAAGAAAGGATCCTAACCCAGTCCACTCCAAGCCCTTAAGTCTATTAGCCCGTATGTCTGATGCCAATCTATAAAGTCCTCTTTAGACTCATAAAACACATGCAATGA
>NW_022103920.1:18892315-18900169 GCF_000313985.2 Echinops telfairi
CTGCCCGGAGTCTCCCTTCACCCACCCCTTGACATTGTCTCCCCTTCACCTTTCCCCAAGCCCTCAGTCCCCCTCCTCCTGAAACCCTTATTCTACTTGCTGTCTCTATAGGCTTATTAATCCTGGGTTTCAAATATTAAAAAATGGGAAAAACATATAACACAACTTCAAGAGGGTGACCTCCAATGACATAATATCCCTGAGATGCATCCTATTATAGTCAAGCAAAAGCCAAACAGAACAACACAAGCCAAAGACACAGAGAATTTTGGAAACCAGATTAGGTCCAGCATGCATCATAGGGGGATCTACTGATAAAATTTTAATTGTACAATCAGATTTATGCCTTTGATCTTCTAGACTCCTCTGTCAAAAGCACTCTGTTTAGTAACCACTTTCCTCCCAAGCCTCAATTGTAGACAGAGGAAGTCCTGTGGAGATTTACTCATATTTCCTGTGTAATTCCACAAATGGATCTTGGGCTCCCATTGTCAACCACACCCTTATGCACACCGGGCTCTCACAATTTAGGCTCTAATACTTGTCCCTCCTTCAATTTCGGATTATATGGTTTACCATCCTTCAGTGACTGATTACGGTGTGCTTCTTCCGTGTGGACTTACTTGACCTCTTACTTAGATACCTACTTGTTTGGAAACAAGCCATTAAGACCCCAGGTGTTATTTTATGTGCTAACTGGGCACCAGGTCTACATTCTTCGCTATTTTTGGTTATAGCATCCATGTCTTTTGTGTTTTCTTCCTGATGGTGAGTGTGAAGCAGGGCTGTGATATAAAACTAATTGTTCTTAAGTTGGAGCTAGGATTTAGTGCGAGACTAAACTCATTTCTGGATTTATGTTTTTATTTTTCTTTTAAATTTGTTATTACTTGGGGGTTAATACATATGTCATATCATTTCAAAGTTCAATCTTGCTAAATAGAATTGACTGCTTCCATAATCACTTCCCCAATATTGTTTTCATTCCTGGTCACCTTGATATCATTTCCTTTTACCTCCCCCAACCCCCATGAACTCCATCTCCCTATACTCTTGTTCTATGTGCTGTCCCTGTAGACTCATCAGTCCTGGGTTTCATATACTGAAAATCAGAAAAAGCAAATAACACAACTTCCATAGGGTAATTCCCAATGACATAGCACCTCTGAGATACACCCTACTATGAACAAGCCCTTGTAACTGAGGACTTAAGTTGGAAAAGACGTGGTATCTGAGGAAGCAGCAGACAGCTGTACCAAGAGCGGTGAACTGTTGGTGGTGGACAAAAAGGTCCTGTTTCATCAATACCCTATATGCCATATTAAGATACGTATAATTCCAGCAATGGGCGACTGACATTCTGTTTCATTCTGTTTACGCTTGAGATCCATTTTGTCCAATTGGAGTTCCCACTTAGGATCTCACTGGCATAGCCTCTGGAGCATTCCGTGTGCCCTGGCACCCATATTTTGGATCACTTTACCGGTACCAGCTTCTACAGCATGCTCTATAGATGCAAGGATGGCAAGATTTCATCACACTTGCTGTAGACTTGTTATCAGGAGGGACTCATTCTGGAGAAAGATGTTACACTTTGCAACAGAGAGACTCAGCGAAAAAGAGGAAGAAGCTTAAGGAGGTGAAGTGACACTGTGGCAACAACAATGGGCGCCAGTGTAACAATGATGTGAAGGGCGAGCAGGACTCTGCAGTGTTTTCATCTACTGTGCATGGGGTGGCTATGAATTATAACCAACCTTATGGAAACTAACACACATTTCCATAATATCAGTTCAAAATGAAAAGTCGAGCTCTTTAATCTTTTACTTACTATGTTATGGCATGAAATGAAAATCACAACTACACTTTCCTTGTTTCACTGATAAGAGTGGTACTGTGATGTATTTTAAGTCATCCTGCTTTATCATCTTTCTACATTTGCCGAGCAAGATCACAATGTCTGCCTTGAACCAGGTAGGCTCTCAAATACAAAGTAGTTGACTTTAATTCAGGAAGGATCTCTCACAGCTGAGGATGGAAGCTGTCATGGTAACTAGAAACTTCTCAGTGGTGTCTCTAGTCACGTGACACCCAGGGCTATGGCCATCCCTGCATAGCTCAGACACATCTCTAGACCGATAGGGCTCTGATGAGTTAGAATAAATTCCATGGAAAGGGGTTTTGATTGAGTGTGTGTATGAGAAGTGTATGTCTGTCCTAAACTGTCTGTGTTCAGAAGTTAGCCAGTAGATTGTTAGTTTGAACCCAACAGCAGTGCTGTCATGAAAGAACATCTATTTCCTTAAAGACTACAGGGAAGAAAACCCCACAGAGCTCAGTTCTACTCTGTAATATGGCAGGAAGCTATGAATCTGAGTTGCTCCATGATAACGTGTTTCTGTTTTTGTATATGTGTGGTTCGGTTGATGAGGGTTTAGAAAAGAAAAATAAAGCTCATGTGATAGTTAAGCTTTCTTGTCCATCTGGCTGGGTCAGAATTCTCAGTGGTTTGGAAGTTAAGACCTAGTAACACTCCATGAAGTTATGTAACATGAGGTAATCACTTCCATAATGAGATATGCTATGGGCAGCCAATCAGTTGTTAAGATTAGGGTGACATGTGACACACTTGCTTATCTTATAGCCCTGATCAAATCAATTGAAAGGAATTTTCTTTTGGGAAGCTGTGGAAAAGCTTGTTTGCTTTCTGGTGGGTCTGGATCCTGCATCTGGCTCATTCATCTGTGGATTTGAGGCAGAAACCAGCCATATTACCTGCCTGTCCCGAGAGTCATCAGCAGCCTGCCATCTTATTTGCAGACCCCCCCAGCCTAACGTCTGACCCAGAGATATGGAACCTGCCTGGATTAGGCATTTGTGTGCATCTACAACTGTGTGAGCCATTTTAAAAATATGTATGAAATTCTCACTATAATATGTATAAGCCTCACTGCTTTTGCTTCTCTAGAGAGTCCAGCCTAAGGCAGTTAGAATGTAAAATTCGGGTTAATAAAAACAGGAATGGTTCTGAATTTACCAAAAGCTTTGGTCTTTACCCTTTCAGCATTGTGGAGACATCTATGATTTTTTACGCGAGGAGCAAATATTTTTTATGACAAATGTCAAATTACAGAGCCCTGCAGTTCCAGATAAAGAAGCTCTACATTTTGTGTGGCTAACCTCCTGAAAGTTCTTATATGCAATACATTCTCTGTATGATCACAATTAAAGCCACAATTAATTGGACATTGTCAAAGTTAATTGTGGTCTGGAAGGTCCAGGATTCCATACTTCATGTCAAAGTTAATTCAAGTCTTTTTTAAAGGGTAAGCCTGGTTTTTAGTTGGTTTGAAATCTTCCCCAAAGCATGTTTTTCTAGCTGAAATATTTCATTGTGGAAGGAATAAAGCGATGTGCTTGACATAGTCAGATGAAACGCATCACCATAATACCTGACAGCCAAGGAATTCACAATGACAAGAACTTCTTAAAAGAGTCACAGGGAAGGGGGCTTTGAACTAGTAATGCAGCCACTAGCTCCTGGTGGCCATGGTATAATGGAGGGAATTTTCTTTTTGCACATGTGTCATTTTAAGGAATTAGAATTTCCCCTCTTATTTGGACTGTTCTTTTTTTAAAAAAAAATCATTTTATTGGGGATTCATACAACTCTCATCACAGTCCGTCCATCCATCCATTGTGTCAAGCACATTTATGCATTTGTTGCCATCATCATTCTAAAAACATTTGCTTTCTACTTGAGCCCTTGGTACTAGCTTCTTGTTTTTCCTCCTCCCTCTCCCACCTTCCCTCCCTCATAAACCCTTAAAAGTTTATAAATTATTTTTCCCCCCATGTCTTACATTGTTCGATGTCTCCCTTCACCCACTTTTCTGTTGTCCATCCCCCAGGGAGGGAGTTATACATAGATCATTGAGATTGGTTCTCCCTTTCCCCCCTTCTCCCCCACCTTCTTCCCAGCTTCATGGCATTAATACTCTCATTATTGGTCCTGAGGGGTTTATCTGTCCTGGACTCCCTGTGTTTCCAGCTCTGATCTATGCCAGTGTACATCCTCTGGTCTAGCCAGATTTGTAAGGTAGAATTGGGGTCATGATAGTGGGGGGGCAGGAAGCATTAAAGAACTAGAGGAAAATTGTATGTTTCATTGGTGCTATACTACACCCTGACTTGTTTGTCTCCTCCCCGCGACCCTTCTGTAAGGGTATGTCCAATTGCCTACAGATGGGCGTTGGGTCTCCACTCCACATTCTCCCTCATTGACAATTATATGATTTTTTGTTCTTTGATGCCTGATACCTGATCCTATCAACACTTCATGATCACACAGGTTGGTGTGCTTCTTCCATGAGGGCTTTGTTGCGTCTCAGCTACATGGCCACTTGTTTATCTTCAAGTCTTTAAGACCTCAAATGCTATATCTTTTGATAGCTGGGCACCATCAGGCTTCTTCGCCACATTTAATTATGCACCCACTTTGTCTTCAGCAATTGTTTCAGGAAGGTGAGCATCAGGTAATGCCAGTTTAATAGAACATATGTTCTTGTGTTGAAGGAGTATTTGGGTAAAGGCCCAATGTCCATCTGCTACCTTAATATTAACCTATAAGTATATTCCCATAGATCTAGTTCCTCATTTTCATATATAAATATATTTACATATGTGCATGTCTGTATTTAGACCTCTATAAATGCCCTTTGCCTTCTAGTTCTTTCCTCTAGTTCCTTTTACTTTCCTCTTGTCCCACTATCATGTTCAGCCTTCATTTGTGTTTCAGCAATTACTCTCGGCTAAATTGCCATTGATCAAGCCCTACCAGGCCTTCTATACCCTCCTCACCATCTATTTTGGATCACTTGTTCCCTTGCCCCTGGGTTTGTTAACACTCACTTCCTTTCCCTCCCTCCCACTCCCCTCTGTCCCTTGGAACCCTTGGTCCTGTTGTTTTCTCCTCCAGATTATTTATCCTGCCTCTCTTATCTAGATAGACCTGCAGAGATAATAACATGCAGAAAAACAAGACAGAGCAAAAACAAAGCAACAAAAGAAAACAAAACCAAAAAACAACAACAATAAAGGACACAAAAAGAGAGAGAAAAGGCTGTACATAATTCAAGATCTGTTTGTTGACCTTTAGGAGTGTTTCCCGGTCGAGTCTGTTGGGGCGCCAAGTCCTGGCCCCAAAGTCTATTTTCGGTTTGCCTGGGGACTTCGTTGCTCTGTTCCCCTTGCTGTTCTGCTGCATATCCTTAATGTTTTGCCTCAGTGTGCTGGGGTCTGATCAGGTGCAATTGCTGCATTGTGTCTAACTGCAGTGTTCTTATAGAACTTCAGGTAGCTACACCCCTGCAGGCAGTGGAATGAACAGAGAGCTGGTATGTTGCCGTGACTTGCCATCGAGTTGCATGGCAGAGTAGACCTGCTCACTAGAATTTTCAGTGTGGTGACCTTTCAGACACAGTTGCCCAGACCTACTGTCTTCTGAGGCTTCTCTGCATGAGTTTGCACAGCTATTTGTCTAGTAGTTGAGTGCTTAACTATTTGCATCATCCAGAGGTTCCTGAAAACAGGTATGTGGTTGTTGCTGTGGTGCCGGGGCTGTCAAGTCCGTTCTGACTCACACTTGCACCACGTGACAGATCAGAACTGTTTTATAGGGTTGTCTTGTCCATAATCTTTATGAAAACCAATTATTGAATCTTTCTCCCACCAAGCTGATGGGTCGGTTGGCATGGTTAACCTTCTGGATAGCAGCCTAGTGTTTAACTGGCTGTACCACTAAGACATCATTAAAACAAGCAGAGAATAATACAATTAATTTAACTTTTCATCCTATCCATATTAAATCACATACTTTTTGGGAAACATGAAATAAAGGCCAAGGATCACCCTTTGCTAATTGTTAAATAATTGTTAGATCACCTTTTGTTGCAAGTTAAAACTCTTTCATTTAACACCTTGGCTCTTTTCATAAGGATTACTTGTGAATAGGAGTCTAGGTAGTTTCTACACTTTCTATTTATCTAAATTCAAGTACAAACCCATGTAGCTGTTGGTTAAGTCCTAAAATGGCTAGTGTCATTCTTGAAACACTGTTCAACTTCAAAATGGTTTGGGCCATTTCAGATACTATATATATATATATATGCTAAAATATGCTACTAGAAATTGTATGAATCATAACAATATTGAGTTCCCCCATCCATGAGCTTGAGATTGCTCATGCATTCATTCACTTTTCTTTCTTTTCCTACCTTCCCTCCTTCCCTCTCTCCTTATTTCTCTCTCTGTCCCTTCTTCCTACTTCTCTCTCTTTTCTTTCCTTCTCTCTCTTTTCCCCCTCTCTGTCTTTTTCACATTTTTTTGCGCGGTTTTGTGTGTGTGTGTTTAAGGGTACACACTGCCTCAGTGAGAGTAAGTCCTGTTTATTTTACTCTTCCTCCTCACTGTAATTGGCACCTACCCATTTGATTGGGTAGCCTGGAAGAATCATTTATTTTATTAATGTCTCTGCAAACTCTGTTGCATATGATGTGAATATACTAAAATGCATCATTATGCCCATCTCTACCCTTCATCAGTCTATAAAACATTATCTCTTACCTAAAGCCCCTATTTAGCGCACTAAATAGTTTGACAGTGGTGTATTACCCCAACCAATTTGAAGTTATATGTAGCCTTGAGACTTTGACTGATAAAATATGAGTAGCTATGATGTGTGCTATTTCTAACAATTTGTGATATTTCCTTTTTGGCCTTAGCAAGGCATGACATTCAATGATAGAGTGATTCTTTTCCTCAGCTCAGCAAGGGTGACAAGGAACAGGTCTCCCAGGCAACTCCCACTAGCCATGTGACTCATTCTGGTCAGTGAAATATGAGCAGAAATGATGAATTCCTTACAGGCAGAGATAAGTGATTCTTATCTTTCCCTTTTTTTTTTTACCCCAGCAAAAATGACAGTGCAGAAATCTATAATGAGCTGCCACTATTTTCAAAATTGGCTCGGCAGCCATTTATGGAGTCTAGCAATCTGGATCTTGAAGAGATTGATGTTGTTGTTGCTAGGTGCCATCAAAGGAGTTCTGACCCATAGCCATCCCAGGTACAACAGAAGGAAATACTGCATGGTCCTAAGTCATCCGCACAGCCATTCCCATGTCCGGGCACATCGTTGCAGCTACTGTGTCAATCCATCTCATTGAGGGCCTTCCTCTTTAACTCTGGCCCTCCACCTTACCGAGTAAGAAGTCCTTTTCAGAGTAGACTAATCTGCAGTGAACTTTGTGGGAAGAAGGAATAAATGAAATAATGACAGAAGGGCCAGCCGAGTAGGAAAACATAAAATTCTTAAACTTGAATACAATTTTACTGGAAAAGTAGAATTCTATGCCCTAGTTACCTCATCCTGTGGTAACACAAATATCACAACCAAATCACTTTAAAGAACAGTAATGTACTTTCTGGCAATTCTGGAGACTAAATAAAAGTCAAAATCTGAAGGCTAGCTTTGTCACTTCCTTCCTTGTAGGCAGACCCATGTCATGTGAACAATCCTCACATGGCAACTGTCTTCCGCTGTGTCTCTCTGTGTGTAATATCCCTTTAAAAAAGGAGAAATAACTCAGAAGTGACCAGGATTAGGACACATTCTACACTGGTGTGATCTCATTCATATAACAAAGAAAACTCAATTTCCAAACAGGAATAGATCCATAGGAATTCCAACACATATTTTTTTCCCAACACATATTTTTGAGGGGAAAGAGGTGAGGAAACAATCATCAATATTAACATAAAAAGCTAATATGACAGAATGACAAAGAAAAAATT
>NW_022103920.1:18900798-18903023 GCF_000313985.2 Echinops telfairi
AGTAAACGGGGAATAAAAAGCCCATGTATCTCCTGCAGAGAGCTGTTGTTGCCAACAGAAGGAAACGTAATTGGATAGCTCAAGCATAAAACCCAAATCCAATGCTGACCAGGAGATCCTGATTTATAGCAACCCTATAGATCCAGAGTAGATCTGGCCTATCGGGTTTCAAATGCTGTAGAAATGTATGGAAGCATGCTCCCACATCATTATCTCATCCAGTGACTGGAGGATTTGTACCACCCATTGGCATTTTGGTTAGTAGCTGAGTACTTTAAACACTGTGATACTGCGTTAGTCTGGATAGACTAGAGAAACAAATTCATAGACACACATATTTGTAGAAGAGAGAATTTCATATAAAGGGTAATTCTACATTAAGAAAGCATCCCAACTCAGTCCAGTCCAAGCCCATATGTCTGATATTAGTCCAGATGTCTGATAACAATCTATAAAGTCTTCTTCAGACTCATGAACCACGTGCAATGATGCCGAATGCAGGAAGATCACAGGCGAGTGGATGTGAAGTCTTGTGGATCCAGCAGCTTTGTAAGCATCTCAGTGCTGGCAGGGGTCTTGATGTGGCTCCTCCAGTTCCTGGGACTGCATCAGGGTACATCCATGTGGCTTCTCCTCAGGGATGTCTCACAGGAAATGAGCCTTGTCATATCTCAGGGAGTGATCAGAGAGAAGTGTCTCCCACCTCCAAGGAAGAAATACTGGAATTCCCAGAATTCTCAAGAGAAGGCCATGCCCAAACAGAGGCCTCAATGGCTATGACCGGATGGACTAGACTCCACCTCTTCTGTCTTAATTCTCTCAAGTCCCAAATTGACACCAGAATATGTAACTACTACAGATACCAACTCTTCTGGATATTTCCAAAGATGAGCAAGAAGTTTTTGATATTTCCCAGCATCTACCTGTGATCAAAGCACTTAGGAATTTAGGAAGAGAAGCAATCTCCTTAATCGGTTAAGTTGCCTTCCAGTATCCTATGTTCAATATTTGCTTGCGGTTGAATCTGGGCCAATCAAGGATGCCTGCCATCACCACACTTAATTCCTATTTCACTAGTGAAGGGTAGGTACTAGGGAGTCAGTTTCGGTCATGGCAACTCTGTACAGCAGAACAAAACACTGCCTGATCCTGCTCTGCCCTCACAATCATTGCTCTGTTTGAGTCCACAGTTGCAGCTACTGTGCAATCCATCCATAGATCGTCTTCCTCGTTTTCAGTGACCTTCTGCTTTACCAAGCATAGTGTCTTCTTCTAGGGGCTGGTCTCCCCCGATAACCTGTCCCAAGTATATTAGATAAACTCTTGTGTCCCGAACACAGATGTTAAACAATTTACAGATTTGATTATAGATACACAGTTAATGAAGACATAAAAAGAATTCCAAATTGTCTCTATCACATGTGTGAAAGATTTTTGTTTGTCGAAGACTAACTGTAATTTACACAAAATTAATGAAATTAATTTTTGGCAAGGCAGTCAGGTAGAAGACCAAAATATAAAGGCAAATGATGCCTACTCTCAGCCAAATCTTGGACTTGTTACCTAGTATTCGATTGATGAATGTCAACCCATCTTGTTATCCTAATATTACGTTATCTTCGTGTTACCTAAAGGAGTCCTGATGGAGCAAAAGTTTACCAAAATTTGGCACATTCAGCCCACCCAGAGGCTCCTCACAGGAAAAGCTAGTAATCAGTTTATGACGTCTCATCCCTGAAATCCCTTTATTTTTGTGAGTTGCTGTTGAGAGAATTCCAGCTCCCCGGGACCCCACGTGTGTAGAGTGGTATTGCTTTGCTCCATAGGGGTTTCATGGCTGAGAATATTCACAGGCAGATTGCTAGCTTTTGAGGCAAGGAACGTCTGTTCTGCTGGTACAGTGGTTACGCATTGGTCTGTTAATCTCAAGGTCTGAAGTTCAAAATCACCAGCTGCTCCTTGGGAGAAAGATGAGACTTTCTATCCCTGTGAAGATTTATCGCTTCAGAAACCCACAAGGGTAGATCTGTCCTGTTTTATAGGTTTGCCATGAATCAGAATCATTTCCATGGTTTAAGGGAACTTTTTACCAGATGGAAGACAATTTGAGGTATTCTGGTCAGGAATATTTTTCATATTATGATGCACACATGAAGCTTACAAAGCGCTTTCATCAGCCTGATCAATGCAGTCATTCTCTTTGAAGCTATTTCTCATCATTTCAT
>NW_022103920.1:18903785-18907699 GCF_000313985.2 Echinops telfairi
CTTATATTACACTGCCCAGCGTCTCCCTTCACCCACCCCTCTGCTGCCCGTCCCCCAGAGAGGAGGTTATATGTTATATGTAGATCTCTGTGATCAATTCCCCCTTTCTATACCCCCCCTTGAAAGTAAACAAGTGGCCATCTAGCCTAGAAGCAACAAAGCCCACATGGAAGCAGCACACCAACATGTGTGATCTTTTTTTGTTATTTTAAAAGCGGTGGTGTCAAGTGTGGTAGTTACATAATCTGTTGTCAATTTGAGATTTAAGAGTGAAGGGGTGGAGTTTAGCCTGTCAGTCAGGCCACAGCTTGATGACCTCCTGTGGAGGCACTAGGGAGATACAGTAGAACCTCGGACCTCGGCATTGATCTGTTCTAGAAGGAACATCAAGATGCGATACAGTCAAGATCCGTATCAATTTTTCCTATAAGAAAGAACAGAAAACGGATTAATCTGTTCCCGACCACCAAGTTTTTACCTTAGCCTTGCCTTTTTTATAAAAAACATTACACAGAAATTTCAAAGTAAATAAGTTCAGAGTTAAATAATATAATTTAAATAAGAAATACAATATTTAAAAAGTTTTTAACAACTACAGTATGGCCCATACCTTGAGACTGATGAGGATCTGGATCTGTGGACACGGATGTGGAGAGGAGGATGGAGAGAGAGTCATTTGGAAGGGGAATCCCCTTCCATAAAATCAACTAATGGCTGCTTTTCAGGGTTGTTTTTTTCCCCTTCTTTGCCTTTTTTTGCTAGGATCTGGCTGGCTTTCTCTCTCAAAAAATCTGTCTACTGTGTTCTGCTGTTGGCATTCCCTTAACTATAACCTAAAAGGGGTTACTAAATTATCATCAACAACATCACTAACGTGGTTAACCAGTTCCTTATCATGATGACTCTTTTCAAAACACTCTGTCTTAGGACCCATGTGTTTTTTTTTAATCTAAAAACCATACAAATGCCTCAAAAACTAAGAAATTTATCACTAAATGCTTGGAATACATCCTAAAAAGGTTTAAACAACGTGTACTAACAACACCAACTAATGCCAAGTGACGAAAACATTAATTGCGTTTGTTTATAAAAATCACATGTGTTGGGTTGGATTCTGATGTTTTGTTCCACCTCCGATGCAAAATTTTCTCGACATGTCATGTTGAAATCCAATTATGTCGAGTACTGATGTGGTCCAGTACCAGGGTTCTACTCTAAAGACCTTTCTGGAGGCGAAACACATGCTCAAATTGTGTGAGAAATTCTTGTGACAAGCTTCAGGGAGACAGGCTATTGGCAACTGGAGCCTGAGAGCTGGAGGAGCCATACAGAGACTCACAGCAGTGCTGAGATGTTTCCACCACCACTGAATCCACAAGACCTTCCACCCACAGGGTCATGATCTTCCTGCTTTTGGCGCCATTGCATGGTTGCATGAGTCTAAAGAAGAATTTATGGACTAGTATTGACATATGGGATAATATTGGACTTATGCACTCAATCTGGACTGGGCTGGGATATTTTCTCAATATGCAATTGCTCTTTTATATAAAGCTCTTTCCTATACACATACGAGTGTCTGTGAATTTGTTCTGTAGTCTACACAGACTAACACAGAAAGTACAATAAGGGTATTCAATGACACCTTTGTTCCTCACGGGTCTTCTCATTGTATTCATGAGCCACATTGTTGCTAGCTGCCATCCCATTGTGGTGACCCCTTGTCAGAGTAGAACTTGCCCCTACTTTTGCTTATCCATGTTCTTTCTTAAAGCAGCTCATCCAGTCTTTTGTCCCTTGGACCCTCTTGGTGTCTGTCAATAGTCAACCTTCTAGATTAGCAGCCAGGGCTTCTTGACCACATGGTAGACAATAAAATGTCACTATGATGCAATAGATAATATACAATAATTTCATCGTTCTATCACGATTGTGCAGGTGACCTGAGAAGAGAGTGTGTGAGCAAGCTTGATGATTACCTGGGGACATGGAGGGAGAAGAAGAAAGAAATGGAATCAACACCAATGTGTAAAAGATGGTGGTGGTGGTGGGGAGATTCCAAGTTGATTGTCACAATGATTGCACAGCCCTTCTGATGTGATTTAGCCATTGGATTCTATGACATGTTTTGAGAAATATGGCATTCAAAGATAATGGAATTTTCCCAAGAACTCTTTAAAGCCCTCCCATATTATAGGTTATAAGAAGTCCCCAGTTAAGAGCATCCAACTAACGCATAGCGTGTAGTGACAGATCAACCCTAGGAAGTCTATTATATTACCACACCTCCCCTTCCCAGGGGAAAGGACAACGGAAACCATGGGGGAAGGGAGGCAGTGGTTGGTGTGGGATATGAAGATAACAATAATTTATAATCTATCAAGGGTTCATGAGATTGGGGGGCAATGAGAGGGAAAAAGAGGAGCTGATACCAAGGGCTCAATAGAAAGTAATTGTTTAGAAAAGAATGATGGCAACATATGTACAAATATGCCTGATATAGTTGATGTATGGATTATTATAAGAATTGTAAAAGGCCTCAATAAAATTATCAAAATAAATAAATAAAAATAGTGGTAGAAACAATGATTTGTAATAATAAATGGGTGCTAAGTTATGATGTGCATCAAAACATTATCATCATCACTGTATTATGTTAAAGATGCATTCAAATATGTTAGGGTGTTTCTTTAATATTTTAAGTGTAGAAAGGTACACTATACACTATGTATCAAGGTAAACATTTGCTTCACTTATTTACACCTAGCAGTGCAAGCACTTTAATATATAAGAGCCATACAATGCACATATTGCACGTGGGATGCTCTTGCCTTCATGACATCGGTTACCTGTGCTGTGTCCCGTGTTTGATCAGGGTTGCTGTATGACCTCTCTTATGTGGAGTCATGGGATGAATGTGTATATTGTCAGATGTTGCCCGGATGGATAGTCTATGCCATATACTTGTTTATATACACATTCTTGAGAATCTCCAAATCCCATTCTGTCATAACATCAACTTTGTATTGAACTTGGTTTTCAGTTTACTATTTCTCTGCTTTTATTTTGGAAAATGACAATTCAGGCCAATTTTCTTTAGAAATTTCTGTATAATTATTTAGAAATGTTGCCTTCTGTGTGGTCAGTCAGAATTTCAATGTTTAACATCTTTAGATTTTTAAAATTGCACACTTTCAAAGTACTTTGATCCTTTCTCTGAACCTCAAGAGCCATCAAAATGAAACTGCTTTATGTCCTTTATTGAGAATCAGAGTTGTATGTGTTCATTAGGTGCAAAACCATATGGGTCCAAGCGTGTCCCCTTAACAGAAGCAATAGGAAACCTGTCTATTTAAAATGTAAGCAAGTTAGCATGGGTAGATGTGGAGGAGTATAATCAAGATCACAAAATCTTGGCATTCAAATGTCTGAATAGAACTAATATGAATTAGAAGATAAACAAAAAGAAATCACTGGCTTGATTATGAACTTCAGAAAGGCCAGCCACTGAAAATGCCTATTCTGACTCATTAGGAAGGATGCTACTTCAGGGCCCCTTGCCCTCCACATGCCTTCAGAGTTTGAGGTTGTTATTCGGAAAGCAGAGTCCTTTTCTGGTACCTCCTGGACCAAGCCCTGCAGGTCAGAAAAATTAGGACCTGCTTACAGGGACTCGGTATTACCTTACCAGAATCAAACTGGTATCTTTCAGAAGGAATCTGGGTTTGGGGGGCTGTGCTATGGATTGAATTAGGACCCTCCAAACAATATGCGGGAATACTGCCCTCTGCTCAGGGAGATATCATCCCTTCTAGAAAGTGGGCTTCCTTTGCTGTCTTGATGAGAAACAAGTTAAGTCAAGATGGCTAAGGCATCATCAGAACAAAAAATCTTACCATAGTGAATGATGGGGG